>NC_052308.1:41941751-42306751 GCF_016432855.1 Salvelinus namaycush
AGGGTTGACCGTAACAGGTTTGATGACTTCATCATAAATCAGCCACGAATCCCCATGTGACAGGGGAAATGGAAGCTTGTTGTGTGCAACAGGGAGTGGCAATCAGATGCAAACATTCAGTAGTGAAACATTTCTAGCCTGACGTGATATCCTCGACCCACTCAGTTTTCCACCACAAAACACCAGGAAATGGCAAAAAGAGTAGAACCAGCTCACCTGTTTTCCACTATGATTTGACTATTAGATGTTCAATGTTTCTTTTGAAAAAAAAATAAAAAGGACGTAAAAAGGAATAATTTCACCACATTAAATTAAAAGTTCAGTTCACCTAAGAAGGTTGACCTTAAATGAGGGACTGATGTAAATGAATCACTAATCACAGTAAATAATGAATGACTTGGTCAAAGCAACAAAATAACTAAGGCTTCACAATAATGTGGGTTGGCAGGTAGCCTAGTGGTTAGAGCATTGGGCTATGAACCAAAAGGGTGATAGATTGAATCCCCAAGCTGACAAGGTAAAACAAATCTATTGTTCTGCCCCTGAACAAGGCAGTTAACCAACTGTTCCTAGGCTATCATTGTAAATAAGAATTTGTTCTTAATTAACTGAGGTTTTTTTTTTACATTTTGGGGTTAAGTGGGTTAAAATCTTCCAGAAGTCATAGAGGGTGCATGGAGGGACATGTCAAAATACATGATTTTGCCACTTTTTCATATAAAAAAATCTGATTTATTGAAGTATCCATCAGAGATTGGAACCGGTTCAGGGTACAGAACTGGAAAATAACATTTTTCAATGAACAGAATCAGAACCGGGAACGAAAGTGATGTATTCTGTTCTGGAACATAATCGTTATTTTAAATGCATGGGAACCGGTTAATAACCTTCTTTTACGTTCCTGGATTTTTTTCATAATTCCACAAAAAACGCAACAACAAAAAAGCTCTATGCAAAGCCCTCACTCTGTCACTCAGAAACGTATTCCAGTGTCTGCCTGCCAGCTGAAAATGTATAGGCTACCTGCGTGTGCAAGCTACCTGCCCCTGTGAAACATAGGCTACCGTAGCCTACTGACGTTACAAGTTTGATTCAGAAACAAGGGAGAGATTTTAAATTAGAGAAGAATGAATTAACTTTTTTAATGCTAGTTAAGGATACTATAGTTATCACTTTTCACATTGGATTTATTAACTACAAAAAGGTAAGACATGTTTTAATTCCGTTGCCACCTTTTAAAATGCAATATTGGTGCACAATTTCTACGTAAAATATCAAAGTTCAAAGTATCAAAGTTCAAATGGACACTTTTCATTGAATGGCGCATGTTTAAGGACACGTGATGCATGTGGATGAGAGTGTGTTTGGGCCCATTTGAGCCCATCTATGCGTGTATGTGTTGTGTGACGTTTCAGAGAACAGACTATAGATGTGTTACTTTTTACAAGGGTTCCGCTGTTGCCAGGAGAGAGTTGAGGTTGAGTTGGGGTTTACTGCTGCGACATGGTTTACACCTCAGTCTGATGCTCACTCCCACACACACAAACGCACGCATGCATGCATGTGCATGTACACACACACACACACACACTTAAGGAAGACACACCTCCACACTCTGGCAGGGAGTTTCTGGGCATTCCATTCCATGCCAGACTCTTCATTGGGTGAGCTGGGTCATAGGTTCTTGTACAAATCAAGATAGTGCCTCATTTAGGCCTGGAAGAATTCGCATCCATTACCAAAACAATAAAACACTGAAACATCCAGGATTAATGAGAGCAACAAAATCATCTTGTGATTGACCACCGAGCACACACTGGTTGAATCAACGTTGTTTCCACGTCATTTCAATGAAATGACGTTGAACCAAAGTGGAATAGACGTTGAATTGATGTCTGTGCCCAGTGCGGGTGGTAATGTGTAACGTGTTGAAAGCACCGTTGAAAACATGCATAAATCAAAGCGCTGTGGTTTTCCAAGTGCAGAACACAAGACTAAAAGGCTTTTCACCTTTAACAAACACTATAGGGATTTCAAAGCTCATTCCCTCTTCACACTCTCTCACACACACACACACACACACACACACACACACACACACACACACACACACACACACACACGCACACACACGCACACACACACACACACATACACACACCTTAGTGAGGTGACAAAGGGTATCTGCACCTCCCCGCTAGATCAACATACCTGTCTAACAGGTGAATTTGGCGGGCTGCCAGAATGTGACTCCAGCACGTAACTTACTGGAAGCCTTCTGTCTCCTGCCAGGAAAAATATAGCGAGGGTGGGGTTGTAGCTTTAATTGCCACTCTCTCTCTCTCTCTCTCTCTATGTGTGTGTGTACAGAGAGACAGTGACCATGGCCTTTCAATAGTCACTCATTAAACCCCTAGAGACTAAAAGAAAGATCAGGAAATGATTTACATATTTTTTGGGACACCTAACTACTTCCATATATACCTCCATAAAAAATGTAACTGGCTACCTTTAGAACATTTATGTGGAGAGAACATTTATGCGTTTTAGAGTTAATTTTGCTTCAATCCTACACATTTTGCCATGGGGTGGAGAGGAGAATTAGCACTTTTACAGCTAATTTCCTGCAATTCTACACATTTTGCCATAGGGTGGAGAGAAATATTTGAAGTTTTTAATATATGATATCTGAGTGAGACTGACAAACAAAATCAATGGGGGCCCCCCGGGCTCTAATTGTACCTTGATTACTACAAATATAGATAGCTGGCCACTAGACTATCTTACCAATCTAAAACATGTTAGCTGACATGGGCTAATTGAGTGACTATCAGAGACTGACATAAGAGAAAAACTGTTGATGCAGAACCAAATTTCGAAATTGCACCTTACGTATTCTACTACTCTACCTCGCCTACTCTACCTCTACCTACTCTACCTCGTAAGTTGAGACCACGACTGATTGTTACTATTTTTTATTGATCAGAGGGCCTTCTGACTAGACTGCAAACTCTCCTTCCGGACTCACATTAAGCATCTCCAATCCAAAGTTAAATCTAGAATCGGCTTCCTATTTCGCGACAAAGCCTCCTTCACTCATGCTGCCAAACATACCCTCGTAAAACTGACTGTCCTACCGATCCTTGACTTTGGCGATGTCATTTACAAAATAGCCTCCAACACTCTACTCAGCAAATTGGATGCAGTCTATCACAGTGCCATCCGTTTTGTCACCAAAGCCCCATATACTACCCAACACTGCGACCTGTATGCTCTCGTTGGATGGTCCTCGCTACATATTCGTCGCCAAACCCACTGGCTCCAGGTCATCTATAAGTCTTTGCTAGGTAAAACTCCACCTTATGTCAGCTCACTCGTCACCATAGCAACACCCACCCGTAGCACACGCTCCAGCAGGTGTATTTCACTGGTCATCCCCAAAGTCAACACCCCCTTTGGCCGCCTTTCCTTCCAGTTCTCTGCTGCCAATGACTGGAACGAATTGCAAAAATCACTGAAGTTGGAGACTTATATCTCCCTCACTAACTTTATGCATCAGCTGTCAGAGCAGCTTACCGATCGCTGCATCTGTACACAGCTCATCTGTAAATAGCCCATCCAACCAACTACCTACCTCATCCCCATATTTGTTTTTGTTTTTCTGCTCTTTTGCACACCAGTATTTCTACTTGCACATCCTCATCTGCACATATATCACTCCAGTGTAGAGTGCTAAATTGTAATTATTTCACCACTATTGGCCTATTTATTGCCTTACCTCCTTCCTTCATTTGCACACACTGTATACAGATTTTTCTATTGTGTTATTGACTGTACGTTTGTTCATCCCATGTGTAACTCTGTGTTGTTGTTTGTGACGCACTGCTTTGCTTTATCTTGGCCAGGTCGCAGTTGTAAATGAGAACTTGTTCTCAACTGGCCTACCTGGTTAAATAAAGGTGAAATTTAAAATTTAAAATAAATAAAAAAGGGGCCCGTGAGTCCGCGGGTCTTTAGTTGCCCATCCCTGCTTTAGCTTAAACAGACAGGCGCGGACATCGACTAATTCATTTTTGGGGAAATCAATGCATTTTTTCCATAGGATACACCGACACACACAGTACACGCGCGCTAGTGATGCACGGCTTGACTCATAACCAGGGCAGACGAGTTTAAGGTCATGAAAAATTGTATGGATGAAGGGCGGGCGGGCGGGTCGAATAAAGACAAAACAATACATACAAAAATTAATAAATGTATCATTCTTGTGCAATTTATTTCTATAGGCTACATTGAGGTTTTTCTATCATTATTTTTAGGCTATCTGGCATTAGTGCATAAGCTTAAGCTTTAGGGCATTTCTAGGGCAACATGTAGGCTAACGACAGAAGAGAAGCTGCATGTATCTAATTATAGACAAGTTGACTAACAAATAGCCTACCAAAATGTTGGAAATCCTGCATCACCTGTCAAGAAATCGTTCCACCGTCTCTGACTGTAGCCTACAGTGCATTTTCTATATTTGCGGGTTAGGTTCAGGTGCAGGCCTCAAAATGTTCACGTTGTCACATGTAGTCGGGCGGTTGCAGATGGGTTAATAGCAATTGCAGGCGGGTGCAGGTCAACAAACAGCTGACCCCAGTTGTGTACCGCAGTTTCGTGGGGCCCGTAAGGTCTGAGCAAGGGCCACAAACACTACATACAATTGAATGTCAATGGCTTTTGATAAGTATATCTGCTAAATGACCTTTTTCATTATCACATCTTATTGCTCCACAATCACTATACCTCTGGTAAACGTGTCAAAGGTTTATTACACCATCAGCAAACTTTACCGTAAACCTACAGTATCTTGACATAAACCTTACCTCTCTTAAAGATAATGGTTTCTGCTAGGACAAACCCCCTGGTTTGGAAGGCCACACCTCTCCATGATGGAGTTGTTGACACTGGGAGAAGGTATAAGTTGCTCCTTACAACTGTTGCAGGGTCAGATTGTTTTCCCTAAGGGTTAATCTATTGGATTGGGGATCGGGTTATCTGATCATAGGTAATCTTTTGTGCTTAAAGCTATTACTGTGAGACTGATAGCTCAAAGCTCTGATCAGATTGATTCCATCAATGGCTATACGCTGCACTCCATAACATGCACAGTCAGAATGGTTTGCTGACTATGTGGACACCATCTACAACTGACATTTGTATAACCCTGCAATCACCCACAATTGGCCCACTTCAACAACGCAAGCTCCAGAAACCCGGCCCAGACACAGATCCACTGTGTGAACCTGTCATTAGCAGATAACTTCAACAGGAATATAATTCAGATATGGTTGGAATGAGGTTTGTCAGCATTGCGCAGAGTACAGTATAACCTCTACCTCTGTAGATGTGGTCTACAGTACAAACTCTCTTTTATAAGACAAATAACCCTTAAAAATAGTCAGAGACTTCATCATTGCCCAGCCCAGTGGTTTTGTGAGTGTTTTGTTTACCATAAGCTTGGTTAATGGAAGCTGGGTTTTTATGGCCTAACAACTCTCCCTTTGGCAACACACAGCCCTGGTCTGAAGAAGGGACAGAGATGACACCATTGCAGCATTGCAAGATCAACCCTTTGCATTGTGGACATTTCTTGTGCTATTTTTTTATTTATAGTATTCATGGGTGGTTGCATGTTTCCTCACAATATTGCTTTAAATGTTTATTTTGGACTGATGCCCGAGCATTCTACACAATGCATCGTCAATGAGCACTGATGAAGATTTAATCAAAAGTGCATTGCAAAGACATTCAAGAGGCAAATAATTAGTAGGAAAACCTTTTGTCATCATTTTGCTAGCTATTTTTGACAAACTTTGCTAACTAATGACAACATTACCATCTGTCTAAAGTAAATTTGATGACATGATAATGCTGGCAAAGTTGTTTCCTACAAAATATTTGACTACTTTAGCAATGTCATCGTATTTCCAGGCACTATTGTGTAATTTAGACCTAATAATAGTTAGCCTCCGTCCAGAATGACTGGGCTTATCACGACTTTAGGGCACCACTATGGCACCGATAGAGGGTGGCTTGATAACGTTCATAACAATGGTATGATGCGTGTGACGGAGGTGCAGCCTACGAATTCTATTCTAGAAATGAAAGATTCCTTTGTGATGTCATATATACAATAAATGATATTGTTCATCAGCCTTTTGTGATGTCATCAATTTGAATCAGTTAGAACGTTCAACAGACCTTTGTGATGTCATTGAGTAGAATCAGAATTTTCAACAGCCCTTTATGATGCCATCATTTACAATCAGAATGTTCATCAGCCTTTTGTGATTTCATTGCACAATTAGAATCAGTGTTTTTTTGTAATATCATCTCCAGGCCCACAGGGACAGACAGACAGATTTATTTTACCATTTAAAACACAGTACAATGATCGGGGATGACACAAAAAAGTTTGAATTATGGTCCTCTTAAATAAAAGGTCCAAAAAAAATAAACAAACATAAACATAGTAGTCCTAAACTACGCAGTAGACCTAGCCTACGAGGCATACTTGGGTTACACATATAACACAAAACAAAACAAAGGACAGGACGACATTGTCATAGCCTAGAGCATTCCATACAGACATTAACCAATTTTTTCTATTTTGCTCGATCATTAGCCAGCTTTTGGCATTCTTTTTAAATTAAGTTATGGTCGGCATGGCTTTGAGTTGCTGTGGTAGTTTGTTCCACTCGACAGCGCCGGTATATAAAAAGGTCACATTCTGTCCCGCCTTTCATCTTTTATTATGTCCACTGTGTGTTTACCTAATGTCTGTTTGTTCTCCTCCGGTCATAATGAATGAGCTGCAGGAACACCCGGACAGTACTCCCTCACAGAGCTCCCTCACCGAACTCCCTCACCGAACTCCCTCTTCTCCCCCCAGCGGTGCAACACACTCAGGGCCTTATGCTCATCCAGCTCATGTAGATTTCCGTGCATCGGCAGGACAGAACAGCTACATCTGGTAAGACGAGGGGTGGTGGTGTGTGTCTATTTGTCAATAACAGCCGGTGCGCAATGTCTAATATTAAGGAGGTCTCGAGGTATTGCTTGCCTGAGGTAGAGTACCTCATGATAAGCTGTAGACCACACTATCTACCAAGAGAGTTTTCATCTATATTTTTCGTAGCTGTCTATTTATCACCACAAACCGATGCTGGCATTAAGACCGCACTCAATGAGCTATATAAGGCAAAAGCAAACAAGAAAATGCTCATCCAGAAGTGGAACTCCTAGTGGCCGGGGACATTAATGCAGGCACACTTAAATCCATTTGACCTAATTTCTACCAGCATGTCACATTTATTTTATTTTATTTAACCCTTATTTTTCCAGGTAATTTGACTGAAACACATTCTCATTTACAGCATTGACCTGGGGAATAGTTACAGGGGTGAGGAGGGGGGATGAATGAGCCAATTGTAAGCTGGGGATGATTAGGTGACCGTGATGACATGAGGGCCAGATTGGGAATTTAGCCAGAACACAGAACACCCCTACTCTTATGATAAGTTCCATCTTTAGTGACCACAGAGAGTCAGGACACACGTTTAACGTCCCATCCGGAAGACGGCACCCTACAGAAGCGCAACTAGTAGACTACCTTTACTCCACACACAGAGACGCATACAAAGCTCTCCCTCGCCCTCCATTTGGCAAATCTGACCATTATTATATCCTCCTGATTCATGCTTACAAGCAAAAACTAAACCATGTAGGACCAGTGACTCGCTCAATACGGAAGTGGTCAGATGACGCGGATGCTACGCTACAGGACTGTTTTGCTAGCACAGTCTGGAAAATGTTCCAGGATTTATCCAATGGCACTGAGGATTATAAACTGGGTGGTTCGAGCCCTGAATGCTGATTGGCTGACAGCCGTGGTATATCAAACAGTATACCATGGGCATGACAAAACATTTATTTTTACTGCTTTAATTACGTTGGTAACCAGTTTATAATAGCAATAAGGCACCTCAGGGGTTTGTGGTATATTGACAATGTGCCTAAGAACAGCCCTTAGCTGTGGTATATTGGCCATATACCACACCCCCTCGTGCCTTATTGCTTAAGTATACCACCTCAGTCACCGGCTTCATCAATAAGTGCATCGACGACGTCGTCCCCACAGTGACCGAACGCACATACCCCAACCAGAACCCATGGATTACAGGCAACATCCATACCGAGATAAAGGCTAGAGCTGCCGCTTTCAAGGAGTGGGACACTAATCTGGATGCTTATAAGAAATCCTGCTATGCCTTCAGACGAACCATCAAACAGGCAAAGCGTCAATACATGACTAAGATTGAATCCTACTACACCGAATCTGACGCTCGTCGGGTGTGGCAGAGCTGACAAACTATTACGGACTACAAAGGGAAACCCAGCCATGAGCTGCTCAGTGACGCTAGCCTTCCAGATGAGCTAAATGCCTTTTATGCTCGCTTTGAGGCAAGCAACACTGAAGCATGCAGGAGAGCACCAGCTGTTCCAGACGACTGTGTGATCACACTCTCCGTAGCCGATGTGAGCAAGACCTTTAAACAGGTCAACATTCACAAGGCCGCGGGGCTAGATGGATTACCAGGACGTGTGCTCAGAGCATGCACTGTGCAACTGGCAAGTGTCTTCACCGACATTTTCAACCTCCCCCTGACCGAGTCTGTAATACCTATATGTTTCAAGCAGACCACCATAGTCCCTGTGCCCAAGAACACTAAGGTAACCTGCCTAAATGACTAACTGCTAAATGTCAGTAGCCATGAAGTGCTTTGAAAGGCTGGTCATGGCTCACATCAAAACCATCATCCAGGAAACCCTAGACCCACTCCAATTTGCATAATGCCCCAACAAATCCACAGATGACGCAATCTCAATTGCACTCCACACTACCCATTCCCACCTGGACAAAAGGAACACCTACAGGAGAATGCTGTTCATTGACTACAGCTCAGCGTTCAACACCATAGTGCCGACAAAGCTCATCACTAAGCTAAGGACCCTGGGACTAAACACCTCCCTCTGCAACTGGATCTTGGACTTCCTGACAGGCCGCCCTAGGTGGTAAGGGTAGGCAACACTACATCTACGACGCTGATCCTCAACATGGGGGCCCCTCAGGGGTGCATGCTTAGTCCCCTCCTGTACTCCCTGTTCACCCACGACTGCGTGGCCAAGCACGACTCCAGCACCATCATTAAGTCTGCTGACGACACAACAGTGGTAGGCCAGATCACTGACAACGATGAGACAGCTTATAGGGAGGAGACCTGGCAGTGTGGTGCCAGAACAACAACCTCTCCCTCAGCGTGAGCAAAAATACAAATATAGGACAAAACACACATCACGAAAAGAGAGACACCACAACACTACATAAAGAGAGACCTAAGACAACAACAACAAATGACAACACACTATGGTAGCAACACCACATGACAACAACATGGTAGCAACACAACATGGCAGCTGCACAACATGGTAGCAGCACAAAACATTGTACAAACCTTTATTTGGCACAGACAACAGCACAAAGGCAAGAAGGTACAGACAACAATAAATCATGTGAAGCAGACACAACTGTCAGTAAGAGTGTCCATGATTGAGTCTTTCAAGGAAGTGATGGAGATAAAACTGTATAGTTTGAGTGTTTTTTATGCAGCTCATCTATGAGCACATGATTGTTATTTGTTTAAATCCCTTATGGGTTGTTCCACGTGAAAGTGGAATAAAAAAGATTGACCGTGTTCGAATACCTGTCCTTGTGTTCTAAATAGTACGTTTCAAGTTTCACATTTTATTTGTCACTTGCACAAGTACAGTGAAATGTTTTACTTGCAAGCCCTTCCCAACAATGCAGTATTCAATATCAAAATAATTGTACTTTTTTTTTTAAACACAATAAATAATAAAGGAGAGAAAAACAGGAGAGTAAGCTATATACAGGGTCAGTGCCAGTACCAAATTTACAGTGTGCAGGGATACTGGAGTATTTGATGGAGAGATGTACATGTAGGCAGGGATTAGGAGAAAGTGACTGGTAACATGAGAAATAAATAATAATAATAATAATAATAATAATAATAATAGTAAACAAGCAGTGTAAACTGGGCTGAAAAGTGACTGGTAGCAGTAATATATAAATAATATGATGATATACTAAAGGTAATCATGTAAACAGGAGTAATAGTGACCAGTAGCAGGATAAATAGATAGATACTAATGGCAATAATCAATGAATAGCAGCGTAATGGTAGTAATACATTGAATTGACAATAATTTTAGCAGCAGCGTAGGTGTAAGAGGGTGTGTGGGTGTAAGAGGTGGCGTGTGGGTGTAAGAGGGGTGTGTGGGTGTGGGTGTGTGGCGTCATTAATAGGTATGTTAGTGAGGGTGTGTGTGTCTGAGTGGGTAGAGACCTGTGGATGGTCATAGAGTGGGAAAGAGTGGGAAAGGGCAGTGTGGAGTGGTAGGTAGGGAGGTATGTGGGATGGTAGATAGGGAGGTATGTGAGTATGTTTAGTAGGCAATTTTGGGTATGTGAAAATTGAACTTTTTATATTAAGTGAAATTTCTCAAATTGAGTATGCTTTAAATGCCAGGATGTCATACTCATTTTGGATTTTCATTTAATAGAATTCGCTGCACACTATTGAGGAAGAGAATCTTTCGAGACCCACATGTTTGACAACAGCTGATAATCAGCTGAGGGGACGCGCTGTTGGATGGTTGTCATTAGTAACATGGCTACTCAAATATACCAAGGTTTCTCCTAAAGCTTCATTGAACCCTGACCCATAACCCTAAATCCAACCCATATGGCACTTAGCTAAGAGTTAATTTCCCAACCTCAAATTTATTTGCTGTAAAACTGGCATTCAGATAATAACATCAGGACCAATACATTAATTAGGTCACGGCTCAATGCCGCCCAACAGTCATGATGTCTGGAATATAATCCAGTTACTGGCAGAAGCCATAAACTCATGTCAATAAATGCTTGTTGGAGAGGGAGCAGTCCCCTTTGATATTACACCTGATCCACCGCTATCAGGATCTATTAGAGGGGGAGGGGCGGAGGGGGAGGACGAGTTAGGGAGGTCCAGACACTCTTACAGAGAAGTTAAGTAGTTAAAACATGACGATATTTCTCCTCTGTATCTCTGCTGCCTTGTGAAATAGTTCTGTGGAAAAGCTCAATCCGTGTGTCATCCTGTCACTGCTTTGGGGGCTTGGATGTTTATTCATATAAACGGTTCAGTTAGATAAACCACAAACAGAGCTAATGAATAAGAATATGACAATGGAGTCATGATCATCCAATGATTGACACTTTCACCATTTTGTGACAATGCTACACTTGTTTCTGCAGAAGAAGGGGGATTTCTTTGAATTGCCATTTGAGCAGTTGGAGCTATGATGCTTGCAACACCAGGAATGTGGATGCGCCCCATATCAATTAAAGTCAAGTCAAGTTAATTTTACACATATCTTACAAATTTTACAGTAGGATATTTACACATGCGCCGGGGAGGGGAGATATGGACAGAAAAGTGTTGAATTGTGCGATAACTTTGTGCAATAATAACAGTATAAATATAAATCATGGTGTGTGTTTGTGTGTGCGTTCGAGCGTGCGTGTGCGTGCGAGAGTGGGTGAGTGAGTGTGTGAAAGTGTGTGTGTGAATGTGTGAGTGAATGTGTGAGAGTGAATGTGTGAGAGTGAATGTGTGAGAGTGTGTGTGTGAATGTGTGTGAATGTGTGAGCGTCTGAATGTGTGAGAACGTGTGACTGAATGTGTGAGAGCGTGTGACTGAATGTGTGAGTGAATGTGTGAGAGTGTGTGAGTGAATGTGTGAGCGAGTGTGTTGTGCTAAGGTGTGAAGGGTCAGTGCAAAGAGACTGTTGGTGTGGTACTAAATATACTAATACTAATTAACTACATATACTAAATACAGGTGCTAACTGAAACTCGTTTTGGATAAAAGTTGGTTCAATGTAATTTCATTGCAATTGTGTGGAAACAACGTTGATTCAACCAGTCTGTGCCCAGTGGGTTGCCATTGACACACAAACTATATGGGCACAAGGAACAGCAGGCCTCACCCAGTGGAGTTGCTCAATTCTGGAAAAGATAGAAAAGAGTTACCAGAAAGACCTGCTACACTTAAAGACACATAGACAAAGACAAACGAGTTAGTTACCATGAGGTAATCCAAGACATAATAGGAAATAGACTACAAAATGCTAACAAGTTTCCACCATGAGGCAACATTGAGGATAATAGATGTTTTTAAAAGGTTCTGTGAGTGACCTGCTAACAAACGGCTGCTTTTAACAGCCCCTGGAGCCGTCAGACAATGACAGGATGATTAACAGCTGGTGCCTACGGTGTAGGATGGAAGGAGCAAGACATGATACAGCGTTTCTGTTTTGTTTTGTTGTTTAGGACAATTGTGAGTGGCGGAAAAGGAAGCAAGACACTCAACTCGCTCTTTTTTTCTTGTTCAATGACCCAGCGACCAAACCCATCCGGAACTGACAAATCCCCCCAAAAATGTTTTGCCCTTTTTCTCCCCCGTTGGTAGTTACAGTCTTATGCCATCGCTGCAACTCCCATACGGATTGGGAAGAGGCGAAGGTCGAGAGCCATGCATCCACCGAAATACGACCCTGCCAAGCCACACTGCTTCTTGACACACTGCTCGCTTATTAACCCGGATGCCAGCCGCACCAATGTGTAGGAGTAAACACTGTACAACTGGCGACCGCAGTCTGCGTGCATGCGCCCGGTCCGCCACAAGGAATTGATAGAGCGCGATGGGACAAGGTCATCCCGGCCGGCCAAACCATCCCCTAACCCGGACGACACAGCCTGTTGCGACACAGCCTGGGATCGAAGACGCCTCTAGCACCTCGATGCAGTGCCTTAGACCACCGTGCCAATCGGTAGGCCAACAATTATTTGTCAATGGTAAATGGCCTTAGTGAACTATCTTCCTTTTTCCACCATCTTTAGTTACACATAGACACACTGATTTGGGTGGAATTATGAGTTGCGTTTAGATTAACAATCCCAGTAAGCATAATGACGTTGAAAATATGTATTTTAGATGTCTATTCCAGACGTTGACATTAGGTGCATTTTAGGTGCTGAATGAAAGATGAATATACACTGCTCAAAAAAATAAAGGGAACACTTAAACAACACAATGTAACTCCAAGTCAATCGCACTTCTGTGAAATCAAACTGTCCACTTAGGAAGCAACACTGATTGACAATAAATTTCACATGCTGTTGTGCAAATGGAATAGACAAAAGGTGGAAATTATAGGCAATTAGCAAGACACCCCCAATAAAGGAGTGGTTCTGCAGGTGGTGACCACAGACCACTTCTCAGTTCCTATGCTTCCTGGCTGATGTTTTGGTCACTTTTGAATGCTGGCGGTGCTTTCACTCTCGTGGTAGCATGAGACGGAGTCTACAACCCACACAAGTGGCTCAGGTAGTGCAGCTCATCCAGGATGGCACATCAATGCGAGCTGTGGCAAGAAGGTTTGTTGTGTCTGTCAGCGTAGTGTCCAGAGCATGGAGGCGCTACCAGGAGACAGGCCAGTACATCAGGAGACGTGGAGGAGGCCGTAGGAGGGCAACAACCCAGCAGCAGGACCGCTACCTCCGCCTTTGTGCAAGGAGGAGCACTGCCAGAGCCCTGCAAAATGACCTCCAGCAGGCCACAAGTGTGCATTTTCGGTCATTGATTCTATATCCATCCATAGTATAGTAAAGAGGAACTAAGATTGCAAGAGAATATTTATTATTGCACCCATCAAGCTTTCAAAAGCTTTTAAACTGGCAGCAATGATGTTCAAAGTAGTCCATTACACACTGATGAAGCCAGTATGTCTGTCAAAACTTTGTTATTAGATTGTTGCATCTGAGCTCCTAGAGTGAGCGGAGTTCCTTTTCTTTTTAAAGTGTTCAACTCCAATAGCCAGCACCTCACCTCACCAGGTGTGCATTTCTTTGACATCCAGATTTTTAACTACTTTACTTTTTAACTTTTTAGCTACTTAGCATGTTAGCTAAACCGTCCACTAACCATAACCTTAACCATTTTAGCTAACCTTTCACCTAACCCTAACCTTAACCCTTTTAACTAACCCTTCCCTTAACCCTTTAATAACCTGGCTCACCTTTTAGCTAACCCTTGCCTTAAACTTAATCCTAGTCTTAACCCTTTAAACTAACTCCTAAACCCTAGCCTGGATAACGTTAGTGAGCTAGGCTACAAATTCATAAATTCATTGTAAGTTTTGTTAATTCATAACATATTGTACGTTTTGCAAATTGTAATATATAATATGAATTGTAATTAATTCATACCATACGTATGAACGTATGAACATAACATGTCATAGAAATGCAGCATCTGGGATGTACATTTTTGTAACAAATCAAGGCCAGTCTGGACTGGACCAAATCTTAATCAATTATAGATGTCTATGTTTGGGCCAAATATAGGCAAGTCCGGACTGGACCAAATCTGAACAAAACATAGACATCTATGATTGGTTCAGATTTTAAAAATAGACATCCTTGGATGTTGAAATCAAGGCCGGTCCGGACTGCACCAAAAAAAGACTAAAAAAAGATTTCAGGTCAGGACAGGGCCAAAAGAAGACGTCCAAAAGATGTCACTGTCGGTAAATGCTTTGTGGAATGTTACGCACACTGATGATATGGTACACTGGATTTCCATCCAACTCTGCTCTTTGTGTTGATAATTGTTGTAATGCACAGATGGCTATTCATGACTAATGTAGCGTTAAGAGGAAGTCAGATAGAGATATGTTGCATGGAATAGATATGTTTCTCTACTTTTCATTCAGCATGCCAAATGAACTTTAGCCGACTGAGCGTATCAACCATTCCCCATTATTTTCCATATATCACATTTCTACATTTAACTCTCTGAGAGTTTGTCTTTAACACATTGTTCCTCAGTCCTGGTGCTGGGAACTCACATGGTTTGCAGGCTTTTGTTCCAGCCCAGTACTAACTCACCTGATTCAACGAATTAACTATTGATCAAGCCCTTGACTAGTTGCATCAGGTTTGTTAGTATTGGGTATTAGATGTCCAGAACCAACACTGCTCTTATGAATATACCCTTGGTCTCTAACGAAAGCAACAGATTCTTATCTCTACACAGTGACTGTGGGATTATGTTTGACTGTGTAATTTAATCCTTATACTGCCCTGCTTGGCATGCAGTTAATGCACCGTGCGACCGTTGAGCCCAAAGGCTAAAAAGTTGTCATGAGACAATCAATGGCATAATAGATAGACTACAAAGACAAACAAGATACCACCATGAGGCAACACAGAGCATAATAGATGTTTTAAAATGGTTCTGTGAGTGACATGCTAACAGCCGCTGGAGCTTTAAGACAATGAGTGGATGAGACAGCATTTCTGTTTTGTTTTGTTGTTGTTAGGGCCGGCCCTCCCATTAGGCAAGATTCAGCCTCCGCCTGTGGCGGCACTTGAATTTGGGGTGGCATTTTCACAATTGGTTTGCCTCCCTCTGATCGGCTACTACACCGCCCGCGGCACCCCAGCCACCAGCTTATAGCGATGCTGCAGTTCCCACCCCCACCCCATTCCCGCTTCTCCCGAAGTTCAGTCCCACTATCCTTGGTAGGTATGGTGACGTGTGTGTTTATATGGGATTATCCAATTGTGAAACATTAATGAATGAATCTGCCAATTAAATGATTGCATTTTTTTAATGTTTGTGTGTGACGAAGACGATCAGTGATTAAGGCAGTAGCCTAACCTAGCCTTTTAATGTTAGCTAACTACTACTAGTGGATATCATTTTTGCTAAAAGTAATCTATAGAGATTTGAAACCATTTGCTACCATATGTAAGAGACAAAAACTATCAGGAAGCAAATATTTTTTTATAAACAATGAGAAATGAGGCACAATCTCTAAACCAAAGAAATTCACTGGTGAAATGTATCAGCGTGCAGCAATGTCCATCAGCCAGTGTGGAGAATGACAGGCCTACGAGGACGGGTCATTCATTCACCGAGAACGACGAGCCCCCGTTCGCTGATTCTAGCGAAGAGGCCAAACCGGAGGAATCCGTGCCATGCACTTCCACCGATGATGACAGCTCTCTGGCTGGGCAAGAACAGGTGGTCGCACCAGGCCTAGCCACACCTCCAAACAATGCCGGAAAATACCCTACTTGGACCCAGACTCAGATTTGTCGCTCTCTGTCCCCGATGACAGTGGTGGTGCTGCTGCTAAATCCAACTCCCAGACAAAAAACATAAGATCCCGATGAGTGGCCAAAATATACGAATGGATCTTTACGGGATATGTTAGTGCAGGCTGGGCCACATCAGGATAAGGAGGGGAATTTCCCAAGAGATGAGGGGCAACGAAAGTGTTCGGTGGCCCACTACAATAGGAGGATGGCGAACGGGGTGAGAGTGGAGAGACCAAGGCTTGTCTATTCCAAGCAAAACCATACAACCTTCTGTTTTTGCTGCAAACATTTTTCACACAAGTGCAAATCTGCGCTGGTCAGGGATGGAACCAGGGACTGGAAGAATCTGTGCCACCTTCTCAGCTCGCATGAGAAGTCGCATGACCATCTAGATAGTTTACGGAGGTGGAAGGAGCTGGAGATCAGGCTGGTGTCCAAGCAAACGCAGATGATTTGATTTCAGGACTATGGACAGCTACCGAGAGAAAACATCGCTGTCTGCAATGCAGGACCCCAGCAAAGGAAAGAGACCACTCTAGGTGGAGACTAAATAAATACAGTAAATGCTGAAACTGATGTTGGACAATCAACTTCGATATGTAAATTAACAAAATTCGTTAAGGCTGGGTCATTGACTTTAAGCTTATTTTACACTGCTCCAGCGAAACGATGCCCACCATGCATTTATGAAAGCAGTTGTTTCCAAAGTTCAAATGATCTTACTCTGTTTTACAGTTCTACAAGAATATTAATATATATGTTAAATATGTTATATAAAAGTGTTATTTTTATTGTAATTGTAACAATTATGGGGTCGTGCCATTGTGATAACAGGTGGGATATTATTAATAAGAAACTTGTTTTCCTACTATAGGTAGTAGGTTTCATAGTGATAGCAACAATGTAACTCTCTGATGCAGGCGTTACAGTAAAATTCCCTTCTGCCTGGTAAGGGACCATATGTGCACGTGTGCACCAAAATGTTTTATGGGCATAATCATAGAATTACATATATAATTGGAGCTATTTCTTCAAATGCTCCAATACTGTCGCAAGCACTGATGAAATACCTCTGTGTCTGGGAAGGGCTTGGTGTGTTTGACTAAAACCAGGGCTCGAATTGAGTGAGGGTATCACATACCTGTCACGCCCTGATCTGTTTCACCTGTCCCTGTGCTTGTCTCCACCCCCCTCCAGGTGTCGCCCATCTTCCCCATTATCCCCTGGGTACTTATACCTGTGTTCTCTGTTTGTCTGTTGCCAGTTTGTCTTGTTTGTCAAGTCAACCAGCGGTTTGTCTCAGCTCCTGCTTTTCCCCGGTCTCTCTTTTTCTCACTCTTCTGGTTTTGATCTCTGCCTGCCCCTGACCCTGTCTGCCGTCCTGTGCCTTTGCCACTACTCTGGATTATCGACCCCTGTCTGCCTTGACCTGTCGTTTCCCTGCCCCTGTTGCTGTAATAAACATTGTTACTTCAACACAGTCTGCATTTGGGTCTTACCTGAAACTTAATAATACCCTTTGTTAAAGAAAAGGGCAAAAAGGATATCTATTGTTTGCTTTATATTTTGAAATAAATACATAAAACATATCCAGATTATATTAAGTGTTCTGTAATAATGCTTAACTCGGTGATGCCTTGTGGTAGAAACAAGCTCGATGTCACGTTCTGACCTTAGTTCCTTTTTTATTTCTTTATTTTGGTTTGGTCAGGGCGTGAGTTGGGGTGGGCATTCTATGTTGTTTTCTGTTTTGTGCGTATTCCTTACAGAACTGTTTCGTTTTCGTTCTCGCTCTTTATTATTTTTGTCAATTCAGTGTTCAGTTTATTTTGTTTATTAAAATGAACACTTACCACGCTGCACCTTGGTCCTCTTCTCCTTCACCAGACGAAATCCGTTACAGAATCACCCACCAAGAAAGGACCAAGCAGCGTGGTATAGAAAGGCAGCGATCTCTGGACTCATGGACATGGGAGGAGATTTTGGACGGCAAGGGACCCTGGGCACAGGCTGGGGAATATCGCCGCCCCAAGGAAGAACCGGAGGCAGCGAAAGCTGAGCGGTGGCGGTATGAGGAGTTAGCACGGCAGCGCGACAGGCACGAGAGGCAGACCCCAAAATTTTTTTAGGGGGGCACACAGGGAGTGTGGCGGAGTTAGGTTGGAGACCTGAGCCCACTCCTCGTGCTTACCGGAAGAAGCGCAGTACTGGTCAGGCACCGTGTTATGGTCAGGCACCGGTCAAGCGCATGGTGTCGCCAGTACACGCTCATAGCCCGGAGCGCTATAGGCCAGCCCCCCGCAAGTGCCATGCGAGTGTGGGCATCCAGCCAGGGCGTGCTGCGTGCTGTGTCTCCGGGGGGCTGGGAGGGTGCAGTGTGTCCTATGCCTGTGCTCCGCCCGTGCCGGACGAATGTGGGAATTGAGCCTAAGGGAGAGGTGCGAGTGGTATGCACCAGATCTCCAGGGCTCCTCCACAGCCCGGTTCAACCTGTGCCTGCACTCTGGATGGTCCGGGCTAAAGTGGTCATCCAGCCTGGAGGAGTGGTGCCAAGGCTGCGCACCAGAGCTCCAGTGCTCCCCCACAACCCGGTCCATCCGGTGCCTCCTCCACACACCAGGCCTCCTGTAGGTCTCCCCAGCCTGGTGGGTCCTGTGGCAGCCCCACGCACCAGGCTGTCTCTCCGTCTCCTCCCTCCAGGGCCGCCCGTCTGTCCTGAGCTGCCAGAGCCACCCGTCTCTCCTGAGCTGCAAGAGCCGCCCGTCTGTCCTGAGCTGCCAGAGCCGCCCGTCAGTCAGTCAGGAGCTGCCGGAACCGCCCGTCAGTCAGGAGCTGCCGGAGCCGCCCGTCAGTCAGGAGCTGCCGGAGCTGCCCGTCAGTCAGGAGCTGCCGGAGTCGCCCTTCACTCCGGCGCTGCCGTAGTCGCCCTTCACTCCGGCACTGCCGGAGTTGCCTTTCACTCCGGTGCTGCCGGAGTCTCCTGCCTGTCCGGCGCTGCCGGAGTCTCCCGTCTATTCGGGGCCCGCTGTAAGGGTCCCCAGTCCGAGGACGGCGGCGAGGGTCGGCGCTCCAAAGGCGCCACCTAAGTGGGCCAAGACTATGGTGGAGTGGGGTCTACGTCCCGCACCAGAGCCGCCACCGCGGTGAAATGCCCACCCAGACCCTCCCCTATAGGTTCAGGTTTTACGGCTGGAGTCCGCACCTTTGGGGGGGGGGGGGGTACTGTCACGGGGGTACTGGGGGTACTGCCACTCGAAATGCCCGCGAAAGACGTGACTCCAATGCATATGGGTATATATTGATTCCTCTCTATGACAAACTGAAGCTGAACTGCAGCCTATAATATTCTAGGGGATAAAAAATGTGTCCTTTGCTATTCTGTCCCTATTAATTGAGCTTTTCTCTTTCTGAAGAGAGAATATGTTTGTTTCAATCCAGGCAGCTTTTAGGGAAGCACTTCTGTTGTTGGGTTATACAACGGACAAGTAGCCAGCAGTTGAAGCTTACAGTTTCCTGTGTCAGTAAAGCCTCTGTCTGGTTGGAAAGGTAACTTTTGAAAGGGCCATGCTTAGATTCATGAGGATGTCTAAGATGTAATTATTTTTGTCTCGCCTAGGGTGGCAGAACGTCCAGGGCATTGGTGATTTTATCAATGTAATAGATTGAAAATATTAGGCTGTGTTATTGACATTGAACTGATTATATAGCCTACTAACCTGATGTGTTAAAAATTGTGTTTAATTTGCAGCATAGGCCTATTAACTGGGCTGTTATTATGTTCTGTTCCTCCGACTTTTAGCTGAGAAAAAAATTGGCCCGAGGCCAAACCTACTGTGGGGGCAGCAGATTTTTTTCTTGCCTAGGGTGGCAGAACGTCCAGGACCGGCTATGGTTGTTGTTGTTGTTTTAGGACAATCATGAGTGGTGTTCACTTGAATGTTACACGCTGATTTCGGGTGGAATCGCGAGTTGCGTTCAGATGAACATGTTCCAACAATTGATGATATGGAACACTGAATTTCCTTCCACCTCTGATCTTTGTGTTGTTAATTGCTGTCCTAACCCACAAAAATAAATCATGATTGAGGCAGCATTAAAGGTCCAAGGCAGCTGTTTTTATCTCAATATCAAATAATTTCTGGGTAACAGTTAAGTACCTAAAGCCGTCCACATACATCGGTTGGGCTGGCGCCTAGCTGAACTCGGCTAGGTGAACCGAACGAGTGTGCTAGCATACTCCTTTAAAATATCTTCACTTGAAAAACGTTTGTCCCTCTTGGAAAGCCGTAGCCAGTACACTTCCTCAAAATAGTCAGAATTAAGTACGCTTGGTGGAGTATTTCTCAAGTGGAAAAATGTGCATGAAAACTAGTCATCTGTCATTGAATGACAACAAACACTTAATTGAAGAATTCGTACTGTTGACCAATCACCGACGAAGGGGCATAGGGTTCGAATACCGAACTTCGGCTTGCCTCAAGAAGAAAATGTGTGTACATAAACAGCTGGGGGAAAAAATGCCAAAGACCAAAACTAACAAATACGTTAAAACTAAATGTCATAATATATACACTAACTGTTTTGAACTGTTTCGGATGGGAAGCATGCGGATGCCTTTACTGTGATTGTTGTCAAATAAAATGGTAAAAAAATAAACAAAAATAGCTTCTTAGAAAGTCCAGAGTTTCTGGGATGATGGTGTTGATGTGAGCCAAGATCAGCCTTTCAAAGCATTTCATGGATACAGGTGTGAGCGCTATAGGGCGGTAGTCATTTAGGAAGGTTACCTTGGCGGTCTTGGGCACATAGACTATGGTGGGCTGCTTGAAGCATGTAGGTATTACAGACTCGGTCAGGGAGAGGTTGAAAATGTCAGTGAATACACTTGCCAGCTGGTCAGCGCATGCTCTGAGTACGTGTCCTGGTAATCCGTCAAGAACTGTGTTGTTCTGAATTTGAATCTGTTGAAAGGTCTTACTCACATTGGCTACGGATGTGAGTAAGACCCTCCTCCCACTCTAACATCTATACCACAGTGCATAAAGGGATTTGAAATGGCACTCCAGATACAGAAACAACCCTAAACTCTGAACCCAGCCTCCAGGATGCTCACACACGGATGCTCAGACCCACATGCACTCCACACCCACAAAAACAAACACACTACCTCAATTACCCTTTGTTATCCCTCTGTCTGGTTTTGCGTAACAGAATCCCGACACTGTAAACCAAGACCACCCCTCTTCTTCTGTAGAAACAGCCACAACAATCGCTGTCGTAACGCTATTGTTGTCCCCCTCATTGTTGTCAGCCTATTCTACCCGTCTGTCAGGATTAGAGCAGAGTTTTAGGAAAAGGGTTCCTCTTTCATGTTTGTACCATGTTTTGTGCCGCTACCATGTTGTGTTGCTACCAAGGTGTTGTCATGTTGTGTTGCTACCATGCTGTGTTGTCATGTGTTGCTGCCTTGCTATGTTGTTGTCTTTATGTAGTGTTGTGTTGTCTCTCTTGTCGTGATGTGTGTTTTGTCCTATAATTATATTTTATTTTGAATCCCAGCCTGTGTCCCTGCAGTAGGCCTTTTGCCTTTTGGTAGGCCGTCATTGTAAATAAGAATTTGTTCTTAACTGGCTTGCCTAGTTAAATAAAGGTTCAATTAAATTTAAATTTAAATATCCCTCGGTTCCCACCGGCCTCAGAACCGGGTGAGATTACAAAAGTGACAGAATTTTTTGAATATTTCTGTGAAACCCTGCGAGGTGTGGAAGGAATGGGTTACTCTAGAGGACTGGGTGGTGAACTCTGGCAACAGTGAGAGAGACCTGAGAAAGAGAAAACAGAGACGAACAATATATTATTCCTTGATTTGATATGTTCGTCTTTGTTATTATATGACAGGGTGTTTCTTTTTATAGTTAAGTTGATAGGGCATCGGTACACCGTAGTGTAGTGAATAATGAGGTGTTAGATTAGCATTTACAGTAACACACAACGAACTGGGCACAGACATCATTTTAATGTCTAGTTTTGATTTACATTTGGTTGAGTTGTCAACTAAAGTGAATTCAAAGTGAATCCCCCAAAAACTACCATGCCATTGGATTTAGGTTAAAAGTTGAGTGAACAAAAAAATACGAAATTCCCTTACGTTGACTACTTTTCGCAAATCCATCAGTTTTCCACTATGATTCAACGTCATCACATTGAATTATTTTTGTTGAAATGACGTGGAAACAATGTTGATTCAACTGTTTTTTTGCCCAGTTGATCTGACTCCCGTCATTTGACAGGCAGGCCAAAAACTATTTGGGGCATTTACACTGAAATGACCGACACAACAGGACAATAGTCAAACTTAACAATTTACAGAATGGAACTTACTGATTTCAATAACTTCAATTTAGTTCCCGAAAATAAAAAGTGATCTGGACCAACATTTACACTAATGGGGGTGCCCACGGTAATTCTTTCAACACTTAACTTTTCGGACAAAAGGAGAAGCCTGTATTTAAACACAGTAAGTAATCATGACAGTAATTCTGAATGTCATCCACTATGAATATCTGTGTCTTACGTAATCTATCCATTGACTGTTTTGCAACAACAATACAGAGCAACAAAGTCACCACATGCACCATTTCCTCCAAAAACATTGGGTTTTCATCGCAACCCTGTACTCAACAGAAGATGCGTTTTTGAACATCATAACTGATGCATGTCTCTACTGTATGGCACCAGGTGTCATGACGAAATATTGTGGTCTGTATTGAAACTGGTGTTGAAACCGTTTCAGAGATTGTTTGAAATAGACATGTAGCCTCTCATTGTCCGAACCTGTATTCTGAAAGGAGACAGAAACCGATACTCTTGGTGTGCTTCTGAATACATGACATGGCGAATGGGTCTCTAACACGAGGCGTTGATGAATCTAATGTACGAGAGGTGTTTGGAAACGCTGGTGACAACATAGTCACATTGTTTTCCATGTATAAATCCATTGTTGTTTGGACAGGTGGGTTCAAAAGTGTTAGTGGCGTACGTATGTGTTATGTGTACTTTAGCCAAGTTTAACCAGAACAGGCAGATCAATAGACATTTTTGTGTGGTGAAAACACTGCCTCTGTTTGTTTCTGAGTTTCCTGGGAATATGGGGTAGGTCAGGGAAAATCCCTTCCCTTGTGGATATGCAAAATCACACCCTGCATTGTGACTCAGTACTTTGCCTGGGATGAACATTAACTTTACTTTGGCCTCACGATTAGACACTTATGTTGACTTGTCCACAAACTCAACAATAATTAAGTCACTTTTAGAATCGAGTGACTTGAGTGTGTAACGGGTGTCGTCGTCTGAAGAAGGATCGGACCAAAGCGCAGCGTGGTAAGTGTTCATTACTTTTATTGAACTGAACACTAGAACAAAATAACAAAGAGAATAAACAAAACCCAAAACAGTTCTGTCAGGTGCAGAAAACACTAAACAGAAAATAACTAACCACAAAGCATCGGTGGGGAAAAGCTACCTAAGTATGGTTCCCAATCAGAGACAACGATAGTCAGCTGTCCCTGATTGAGAACCATACCCGGCCAAAACAAAGAAATACAAAACGTAGAAAAAAGAACATAGAATGCCCACCCAAATCACACCCTGACCAAACCAAAATCGAGACATAAAAATCTCTCTAAGGTCAGGGCGTGACAGAGTGACTCTGTACAATGCTTTTTTTTTTTAAACCTTTTTGTTTGTTTAACTAAATTCAAGATCAACTAGCTGACAAGAAACATTCCTTAGAAACATAAACTAATGACAAGAAACATAACAATATTGATCACTAACCATCAAATATCAGACCTATTTTTTGGTAAGTTAGTTTACTTCTTACTGAAACACTTCACTGTAGTGTTTCATGGTGAGAATTTGTACTTCCTGTACATTGTACACTTGTGACTGACCCCATGGTACAACAGCAAACGAAATAAAGTGTTACAGGCAGTACATGTCATAACTCACAACCCACACCTCTCAGGTATGAACAAACAAGATTGTAAATGCATAATAATCTAGACTCCATGGTGAGATAAGAGTTCACTGGAAGAGGGGGAGGATGGCGGATAACAGTTTAAGTTCAACAGAAGCATTATCTAAGGGTGTTTTCATATAGTCCTCTTTAAAATAACCGATCTCAGTCCAAAATAGTTCCGTTCTCTTTGTATTCACACTGCCCTTGCCTTTGAATCAGGGCTCAACTCTTTTGCCAGTTCACTTGACCTATTTTGTTGTCCGAGTACTCTTTACATTCATATTGCTATGTACAAAAAGAAACCAAGATCTTTTTCCAACATTAAGTCAATGCACTCTGAGTTTCTACAAAGTGCACGACAAGCCACTACATCAGAATGTGTAATTGGACAGCTAGATACTGTATGCCTACTTACATTTTGGAAACTAATAGACTGCATTTAGTTAAAAGATGAGACATAATAATTGTTATCAGAAAATCTGAAAAAAAAACATGTCAATATTATTGGTAACAGAATAAATAGCAGAAGAATAACTGCAGATGAAGTACTGCAATTGAAAATTGTAAACCCAATGTAGGCTACTGCCCCTTTAAGAGCGAGAATTGATTTTGTGCCCTGTGTTGTGAAGCTCTCTTAGCCTATAGATCAAAATCAAATCAAACTGTATCTGTCACATGCACCGAATAGAACTTTACCGTGAAAAGTAAATTGTCCGGAGGCGATTATATAAATTGTTCAGCAGTCTTATGGCTTGGGGGTAGAATCTTAAGGAGCCTGTTTTGGTCCTAGACTTGGCGCTCCGGAACTGGTTGCGGTGCGGTAGCAGAGAAAACAGTCTATAACTTTGGTGACAGGAGTCTCTGACAATTTTATGAGCTTTCCTCTGACACCGGCTATTATATAGGTCCTGGATGGCAGGAAGCTTGGCCCCAGTACATACTTTTTAGTCTTCTGAGGGAGAAAAGGTTTTGTCGTGCCCTCTTCATGACTGTCTTGGTATGTTTGGACCATGATAGTTCATTGGTGATGTGGACACCAAGGAACTTGAAACTCTCGACCAGCTCCACTACAGCCCCGTCGATGTTAATGGGGGCGTGTTCGGCCCGCCTTTTCCTGTAGTCCACAATCAGCTCCTTTTTCTTGCTCACATTGAGGGAGAGGTTGTTGTCCTGGCACCACACTGCCAGTTCTCTGACCTCCTCCCTATAGGCTGTCTCATTGCTGTCAGTGATCAGGCCTACCACTGTTGTGTCGTCAGCAAATAACGATGGTGTTGGAGTCGTGTTTGGCCACGCAGTCGTGGGTGAACAGGGAAAACAGGAGGGGACTAAGTACACACCCCTGAGGGGCCCCAGTGTTAAGGATCCGCGTCGCAGACGTGTTGTTGCCTACTCTTACCACCTGGGGGCGGCCCGTCAGGAAGTCCAGGATCCAGTTGCAGAGGGAGGTGTTAAGTTCCAGAGTCCTTAGCTTAGCGATGAGCTTCGTGGGCACTATAGTGTTGAATGCTGAGCTGTAGTCAATGAACAGCATTCTCACATAGTGTCACGCCCTGGCCTTAGTATTCTTTGTTTTCTTTATTATTTTAGTTAGGTCAGGGTGTGACATGGGGAATGTATGTGTTTTTTGTAGTGTCTAGGGTGGTTGTAAGGTTTAGGGGGTTTATTAGAGTAGTTGGGTTTATGTTTAGTATAGAAGTCTAGCTGTGTCTATGGTTGAGTGTAGGTATCTAGGAAAGTCTATGGTTGCCTGAATTGGGTCTCAATTAGAGACAGCTGGTTATTGTTGTCTCTGATTGGGAGCCATATTTAAGGCAACCATAGGCTTTAGCTGTTTGTGGGGAATTGTCTATGTCGAAGTGTTTTGTGTCAGCACTTATGTTTGTATAGCTTCACGGTCGTCTGTTTTGTTGTTTTGTTTCGTTTTCCTTCTTATAATAAAAAGAAGATGTACTTTCCACGCGCTGCGCCTTGGTCCTCTCTCAGTCCCTTTGACGATCGTGACAGAATTCCCCACCAATGCGGGATCAAGCAGCGTGAAAAGCGGCAACAGGAGCAGCGCAAGGAGGAATGGAAATGGGAGCGTAATATGGACTACACTACGTGGGAGGAGATCGACAGGTGGGCGATCGACCCAGGGCGAGTGCAGGAGCCAGCCTGGGATTCTCTGGCGCAGTGTGAGGAGGGATACCGGCGAATGGAGGCAGCACGACGACGCGGTAGGAAGCCTGTGAGTCAGCCCAAAAAATTTCTTGGGGGGGGGCTTAGAGGTAGTGGGCCGAGGGCAGGTAGCAGACCTGCGCCCACTTCCCAGGCTAACCGTGGAGAGCGGGAGTACGGGCGAACACCGTGTTACGCAGTAGAGCGCACGGTGTCTCCTGTACGTGTTCATAGCCCGGTGCGGGTTATTCTACCTCCCCGCACTGGTAGGGCTAGATTGGGCATTGAGCCAGGTGTCATGAAGCCGGCTCAACGCGTCTGGTCTCCAGTGCGTCTCCTCGGGCCGGCATACATGGCACCAGCCTTACACATGGTGTCCCCGGTTCGCCTACATAGCCCGGTGCGGGTTATTCCCCCTCCCCGCACGGGTAGGGCGACGGGGAGCATTCAACCAGGTAAGGTTGGGCAGGCTCGGTGCTCAAGGGAACCAGTACGCCTGCACGGTCCGGTATTTCCGGCGCCACCTCCCCGCCCCAGTCCAGTTCCACCAGTGCCTACACCACGCACCAGGCTTCCAGTGTGTCTCCAGAGCCCTGTTCCTCCTCCACGCACTCGTCCTATGGTGCGTGTCTCCAGCCCGGTACCACCAATTCCGGCACCACGCACCAAGCCTCCTGTGTGTCTCCAGAGTCCTGTGCATCCTGTTGCTGCTCCCCGCATTAGCCCTGAGATGCGTGTCCCCAGCCCGGTACCACCAGTTCCGGCACCACGCACTAGGCCTAATGTGCGTCCCCAGGGTCCAGTATGCCCTGTTCCTTCTCCCCGCACTAGCCTGAAGGTGCGTGTCCTTAGCCCGGTGCCTCCAGTTCCGGCACCACGCACCAGGCCTACAGTGCGCCTATTCCGGCCAGAGCCATCCGTCTGCCCAGTGCCATCTGAGCCATCCGTCTCCCCAGCGCCATCTGAGCCATCCGTCTCCCCAGCGCCATCTGAGCCATCCGTCTCCCCAGCGCCATCTGAGCCATCCGTCTCCCCAGCGCCATCTGAGCCATCCGTCTGCCCAGTGCCGTCTGAGCCATCCGTCTGTCCCGAGCCATTAGAGCCGCCCGTCTGTCCCGAGCCGTCAGAGCCGTTAGTCAGTCAGGAGCCGCTAGAGCCATTCGTCAGTCAGGATCTGCCAGAGCCGCCAACCAGACAGGATCTGCCAGAGCCGCCAACCAGACAGGATCTGCCAGAGCCGCCAACCAGACAGGATCTGCCAGAGCCGCCAACCAGACAGGATCTGCCAGAGCCGCCAACCAGACAGGATCTGCCAGAGCCGCCAACCAGACAGGATCTGCCAGAGTCGCCAACCAGACAGGATCTGCCAGAGCCGTCAGCCAGCCATGAGCGTCCAGAGCCGTCAGCCAGCCATGAGCAGCCAGATCCGTCAGCCAGCCATGAGCAGCCAGATCCGTCAGCCAGCCATGAGCAGCCAGATCCGTCAGCCAGCCATGAGCAGCCAGATCCGTCAGCCAGCCATGAGCAGCCAGATCCGTCAGCCAGCCATGAGCCGTCCAGCCAGGATCCGCCAGAGCCGTCCAGCCAAGATCCGCCAGAGCAGTCATCCAGCCAGGATCCGTCCCTCAGTCCGGAGCTGCCGTCCCTCAGTCCGAAGCTGCTCCTTATCCTGGTGCTGCCCCTTATCCTGGTGCTGCCCCTTATCCTGGTGCTGCCCCTTATCCTGGTGCTGCCCCTTATCCTGGTGCTGCCCCTTAGTCCGGTGCTGCCCCTTAGTCCGGTGCTGCCCCTTAGTCCGGTGCTGCCCCTTAGTCCGGTGCTGCCCCTTAGTCCGGTGCTGCCCCTTAATCCAGTGGGGTTAATGTGGAGGGTGGCCATTTGGAGGAGGCTACGTAAGCGGGTAGTGACTATGGTGGGGTGGGGACCACGACCAGTGCCGGAGCCGCCGCCGTGGACGGACGCCCACCCAGACCCTCCCCTAGACTATGTGCTGGTGCGCCCGGAGTTCGCACCTTAAGGGGGGGGTTATGTCACGCCCTGGCCTTAGTATTCTTTGTTTTCTTTATTATTTTAGTTAGGTCAGGGTGTGACATGGGGAATGTATGTGTTTTTTGTAGTGTCTAGGGTGGGTGTAAGGTTTAGGGCACAGGTGTCAAACTCATTCCACGGGGGGCCGAGTGTCTGCGGGTTTTCGCTCCTCCCTTGTACTTGATTGATGAATTAACATCACTAATTAGTTAGGAACTCCCCACACCTGGTTGTCTAGGGCTTTATTGAAAGGAAAAACCAAAAACCTGCAGACACTAGGCCCTCCGTGGAATGAGTTTGACACCCCTGGTTTAGGGGGTTTATTAGAGTAGTTGGGTTTATGTTTAGTATAGAAGTCTAGCTGTGTCTATGGTTGAGTGTAGGTATCTAGGAAAGTCTATGGTTGCCTGAATTGGGTCTCAATTAGAGACAGCTGGTTATTGTTGTCTCTGATTGGGAGCCATATTTAAGGCAACCATAGGCTTTAGCTGTTTGTGGGGAATTGTCTATGTCGAAGTGTTTTGTGTCAGCACTTATGTTTGTATAGCTTCACGGTCGTCTGTTTTGTTGTTTTGTTTCGTTTTCCTTCTTATAATAAAAAGAAGATGTACTTTCCACGCGCTGCGCCTTGGTCCTCTCTCAGTCCCTTTGACGATCGTGACACATAGGTTTTTTTGTCCAGGTGAGAAAGGGCAGTGTGGAGTGCGATTGAGATTGCGTCATCTGTGGATCTGTTGGGGCAGTATGCGAATTGGAGTGGGTCTAGGGTGTCCGGGAGGATGCTGTTGATGTGAGCCATGACCAACCTTTCAAAGCACTTCATGTCTACCGATGTGAGTGCCACGGGGCGGTAATCGTTTAGGCAGGTTACCTTCGCTTCCATGGGCACAGGGACTATGGTGGTCTGCTTGAAATATGTAGGTATAACAGACTCGGTCAGGGAGAGGTTGAAAATGTCAGTGAAGACACTTGACAGTTGGTCCGTGCATGCCTTGAGTACACGTCCTTGTAATCCATCTGGCCCAGCAGCTTTGTGAATGTTGACCTGTTTAAAGGTTTTGTTCACATCGGCTACCGAGAGCGTTATCACACAGTCATCCAGAACAGCTGGTGCTCTCGTGCATGCTTCAGTGTTGCTTGCCTTGAAACGAGCATAAAAGTTTAGTTCATCTGGTAGGTTCGCATCACTGGGCAGCTCACGTCTGGGTTTCCCTTTGTAGTCCGTAATAATTTTCAAGCCCTGCCACATCTGACGAGCGTCAGAGCCGGATTCAATCTTAATCCTGTATTGACGCTTTGCTTGTTTGATGGTTTGTCTGAGGACATAGCAGGATTTCTTATAAGCATCCGGATTAGTCTCCCGCTCCTTGAAAGCGTCAGCTCTAGCCTTTTAGCTCATTGCGGATCTTGCCTGTAATCCATGGCTTCTGGTTGGGATATGTACGTACAGTCACTGTGGGGACGACGTCGTTGATGCACTTATTGATGAAGCCGATGATGGTGTACTCCTCAATGCCATTAGATGAATCCCGGAACGTATTCCAGTCTGTGCTAGCAAAACAGTCCTGTAGCGTAGCATCCGCATCATCTGACCACTTCCGTATTGAGCGAGTCACTGGTACTTCCTGCTTTAGTTTTTGCTTGTAAGCAGGGATCAGGAGGATAGAATTATGGTCAGATTTACCAAATGGAGGGCGGGGGAGAGCTTTGTATGCATCTCTGTGTCACGACTTCCACCGAAGTTGGTCCCTTTCCTTGTTCGGGCGGCGTTCGGAGGTCGACGTCAACGGCCTTCTAGCCATCGCTGATCCACTTTTCATTTTCCATTTGTTTTGTCTTTGTCTTACACACCTGGTTTCAATCCCCCAATTACCTGTTCATTATTTAACCCTCTGTTCCTCCATGTTTGTTTGTGAGTGATTGTTTCTATGTAGGAAGGTCCGTTATTGTGGGCTCTGTTTTTGTATTGCATTAATTATATGTTGAGTAAAATACGTTTATTTACTCATATCTGCTGTCCTGCGCCTGACTCCTATACACCAGCTACACACAGACTTCCTTACACTCTGTGTGTGGAGTAAAGGTGGTCTAGGATTTTTTTTACTCTGGTTGCACATGCTGGTAAAAATTTGGTAAAACTGATTTAAGTTTGCCTGCATTAAAGTCCCCGGCCACTAGGAGCGCCGCTTCTGGGTGAGTATTTTCTTCTTTGCTTATGATCTTATAGAGTTGGTTGAGAGCAGTCTTAGTGCCAGCTTCGTTCTGTGGTGGTAAATAAATGGCTGCGAATAATATAGACGAGAACTATATTGGTAGATAGTGTGGTCTACAGTTTATCATAAGGTACTCTACCTCAGGCGAGAAATACCTCGAGACTTCTTTAATATTAGATATCACGCACCAGCTGTTATTGACAAATAGACACACATCCCCACCCCTCGTCTTACCAGAGGTAACCTCTCTGTTCTGCCGGTGCATGGAAAATCCCGCTAGCTCTATATTGTCCGTCTCGTCGTTCAGCCACGTCTCGATGAAACATAAGATGTTACAGTTTTTAATGTCCCGTTGGTAGGATAATCTTAATCGTAGGTCATCAATTTTATTTTCCAATGATTGCACGTTAGCAAGAAGAACAGATGGCAGTGGGAGTTTACTCGCTTGCCTGGGCCTGTTCCAGTGAAAGCAGGATATCCTTCTCGTCGGACTCGTTAAAGGAAAAAGTTTCTTCCAGTCCACGGTGAGTAATCGCTGTTCTGATGTCCAGAAGTTATTTTCATTCATAAGCGATGGTAGCAGCAACATTATGTACACAATAATTTAAAAAATAAGTTACACAAAACGCAAAAAAATGAACAAAATACCACAATTGGTTGGGAGAATGTAAAACGTCAGCCATGTTCTTCGGCGCCAGTTATTGCAAACAAATAATCTGAACTAAGAACTTCACACATATTTTGGAATTTCGGTGCATCCTTGACAATCGCTAATCAATAGGCCTATACAAAAAATTATGACTAGCGAACCTGGGGAGCTTTGTGTTCACATTTCCCTAAAAAATAGAACCGGATCGTGCAATTAAAGCGAACGGAACTCAAGCGACCTCTGAAGATGGTGTAAGTTCGGTATGTTTCGGGGACTGTTTTGAGAGGTCTGAGTTCCTTTGGAGAGTTCACACTGCACAAAAAAATTAAGTGAACCACACTGAGTTCACAAAAATTGTCTGAAAGGGAGTTAGTGTGAAAACAATAAGAGCCCATCTGAAAGACCAGTGATTAGATGGTTGGTATTTTCACTAATATGATTTTACCTTGCAGCGGTTGAGCCTGACTTTTTCAGGCTTCAGGCAAGGTTTAGCTTAACAAATATCTGTCTCTATTTGCTAGAGAAGTACATAGGAAAGAGAAGGGGTAGTAGGTCACAAACACACACACAACAGACTTTGTGCCACCTGTCACAGGCACTCCTAAAGGTCTGTGGGTAAACTAGTAAACATTCAATGATTAAATACATTGAAAAAACATGCATTTTCAGGGCACATGTTTGATGGACATTTTCTGCAGTGCCATTTCACCACATTTCTGGTTTGATTAAATAAAGCCCTGTCAAGAAGCCCATTTCTGGTGATTTAAGAAAATACCAGGACTGTAAATATGATTATTTTATCATGCAGAGACACAGAGGAGCACATTATGATGTTAATAATCTCCCTTTGTACTAAGATCACTGTATAATGGCAGTATTGTTCAAGTGGATGGCCAATAAAAAGGCCTGATAATGGCAGTATTGTGGAAGTGGGTGGCCAATAAAAAGGCCTGATGATGGCAATGTTGTGGAAGTGGATGGCCAATAAAAAGGCCTGATAATGGCAGTATTGTGGAAGTGGATGGCCAATAAAAAGGCCTGATGATTGGCAGTATTGTGGAAGTGGATAGCCAATAAAAAGGCCTGATGATGGCAGTATTGTGGAAGTGGATGGCCAATAAAAAGGCCTGAGTTGGCCATTATGATTTGCCTTTCACTGACAAAGTAGATTTTGTTCAGATGTCAAATAAGTAAGTTGATCAACTTATTCCTGTGATAAAAGTCTACAAAATATTTCAGGTTTATCATATGACTCATAACATCCTCTTTTTTTCTTTGTCTTTTTTATTTTGAATGATTTATAGGCAATACATCAAAAAGGTGATTCTAAAATTGAAGTAGAGTCCTTGGCTGACATTCTATCTATACCTGTCGCAAAGCTATTTCCTCAACATTTACACAGTGATTGACATTGGCTTGCTGAATGGTTTCGAAAACCTTTAGACAATGTTTGTCCCCAAATCCTGTGTACATTCTGCTAGGGCTCATTTCTCACCTGGTTCTACAACACAACCTGTCGGTAGCTCACACAGAGTAGTTGACCTGGATAGTTTCTCCAAATGGCAGCCAGCGAGGAACATTAAGGTTCCAGAGGTGTGGCTTCTTTTACTTCATCTCTGTAAAGAGCAACACGCTGACACCATCGTTGTAATAAACCAAACGTGAAAAAAAGCCCAAGCTGTCTGCAGTTTACTGGCTCACACACACATGCACTCACATGCACAGTACACACATACACACACACACACACACACGTACGTGCACACAAGCACACACACATTTCACTCTGAGTGACATGACAGTACCTTTTTTTATGTGTCTGTGATTATTCATTTACAGAGAGAGAGAGTGTGTGTGTGTGTGTGTGTGTGTGTGTTTCAATAACCTCCTATTTGCATTAACATTCAAATAATTCAGACAACATCTGCTTGTGTCCTCTAAAGAACAGCCTTTTTTCAGTGAGTATTTGGATAGCAAATACATTTTCTATTTTAACAGGCATATGTTGTAAAAGGTAGTTCTGCATGTGATGCTTTTTCAGGGCCAAGGCATGGCGGGACGATATGCCTAATTATTCAGCCATAGGAATGAAAGCAATATCTCAGAAGGTATTTTTATGGTGTGTAAATAATCGCCTGATAGGACCTCCTTTACCAGAAGTCACACACACAATTTTACCATAAGACCAATCATATTGAAGATCTTTCAAGTATGTATCCTCCTACATGCCCAGTCAAAGGGTAAGCAATATGTCAGGAACAGGGCCCTAACCAGGGTTTGAGTTTTAGTGAGGTCCACAGGTAAGAAATTGAAAGTTGAAGTTCATTTACTGCTTTACAATAATAATAAAAAACATTAAAATGCTATTTGAAGATTTCGTTGTCATTTTTTTGTCAACGATCTACACAAAGTACTCTGTAATGTCAAAGTGGAAGACAATACTCTACAATTTGTAAAAATAAATAAAAAACTATAATCTAATATATGTGGACACCTGCTCGTCAAATATCTCATTACAAAATCATGGAGTTGGTCCCCCCTTTGCTGCTATAACAGCCTCTACTCTTCTGGGAAGGCTTTCCACTAGATGTTGGAATATTACTGCGGAGACTTGCTTACATTCAGCCACGAGAATTAGTGAGGTCGGGCACTGATGTTGGGCAATTAGGCCTGGCTCGCAGTCGGCATTCATCCCAAAGGTGTTCGATGGGGTTGATGTCAGGGCTCTGTGCAGGCCAGTCAAGCTCTTCCACACCAATCGACAAACCATTTTTGTACGGACTTCACTTTGTGCATGGGGGCATGGTAATGCTGAAATAGGAAAGGGCCTTCCCCAAACAAAGTTGAAAGCACAGAATTGTCTCAAATGTTAAGATTTCCCTTCACTGGAACTAAGGGGCTTAGCCCGTACAATGAAAAACAGCTCCAGACCATTATTCCTTCTCCACCAAACTTTACAGTTGGCACTATGCATTGCGGCAGGTAGCATTCTCCTGGCATCCGCCAAACCCAGATTCATCCAACGGACTGCCAGATGGTGAAGCGTGATTCATCACTCCACTGCTCCAGAGTCCAATGGCGGCGAACTTTACACCACTGCAGCTGATGCTTGGCATTGCACATTGTGATCTTAGGCTTCTGTGTGGCTGCTCGGCCATGGAAACCCATGTCATGAAGCTCCCGACGAACAGTTATTGTGCTGAAGTTGATTCCTGAGGTAGTTTGGAACTTGGTAGTGAGTGTTGCAACCGAGGTCAGACACTTTTTTACACGCATCAGCACTCAGCAGTCCCATTCTGTGAGCTTGTGTGGCCTACCATTTCGCGGCTGAGCTGTTAATGCTCCTAGACGTTTCCACTTCACAATAACAAGGTGGCATTCTATGACGGTGCCATGTTGAAAGTCACTGAGCTCTTCAGTAAGGCCATTCTACTGACAATGTTTGTCTATGGAGATTGCATGGCTGTGTGCTCGATTTTGTACACCTGTTGTGTGGCTGAAATAGCCGAATCCACTCATTTGAAGGGGTGTCCACATACACTATATATACAAAAGTCTATTGATTAGATAAGTATTCAAGCCCCTGAGTCAATACATGTTAGAATCACTTTTGGCAGCGATTACAGCTGTGAGTCTTTTTGGGTAAGTCTCTTCAAGCTCTGTCAAGTTGGTTGTTGATCATTGCTAGAACAACTGTAACTAGGCCACTCGGGAACATTCAATGTTGTCTTGGTAAGCAACTCCAGTGTAAATGTAGCCTTGTGTTTTAGGTTATTGTCCTGCTGAAAGGTGAATTTGTCTCCCAATGTCTGTTGGGAAGCAGACTGAACCAGGTTTTCCTCTAAGATTTGCTTAGTTCTATGCTTAGTTGTATTCTGTTTCTTTTTATCCCCCCAAAAACTCCCTAGTCCTTGCCGATGACAAGTACAGCCATAACATGATGCAGCCACCACCATGCTTGAAAATATGAAGAGTGATACTCAGTGATGTGTTGTGTTGGATTTGCCCCAAACATAACACTTTGTATTCAGGACAAAAATGCCATTACTTTGTCACATTCTTTGCAGTATTACTTAAGCGCCTTGTTGCAAACAGGATGCATGTTTTGGAATATTCTTCTTCTGTACAGGCTTCCTTCTTTTCACTCTGTCATTTAGGTTAGTATTGTGGAGTAACTACAATGATGTTGATCCATCCTATGTTTTCTCATATCACAACCATTAACTGTAACTGTTTAAAAATCACCATTGGCCTCATGGTGAAATCTCTGAGTAGTTTTCTTCCTCCCCGGAAACTGAGTTAGGAAGGACGCCTCTATCTTTGCAGTGACTGGGTGTATTGATACGCCATCCAAAGTGTAATTAATAACTTCACCATGCTAAAAGGGATATTCAGTGTCTGTTTTTTAATTATTTTTACACATCTACCAATCGGTGCCCTTCTTTGCGAGGCATTGAAAAACCTCCCTGGTCTTTGTGGTTAAATCTGTGCATGAAATTCAAATAAAATTTCAAATCAAATGTATTTATAAAGCCCTTCTTACATCAGCTGATATCTCAAAGTGCTGTACAGAAACCCAGCCTAAAACCCCAAACAGCAAGCAATGCAGGTGTAGAAGCACGGTGGCTAGGAAAAACTCCCTAGAAAGGCCAGAACCTAGGAAGAAACCTAGAGAGGAACCAGGCTATGAGGGGTGACCAGTCCTCTTCTGGCTGTGCCGGGTGGAGATTATAATAGAACATGGCCAAGATGTTCAAATGTTCATAGGTGACCAGCAGGGTCAAATAATAATAATCACAGTGGATGTCGAGGGTGCAACAGGTCAGCACCTCAGGAGTAAATGTCAGTTGGCTTTTCATAGCCGATCATTCAGAGTATCTCTACCGCTCCTGCTGTCTCTAGAGAGTTGAAAACAGCAGGTCTGGGACAGGTAGCACATCCGGTGAACAGATCAGGATTACATAGCCGCAGGCAGAACAGTTGAAAACTGGAGCAGCAGCACGGCCAGGTGGACTGGGGACAGTAAGGAGCCATCAGGCCAGATAGTCCTGATGCATGGTCCTAGGGCTCAGGTCCTCCAAGAGAGAGAAAGAAAAAAAGAGAGAGAGAAAGAGAGAGAGAGTTAGAGAGCATACTTAAATTCACACAGGACACCGGATAAGACAGGAGAAATACTCCAGATATAACAGACTGGCCCTAGCCCCCCGACACATAAACTACTGCAGCATAAATACTGGAGGCTGAGACAGGAGTGGTAGGGAGACACTGTGGCCCCATCCGACAATACCCCCGGACAGGGCCAAACAGGCAGGATATAACCCCACCCACTTTGCCAAAGCACAGCACTCACACTACTAGAGGGATATCTTCAACCACCAACTTACCATCCTGAGACAAGGCCAAGTATAGCCCACAAAGATCGCCGCCACGGCACAACCCAAGGGGGGGGCGCCAACCCAGACAGGAAGATCACGTCAATGACTCAATCCACTCAAGTGACGCACCCCTCCCAGGGACGGCATGGAAGAGCACCAGTAAGCCAGTGACTCAGCCCCTGTAATAGGGTTAGAGGCAGAGAATTCCAGTGGAGAGAGGGGAACCGGCCAGGCAGAGACAGCAAGGGCAGTCCATTGCTCCAGAGCCTTTCCGTTCACCTTAACACTCCTGGGCCAGACTACACTCAATCATAGGACCTACTGAAGAGATGAGTCTTCAATAAAGACTTAAAGGTTGAGACCGAGTCTGCGTCTCTCACATGGGTAAGCAGACCATTCCATTAAAATGTAGCTCTATAGGAGAAAGCCCTGCCTCCAGCTGTTTGTTTAGAAATTCTAGGGACAGTAAGGAGGCCTGTGTCTTGTGACCGTAGCGTACGTGTAGGTATGTACGGCAGGACCAAATTGGAAAGATAGGTAGGAGCAAGCCCATGTAATGCTTTGTAGGTTAGCAGTAAAACCTTGAAATCAGCCCTTGCCTTAACAGGAAACCAGTGTAGAGAGGCTAGCACTGGAGTAATATGATCCAAAAAAGAAATTCACAACAAATTCACTACTCGATTGAGGGACCTTAGAAATAATTGTATGTGTGGGGTACAGAGATGGGGTAGTCGTTCAAAAAGCATGTTAAACCACTATTATTGAACAAAGTGAGTCCATGCAACTCACTATGTGATTTGTTAAGCACATTTCTATTCCTGAACTTATTATTAAGGCATGCCATAAAGTGGTTCAATACTTATCTACTCAAGAAATTTCAGCTGTTCATTTTTGTTCTACACACAAAATTCAAAATTGACATTATAGGGTATTGTGTGTAGATCAGTGACACAAATCTCAATGTAATCTATTTTAAATTCAGGCTGTAACACAACAAAATGTGGAAAAAGTAAAGGGGTGTGAATATTTTTTGAAGGCTTTGTAGGTAGGGATAAAGTGACTAGGCAACAGGATCGGTAATAAACAGTAGCAGCAGCGTAAGTGATGAGTCAAAAGAGGGTCAATGCAGATAGTTAAATAGTTAACCAATAGCTGCCCGTACTAACTATTTTGCAGTCTTGCGGCTTGGGGGTAGAAGCTGTTCAGGGTCCTGTTGGTTCCAGACTTGGTGCATTGGTAACGCTTGCCATGCAGTAGCAGAGAGAACAGCCTACGACTTGGGAGGCTGGAGTCAGCGAAGACACTTGCCAGCTGGTCAGCGCATGCTCTGAGTACGTGTACTGGTAAGCCTTCTGGCCCCACTGCCTTGTGAATGTAAACCTGTTTAAAGGTCTTACTCACATCGGCTACTGGTGCTGAGTGATTAATCAACATTTCTGGGGGTTTTTGGTTAATAAACAACGAATTGACCAACGTAGGTTCAATTACCTGAATTACATTTACACCGATAAAAATATAAACGCAACACAGGGCCCCTCAGGAATGTGTACTTAGTCCCCTCCTGTATTCCCTCTTCACCCACAACTGTGTGGCCAAACACGACTCTAACACCATCATTAACTTTGCTGATGACACAACAATGGTAGGCCTGATCACCAACAACAATGAGATGGCCTATAGGGAGGAGGTCAGAGAACTGGCAGTGTGGTGCCAGGACAACAACCTCTCCTTCAATGTGAGCAAGACAAAGGTGCATCTGGACTACAGGAAAAGCCAGGCCTAACAGGCCCCCATTCACTTCGACGGGCTGTAGTGGAGAGGGTCGAGAGTTTCAAGCTCCTTGGTGTCCACATCACCAACGAACTATCATGGTCCAAACATACCAAGACAGTCGTGAGAAGGGCACGACAAAACCTTTTCCCCCACAGGAGACTGAAAAGATTTGGCATGGGTCCCCAGATCCTCAAAAGGTTCTACAGCTACACCATCGAGAGCATCCTGACCGGTTGCATCACCGCCTGGTATGGCAACTGCTCAGCATCTGACTGTAAGGCACTACAAAGGCTAGTGCGATCGGCCCAGTACATCACTGGGGCCAAGCTTCCTGCCATCCAGGACCTATATAATAGCCGGTGTCAGAGGAAAGCCCATAAAATTGTCAGAGACGCCAGTCACTCAAGTTATAGACTGTTTTCTCTACTACCACACGGCAAGTGGTACCGGAGCACCAAGTCTAGGACCAAAAGGCTCCTCAACAGCTTCTACCCCCAAGCCATAAAACTCCTGAACAATTAATAAAATCGCCACCGGACAATTTACATTGACCCCCCCCCCCCCCCTCCCTTTTGTACACTGCTTCTACTCGCCGTTTGTTTGTTATCTATGCATAGTCACTTTGTCCCCACCTACATGTACAGATTACCTCAACTAGCCTGTACCCCCGCACACTGACTCTGTAAAGATGCCCCCTGTATATAGCCTCGTTATTCTTATTGTGTTACTTTTTATTGTAACTTTTTATTTTAGTCTACTTGGTAAATATTTTCTTAACTCTTCTTGAACAGCACTGTTGGTTAAGGGCTTGTAAGTAAGCATTTCACGGTGAAGTCTACACTTGTTGTATTCGGCGCATGTGTCACGTTGGTATGAATGATTCGGGAGACAGACGCAGGAATGCGTCATAGGGTTTTTCTATTGTACCCAAATTACGGCGTGCCGTGTAAAGGCCCAGGACGAAGACCAAACAAACACTTAACAAAACACAGGTTGGAAACCCAAACAAAAGAGCGAGGAGTAGCTCGAAAAAAGAACAAGTGCATGATGATTAACACACGGGACAAGACCCGTAATCATCTGCACAATCCACAATGGCACAAAAGCCAAAACACACAGCAGAGGTACTCACACGCACCAACGGACATTGTAACAAAAATCGGCCCCACCATGGTGAACAAAGGGCACATACAGTTGAAGTCGGAAGTTTACATACACTTAGGTTGGAGTCATTAAAACTCGCTTTTAAACCACTCCACAAATGGATTGTTAACAAACTATAGTTGTGGCAAGTCGGTTAGGACATCTACATTGTGCATGACACAAGTAAGCTTTCCAACAATTGTTTACAGACAGATTACTTCCTTATAATTCACTGTATCACAATTCCATTGGGTCAGAATTTTACATACACTAAGTTGACTGTGCCTTTAAACAGCTTGAAAATTTCAGAAAATGAGGTCATGGCTTTAGAAGCTTCTGATAGGTGTGGAAGGACCACCAGAGGGCAGGCTGGGCTCACAGATGGTAGCCCAACAAGGCATGGGAGACAAGTGAACCAGAGGCAATTAAGCACAGCTGACACTACTAATGAGATATTCTCCTTCCCCTATAAGAGAGAGTATGGAACCAGCAAGAAGGGGAACTATCTCTGGAAGATGGCCACCGAGACAGAGGAGCTATCTAGGAAGAACCATTAAGACGGTGACAATGTCGTGACTTTTTGTGGTAGTTTAAAGACAATCGTATTGTGTTCCTGTTTTGCTCTGGAGAAGAAGATATATGTTTTTTCCTTTGGAGAGTTTCATTGATTCTGTTGGAGTGTTTGTGTTGACCAAATGCCCTCAATATAGAACTTTGTTCAATCAAGAAAACCTACTCCTGACTCGTTTGTTCCACCTTCCCGCTTTAGAGTGACGCCCAATTACTTGGTCCGCTCACATTGGTGGAGAATGTGGGCATTAGGTGGACGAGTGACACAAGGATAAGTGAGTAATTCAAGATTCTTCCAGTAGACCAGGAGGAACCATTCAAGTACGATGGATAACGCCCTACTACAACAATTGATCACGGCACAGCATACAACCATAGAACTCCTGCAACAACAGCTGAGCCGGCGAGAAGAACCTAGAGTTAAGCCAAGAGCGGCTGCTCACGCCATCTTACCTCGTCTCTCCAAGGAGGATGATATTGAGGCCTTCCTCATGACCTTCGAAAGGACGGCCACCTTGGAAGAGTGGCCGCCCACAGAATGGGCGAGCGCATTAGCCCCTCTTTTGACCGGGGTGGCTCAGGAAGCCTATTTTGACCTGGATGCCCGCGAAGCTGCAGACTATGGGCGACTAAAAACCGAGATCCTATCCCGGTACCAGCTGACTGCCAGAGATAGGGCCGTAAAGTTCCATCAATGGACCTACACAGCTGACAAACCCGTCCGTTCCCAGATTTTTGCATTAATACGACTGACGAAACAGTGGCTAGAACCTGAAAAGGGAGTAGGACAGGTGATAGAGACTCTTGTAGTGGACAAGATATTGAGGGAATTACCCAGTGACTTAAAAAGGGTTGTGGGGCAAGCCAACCCGTTGTCAGCCGACGACATAGCACAGGCGGTGGAAACATATCGGTCTACAGGGGAGTTGTTAAAAAGTGACAAGGAGGAACGGAAGGATTCTTCCAATCCCGTACCACGACTCACCCCGGCAGGTCCGCCACCGAAACGTCCAAACCCCCTCCGGAGGTGGGAGAAGTCATCCCCCACACAGCAGGGTCGGTGTTATAAATGTCAGTCTCCCAACCATTATGCCCCACAATGTCCTAGCAAGGACGAGCCCATGGTCACAGAGTCATCACTGCCCACCCCCACACATCTCGGTTTGAGGGGGCAGGATCAACACTGTTGGTTAGCAGAAATAGCTCCAGCCCCAGAGATTCCAGTTCGAGTCGAAGGACAAGATGTGGTAGCCATTCTCGACTCGGGAAGTATGGTTACGTTAGTAGAGGAGCGGCTGGTGACCTCCGCAACACTGCTACCAGACAAAGTAGCCGTATCCTGTATCCATGGAGACACCCACTATTACCCCACTGTGAATCTGCCGATTCTCACTCCAAAAGGAAGGTGTACAGTCAGGGCAGGGAAAGTGCCCCAGCTGAAGGTACCATTATTGATCGGGAGAGACTGTCCCCTATATAAGGAGCTTCGGCAGATGACGTTATGCGTGGAAAGAAGGGGGACAGGAAAGAAGAGAAAATCCAAGCCCGAGGTAGTAGTCCTACAAGGAGACGTAGCTACGTCCTTGTCCTCTGCAGCAGAGGAAGAAATAGCAACCCAACGTTTACGACAGATATTCCAGGAAACCACCGATGAAGACACCTGTGAAGGGTTATACACTACACAGGAAGGAAGGAGCAACCAGACGCTAAGGGATATATTTGAAGCTCCATCCGAGGAGGGAACCTGGAAGGGGTTCTCATCGGTCACCCCTGAGGGGGATGGGGAACATCCTCCACATCCCTCTACCGAGGTTGATCTGCCCCAGGAATTAAAGGGACAGTTCGGCACCTCGCAGCATAGAGACCCAGACCTAAGGGAGGCCATGAGGAAGGTGAAGGTGATCGACGGGAGGAACGTCGACGGATCAGGTGAGCCCCCTCTTCCTTACTATGCAATCAGGCGGGGTCTCTTATACTGGGTCGTACGACGAAGGGGGGAAAACCAGGAATTACTAATGGTGCCTAGACCATACAGGGATACAGTTCTACAGTTAGCCCATTCCCACGTCCTAGGAGGACACCTGGCACGAGACAAGACTATTGACAGAATCATGCAGAGATTCTATTGGCCCCGGGTCACCCGGGATGTGGCCAGGTATTGTAGGACGTGTGATCAATGTCAACGTACAGCTCCACGGCCACACCTGCGTAACCCTTTGATTCCGCTCCCCATCATAGAGACTCCCTTTGAACGCATAGCTATGGACCTCGTAGGACCCCTCCCAAAATCCGCCAGAGGACACGAGTACATCCTAGTGGTCATAGATTACGCTACCAAGTTCCCGGAGGCCATACCCCTGCGTAACATGTCGTCAAAGGGAATTGCCAAGGAATTATTCATGATGTTCTCTCGGGTGGGCCTCCCCAAGACGATCTTAACTGATCAGGGAACCCCATTCATGTCGCGGTTGATGAAGGACTTGTGTCGGTTGTATCAGGTTCAACAGATACGTACAAGCATATTCCACCCTCAAACAGACGGGTTGTGTGAACGCTTGAACAAAACGATTAAAAGCATGTTGAGAAGAGTGGTGTCCCGAGACGGGAAAAACTGGGACATGCTTCTCCCACACTTAATGTTTGCCCTGCGAGAAGTACCCCAAGCATCCACTGGATTCTCTCCGTTTGAATTGCTCTATGGCAGACCCTGTCGAGGGATCCTCGACTTAGCCAAGGAGACCTGGGAGACCCAACCATGCCCCTTTCGATCCACAATAGAACATATTACCCTGATGAGAGACCGCCTGTCAGCAGTGTGGCCCATAGTCAAGGAGCATATGGAGAAGGCACAAAGGACCCAAGGTCGGGCCTATGATAAGTCCGCGACCCCCCGTGAGTTCACCGTGGGAGAGAAAGTGATGGTGCTCGTGCCCACGGCCGAACATCGCTTGCTGGCACAGTGGAGGGGACCCTACGAGGTAATGAAAAGGGTCTCACCGGTCAATTACCTCATCAAGCAACCTGATAGAAGGAAGAAGGTCCAACTCTATCACATAAACCTGTTAAAGCCGTACCATGGAAGAGAGGAGGAGGTGGCTTTGATGGCCCTGGAGGGAAAAGGAAAAGAGGAGGCTCTACCACCGGTGCGCCGTGGTCAAACTCTCCTGCCGGAGCAGTCAAGACAGCTAGACAAGCTGATTATGAACTTCGGTCGAATATTCTCTCCATTCCCAGGACAAACAGATGTCCTGTTCCACCATATCCACACTGAACCCGGCAAGAAGGTGCATATCCGCCCTTACAGGATTCCTGAGGCTCGCCGAGTCATCGCTAAGAACGAGGTAAGGGAGATGTTGAGGATGGGTGTGATTGAGCCATCGACGAGTGAGTGGTCCAGTCCCATAGTCCTGGTCCCCAAATCCGATGGTAGTATGAGACTCTGCAACGATTTTAGGGCCGTGAATGCCATCTCTACATTCGATGCGTATCCCATGCCCCGCGTGGATGAACTCTTGGAGCGCTTAGGAAAGGCCAAGTTCATCACCACCCTGGATTTGACGAAGGGATATTGGCAAGTGCCGGTGGCTCCGGAGGATCGCCCAAAGACTGCCTTCGCCACACCAGAGGGGCTTTTCCAGTATGTGAGGATGCCCTTCGGACTGCATGGTGCCGCTGCAACTTTCCAACGCCTCATGGATGCCATTCTACGGCCCCATCAAGAGTATGCAGCGGCGTACATAGACGATGTGGTTATCCACAGCGAGGACTGGGATAGTCACCTCCTGCGATTACGGGCGGTGCTCGTGAGTTTGGAAGCCACAGGGTTGACGGCCAATCCAAATAAATGCTGCCTGGGTCTGTCCGAAGCGGAATACCTGGGGTACACCGTGGGGAATGGGAAAATACGCCCACAGGCAGAGAAGACCAGGGCAATTCGGGACTGGCCGCGACCCCGGACCAAACGGGACGTTCGGGCCTTCTTAGGGATAACGGGATATTATTGCCGTTTTATCCCGGGATATGCAACCATTGCCAATCCCCTCACAAACATCAAGAAAAACTTGCCAAACCAGGTAGAGTGGAAAGACGAGACGGAAGAGGCCTTTCAATCGCTAAAAGGTGGCCTGTGTTCTGATCCCGTCCTACAGGCTCCGGACTTCTCACAAGAGTTCATTGTGCAGGTCGACGCCTCGGATACAGGGCTCGGGGCCGTACTAGCTCAGGGTAAAGGCGAAGCAGAGAAGCCGATTCTCTTCATAAGTAGGAAGCTCAGCGATCGGGAACAGAGGTATGCTACCGTAGAGAAAGAGGCCTTAGCCATTAAGTGGGCCCTCGATTATCTCCGGTACTACCTACTGGGTCGGAGGTTTGCTTTAGTTACGGACCATGCGCCCCTCACGTGGATGGCTGGTAAGAGAAACAATAACAACAGAATAGCCAGATGGTTTTTGTCTTTACAACCGTTCTCTTTCCATGTCATCCACAGGGCCGGATCGAGGAACGGGAATGCAGACGCGCTGTCCCGACGCGACCAAGACGGTGCGTCTGGCGCCCGACCCTCCGGTTCGGTCCTGAGGGGGAAGGTATGTGGAAGGACCACCAGAGGGCAGGCTGGGCTCACGGATGGTAGCCCAACAAGGCATGGGAGACAAGTGAACCAGAGGCAATTAAGCACAGCTGACACTACTAATGAGATATTCTCCTTCCCCTATAAGAGAGAGTATGGAACCAGCAAGAAGGGGAACTATCTCTGGAAGATGGCCACCGAGACAGAGGAGCTATCTAGGAAGAACCATTAAGACGGTGACAATGTCGTGACTTTTTGTGGTAGTTTAAAGACAATCGTATTGTGTTCCTGTTTTGCTCTGGAGAAGAAGATATATGTTTTTTCCTTTGGAGAGTTTCATTGATTCTGTTGGAGTGTTTGTGTTGACCAAATGCCCTCAATATAGAACTTTGTTCAATCAAGAAAACCTACTCCTGACTCGTTTGTTCCACCTTCCCGCTTTAGAGTGACGCCCAATTACTTGGTCCGCTCACATAGGCTAATTAGCATAATGTTTGTCAATTTGAGGTGTACCTGTGGATGTATTTCAAGCCCTACCTTCAAACTCAGTGCCTCTTTGCTTGACATCATGGGAAAATAAAACGAAATCAGCCAAGACCTCAGAAAGAAAATTGTAGACCTCCACAAGTCTGGTTGATCCTTGGGAGGAACTTCCAAACGCCTGAAGGTACCACGCTCATCTGTACAAACAATAGTACGCAAGAATAAACACCATGGGACAATGCAGCCGTCATACCACTCAGGAGGGAGACGAGATCCGTCTCCTAGAGATGAGCGTACTTTGGTGCGAAAAGTGCAAATCAATCCCAGAACAACAGCAAAGGACCTTGTGAAGATGCTGGAGGAAACAGGTACAAAAGCTAGTCCTATCTCGACAAAACCTGAAAGGCCGCTCAGCAAGGAAGAAGCCACTGCTCCAAAACCGCCATAAAAAAAGCCAGACTACGGTTTGCAACTGCACATGTGGACAAAGATCGTACTTTTTGGAGAAATGTCCTCTGGAAATGGAACTGTTTGACCATAATGACCATCGTTATGTTTGAAGGAAAAAGGGGAAGGCTTGCAAGCCGAAGAACACCATCCCAACCGTGAAGCAAGGTGGTGGCAGCATCATGTTGTGGGGGTGCTTTGCTGCAGGAGGGACTGGTGCACTTCACAAAATAGATGGCTTCATGAAGCAGGAAAATTATGTGGATATATTGAAGCAACATCTCAAGACATCAGTCAGGAAGTTAAAGCTTGGTCGCAAATGGGTCTTCCAAATGGACAATGACCCCAAGCATACTTCCAAAGGTGTGGCAAAATGGCTTAAGGACAACAAAGTCAAGGTATTGGAGTGGCCATCACAAAGCCCTGACCTCAGTCCTATATAAAATTTGTGGGCAGAACTGAAAAAGCGTGTGCGAGCAAGGAGGCCTACAAACCTGACTCAGTTACACCAGCTCTGTCAGGAGGAATGGGCCAAAATTCACCCAACTTATTGTGTGAAGCTTGTGGAAGGCTACCCGAAACGTTTGACCCAAGTTAAACAATTTACAGGCAAGGCTACCAAATACGAATTGAGTTTATGTAAACTTCTGACCCACTGGGAATGTGATGAATTAAATAAAAGCTGAAATAAATCATTCTCTCTACTATTAATCTGACATTTCACATTCTTAAAATCAGGTGGTGATCCTAACTGACATAAGACAGGGAATTTTTACTAGGATTAAATGTCAGGAATTGTGAAAAACTGAGTTTAAATGTATTTGGCTAAGGTGTATGTAAACTTCCGACTTCAACTGTATATACAAATACAATCAGTGGGAATAGGGGCCAGGTGTGCGCAATGAAAGTTCCAGAGGGATCTGTGACAGCGTGTGACAAATAAAGTTTGATTTGATTTGAACAGATAAAGTGTTGGTCCCATGGTTCATGAGCTGAAATAAAAGATCATAGACATTTTTCATACGCACAAAACATTATTCACTCACATATTGTGCACGTATTTGTTTACATCCATGTGAGCATTTCTCGTTTGCCAAGATAAGACACTTAACAGGGGTGGCATATCAAGAAGCTGATTAAACAGCATGATCATTACACAGGTGACCTTGTGAAGGGGACAATAAAAGCCCACTCTAAAATGTGCAGTTTTGTCACACAACACAATGCCACAGATGTCTCAAGTTGAGGGAGCGTGCAATTGGCATGCTGACTGCAGGAATGTCCACCAGATGTAATGGTAATTTCTCTACCATAAGCCGCCTCCAGCTTCGTTTTAGAGAATTTGGCAGTATGTCCAACTGGCCTCACAACCGCAGACCACATATATGGCGTCATGTGGGCGAGCGGTTTGCTGATGTCAACGTTGTGAACAGAGTGTCCCACTGTGGCGGTGGAGTTATGGTATGGGCAGGCATAAGCTACGGACAACGAACACAATTGCATTTTATCGATGACAATTTGAATGCACAGATACCGTTATGAGATCCTGAGGCCCATTGTCGTGCCTTTCATCCAACGCCATCACCTAATTTTTCAACATGATAATGCACGGCCCCATGTCGCAAGGATCTCTACACAGTTCCTGGAAGCTGAACATTTTAAAGTTCTTCCATGGCCTGCATACTCACCAAACATGTTACCCACTGAGCATGTTTGGGATGCTCTGGATTGACGTGTCCGACAGCGTGTTCCAGTTCCCGCCAATATCCAGCAACTTTGGACAGCCATTGAAGAGGAGTGAGACAACATTCCACAGGTCACAATCAACAGCCTGATCAACTCTATGCGAAGGAGATGTGTCACGCTGCATAAAGAAAATGGTCGTCACACCAGATACTGTCTGGTTTTTAAGGTATCTGTGACCAACAGATGCATATCTGTATTACCAGTCATGTGAAATCAATAGATTAGTGCCTCATGAATTCATTTCAATTGAGTGATTTCCTTTTATGAACTGTACCTTTGAATGTTGCATGTAGCGTTTATATTTTTGTTCAGTATAGTTCGTTTTTTTGTGAGCCCAACATGCCATATCTCTAAAGAGAAATCGAATCATTCACGTGAGAAATCAACTCTAGAGCTATGTGGAATGCTGGGCTGAACGGAGTTGTTGTTTTCATTAAACAACTATTCAACCTAGTTCAGTGCTGAACCGTGGTAATTAACGACAACGACCATAATCCATTGCAACAGTTTTTTCTGGTTCAGACACGGTTCAGAGAGGAAGAGGTGAAGCGAGAGGTTTCATTCTTGACAAAATAATCCCAATGTGTTTCTATTGGCTTATTTTGGACCTAAATTTATTTTCTGCCTTCCTGCCTTTGGGCCAACAACTTTGGGCCTGCCTTTGGGCGTAGAAATGAGCATCTCTTCCTTATATACAGATCTCTGGACGGATACACTTTTATGTTTGCTACGTTAGGTTAGATACACACAGACCACACACACCACAACAATGAGGGACAGAGTTAGTTCACGAAAGTATGCCTTATCTACTTTGAAGAACTAGTCAAATTATTTTGTCAGACAGCTCTGCAGCATTCTTAGGCAGGCTAGCGAAATAGGATGTTGAAAGACAGTACAGGATGGGGAGCACATAGATACTGCCTGAGTAGAGATGAGATGATTACTTTCAAGGAATAAAAAAATAATAAAGTAATCAAACAAAAACTGAGTAATATACACTGAAATATTGTATTATTTTATAGAAATGTCCTATCTTTCTATTGTGGACCTGACAAAGACAATGGAATATTTTCAATGTCTTGGCAATTGTTTCGAATTTACATTAAAAAGCTCTAAAATCATTGTACTGTCATTACTCAATAATGCATTTCATGTTTAAAAAAATGATTGAAACCGAAATCTAAACCCTTGATTATTTTTTAACAACTGAACCGAAACCGAACCGACCTCAAAAAGCACTAATCGCTCAGCACTATCGGCTACGGAGAGAGCGTGATCACAGTCTTCTGGAACAGCTGCTGCTCTCATGCATGGTTTAGTATTGCTTGCCTCAAAGCAAGCATAGAAGGAATTTAGCTAATTTGTTAGGCTTGCGTTACTGGGCAGCTCGCGGCTGGGTTTCCCTTTGTAATCGATCTTAGTCCTGTATTGATGTTTTGACTGTTTGATGGCTCATTGAAGGACATAGCGGAATTTCTTATAAGCGTTCGGATTAGTGTTCCACTCCTTGAAAGCGGCAGCTCTAGCCTTTGCTCGCTTTGAGGACAATACAGTGCCACTGACACGGCCCGCTACCAAAACCTGCGGACTCTCCTTCACTGCAGCCGACGTGAGTAAAACATTTTAACGTGTTAACCCTCGCAAGGCTGCAGGCCCAGACGACATCCCCAGCAGCGTCCTCAGAGCATGCGCAGACCAGCTGGCTGGTGTGTTTACGGACATATTCAATCAATCCTTATCCCAGTCTGCTGTTTCCACATGCTTCAAGAGGGCCACCATTGTTCCTGTTCCCAAGAAAGCTAAGGTAACTGAGCTAAACGACTACCGCCCCGTAGCACTCACTTCTGTCATCATGAAGTGCTTTGAGAGACTAGTCAAGGATCATATCACCTCCACCCTACCTGACACCCTAGACCCACTCCAATTTGCTTACCGCCCCAATAGGTCCACAGACAACGCAATCGCAATCACACTGCACACTGCCCTAACCCATCTGGACAAGAGGAATACCTATGTGAGAATGCTGTTCATCGACTACAGCTCAGCATTTAACACCATAGTACCCTCCAAACTCGTCATCAAGCTCGAGACCCTGGGTCTCAACCCCGTCCTGTGCAACTGGGTACTGGACTTCCTGACGGGCCGCCCCCAGGTGGTGAGGGTAGGTAACAACATCTCCACCCCGCTGATCCTCAACACTGGGGCCCCACAAGGGTGCGTTCTGAGCCCTCTCCTGTACTCCCTGTTCACCCACGACTGCGTGGCCATGCACGCCTCCAACTCAATCATCAAGTTTGCGGACGATACTACAGTGGTAGGCTTGATTACCAACAACGACGAGACGGCCTACAGGGAGGAGGTGAGGGCCCTCGGAGTGTAGTGTCAGGAAAATAACCTCACACTCAACGTCAACAAAACAAAGGAGATGATTGTGGACTTCAGGAAACAGCAGAGGGAGCACCCCCCTATCCACATCGACGGGACAGTAGTGGAGAGGGTAGTAAGTTTTAAGTTCCTCGGCGTACACATTACGGACAAACTGAATTGGTCCACCCACACAGACAGCGTTGTGAAGAAGGCGCAGCAGCGCCTCTTCAACCTCAGGAGGCTGAAGAAATTCGGCTTGTCACCAAAAGCACTCACAAACTTCTACAGATGCACAATTGAGAGCATCCTGCCGGGCTGTATCACCGCCTGGTACGGCAACTGCTCCGCCCACAACCGTAAGGCTCTCCAGAGGGTAGTGAGGTCTGCACAACGCATCACTGGGGGCAAACTACCTGTCCTCCAGGACACCTACACCACCCGATGTCACAGGAAGGCCATAAAGATCATCAAGGACAACAACCACCCGAGCCACTGCCTGTTCACCTCGCTATCATCCAGAAGGCGAGGTCAGTATAGGTCCATCAAAGCAGGGACCGAGAGACTGAAAAACAGCTTCTATCTCAAGGCCATCACTGTTAAACAGCCACCACTAACATCGAGTGGCTGCTGCCAACATACTGACTCAACTCCAGCTCACTTTAATAATGGAAATTGATGGAAATGTATCAAAAATGTATCACTAGCCACTTTAAACAATGCCACTTAATATAATGTATATGTATATACTGTACTCTATATCATCTACTGCATCTTGCCATCTTGATGTAATACATGTATCACTAGCCACTTTAAACTATGCACTTTTATGTTTACATACCCTTCATTACTCATCTCATATGTATATACTGTACTCGATACCATCTACTGCATCTTGCCTATGCCGTTCTGTACCATCACTCATTCATATATCTTTATGTACATATTCTAAATCCCTTTACACTTGTGTGTATAAGGTAGTAGTTGTGGAATTGTTAGGTTAGATTACTCGTTGGTTATTACTGCATTGTCGGAACTAGAAGCACAAGCATTTCGCTACACTCGCATTAACATCTGCTAACCATGTGTATGTGACAAATAAAATGTGATTTGATTTGATTAAATTCAGGGCGGATGTTGCCTGTAATCCATGGTTTCTGGTTGGGATATGTATGTAAGGTCACTGTGGGAATGACGTCGTTGATGGACTTAGTAGTGAAGTCGGTGACTGATGTGGTAAACACCTCAATGTTGTCGGATGAATGCTGGAACATTTTCCATATTCTAGCGAAACAGTCCTGTAGCTTAGCATCAGCGTAATTTGACCACTTACGTATCCAGTTCGTCACTGGCACTTTCTGTTTGAGTTTTTGCCTGTAAGCAGGAATCAAGAGGATAGAGAGGCAGGGACAAAGAGGCAGCAAAGAGGGAGGCCCGATTAGGACTCAGGCAGAACAAGAATATAAGCTGAGCTTTGATCAACGTTTGGAGCAATATTTAGATGTTGACCCCTAATTTATTTTCTTCATTGTGTACAAAATCTATATTTTTATATTTTGTATTTTCTTCAACACATTTTTTTTTTGGAGGTCAGACCTTGGATTTGGGTTGTTTTTTTCTGTATTCAATTGGTCAGGCAACATCTTCTTGTGTCCTCTCTAAACCACAGCTGTTTTTCAGCCAGTATTTGGATAGCAAATACGTCTTATTTTTTAACAAGCCGTATGAGATATACAAAATGTTATCAAGTTATTAAGGTGCATTTAAGGCATGGTACTGGTAGCCTACATGGTCAGGAGACAAACTTGACCCCTTGACCTATGACATCATCGTTAACCTGAAATTCCACCTCATACTCGAGGTATAACTGCAGGCACTTTCACATAAGCCATCAATAGATAGTTTACAAAGTCGTGTCAATGTCCAAAAGCTTTCCAGCCAGACACTTTATCAAAGTCACTAAAACAGATGTCATTGTTACCGGCCTCCGTCTGTAGCTGAGGTGGCCTATAATAGTAAAAAGAAAGGACACAAGTTAACATCTGCAAAATTCAGCCTTTTTCTTTATTCTGAAGAATGGTGTGCGTGCTTGGCCAGAATTGGCTGTTTCTCCTACTAGCACAGTGCTACACCGCCATCTATTGCCCTGATAACTAACTGATACTAACGCTAAAGCATGTAGAATACACCATTTCGAATAATTAAGACAAATACATTAACAAATTAGTTTAAAAAATAATAATAATAAAGGGGCGTCTGTTTTCAACGCATTACATCATCGTAACCACCACCATTACTCAGCAGAACGTTAAAAGTGACCTCTACTGTTTCTGTATCTTTGTGTCACACAAATTGTCTGATACTTTTTCTGGGCCACTGCCAAGACATAGTGGGAAAATATGCCCAGGTATTCACCAATAAGAATGAGAGAAGGAAGTCTTAGAACAACGTGCACACCATAACAGCAATCATGCAGAGCAATCATCTTCCCAGTCCTCCTACCAAGGCAAAGGGCAAAGGGTGTTCGTTCTTTGAGTTAAGGACTGGTTTGGCGAGAGATGGTTGCTCATTTACAGTTAACACAGACCTGTTTCCAGTCAGCCGAGATCCGATTATCTCAAGAAGCAGAGAGCCAATCAGCTTCTAGACTTATCAGGTCAAAAGAAAATTGATTCTGGTTTGCAGTGCATCCAGAGAGTGTTGATAAGTTTAAGTTTCTAAATGACCATTTACAAATGATTGACTGATATTATTTTTTTTAAGTATCAATGATTAGCTAACCATTCTTTCATCCAATTCGCTCTGCCTCCTACCAAAACCATGGCTTCAGCAACTGTTCTTAATATAGTGTACCTTAGGAGCAACGTCTTTGAAAGTTTTACAGACCTTTCAACAAACTGTATCTGGAAGAGAGACGTCTATGTGGGATCTGCGTGCTGCTTTACCAGACTGTGGAAGGCACTAAAGCAGCTAAACCCAATGAAGGAGTTTGGTGAGGGTTTGTTTACCATTCAGGCAACATCTTATTGCTGCTGCTGATCAGATGATTAGATGGACAAGGTTCTCATGAAAAAAGCTTTGTTTTTATATGAATTAGTCTACCATTGACTGCTTTATCTACAAGCCCCTCACTTTCAAAACTGTATCTCTCTACAACTGATTTATGGCTAAGGATAAGGTAAGAGGTTTATGTTCAGGTAAAGTGATAAAAACATATTTATGGTTACAAAGTGCCTCTGTCCTGTGTAGCAAGGCTAGACAGTGATGTAAGGTATTTACGTCAGTCCCTCAGGTAGTTCCCACTGAGGCGATCAAAACACAATGATGTGGTTTTCTGCATCATGGGACAGAGAAATGTGTGCATTCCTTAAACAGAACCTTTGTTATATAAGGGATTAGCAAGAACCAGATAATCTAGTTCTGTCAGCTTTGGGGAAAGTGAAAGATAATCGATGTGAGAAACCAAGGTGATGTTGAAAGGAGAGTTGGACAAAGGCATTCGAGACAATGGAAAGGCAGACTGGTGGGATTCTCCTCTGCGGTTTGCGATCTTCTAACACAAACACATGCACCAGTGGAGGGTGGTGACTTGAAAAATTGAGGAGGATGGGAGACCCACAGTATAGGCTCGGACCGCATGGAGACGACAAAGCGTGTAAAAAAATTGTGAAAGACTAATTATTCTAACCTAAAGCATTTAATAAAGACATTTATAGTACAATATTATGGGGAATGGGAATGAAAGGGCTCCTTACACAGTGTTGGGAAGGGATCACAGCAGTGACTGAATGAGGGTATGAGGCATGAGCAGAGGTGTTCAGAGACTTGACTTCAGGGGTTGGGGTTGAGGTGTTCAGAGGCTTCAGTGCAGGACAGGTTCATCATGGATGGAGGGTGTTGGAGAAGAAATCAACTCTTCCACTGAGGGCAGGACAGGAGTCGACTGGGAACACAAAACAACAATAACACAACACACACTGTAAATACAAATAGCATATACAGTGCATTCGAAAAGTATTCAGACCCCTGGACGTTTTCCGCATTTTGTTACGTTACAGCGTTATTCTAAAATTGATTAAATCGTTTTTTCCCCTCATCAATCTACACACAATACCCCATAATGACAAAGCAAAAACAGGTGTTAGATATTTTAGCTAATTTATAAAAATAAATGTAAAAATTAAATATCACATTTACATAAGTATTCACACCATTTACTCAGTACATTGTTAAAGCACCTCTGGCAGTGATTACAGCCTCGAGTCTTCATGGGAATGACGCTACAAACGTGGCACACCTGCATTTGGGGAGTTTCTCCCATTCTTCTCAGCAGATCCTCTCAAGCTTTGTCAGGTTGGATGGGGAGCGCTGCTGCACAGCTATTTTCAGGTCTCCCCAGAGATGTCCGATCGGGTTCAAGTCCGGGCTCTGGCTGGGCCACTCAAGAACATTCAGACTTGTCCCGAAGCCACTCCGGCATTGTCTTTGCTGTGTGCTTCGAGTCGTTGTCCTGTTGGAAGGTGAACTTTCACCCCAGTCTGAGGTCCTGAGCGCTCTGGAGATGGTTTTCATCAAAGATCTCTCTGTACTTTGCTCTGTTCATCTTTCCCTTGATCCTGACTAGCCTCCCAGTCCCTGCCGCTGAAAAACAACCTCACAGCATGATGCTGCCACCACCATGCTTCACCTTAGAGATGGTGCCAGGTTTCCTCCAGATATGACTCTTGGCAGTCAGGCCAAAGAGTTCAATCTTGGTTTCATCAGACCAGAGAATCTTGTTTCTCATGATCTGAAAGTTCTTTAGGTGCCTGTTGGCAAACTCCAAGCGGACTGTCATGTGCCTTTTACTGAGGAGTGGCTTCCGTCTGGCCACTCTACCATAAAGGCCTGATTGGTGGAGTGCTGCATAGATGGTTGTCCTTCTGAAAGGTTCTCCCTTTTCCACAGAGGAACTCTGGAGCTCTGTCAGAGTGACCATCGGATTCTTGGTCACCTGACCAAGGCCCTCCCCCGATTGCTCAGTTTGGCCAGGCAGCCAGCTCTAGGAAGAGTCTTGGTGGTTCCAAACTTATTCCATTTAAGAATGATGGAGGCCACTGTGTTCTTGGGGACCTTCAATGCTGCAGAAATGTTTTGGTACCCTTCCCAAGATCTGTGCCTCGACACAACTAATTTTAAAAATTAATCTCTCCAGAAATAAGTCTCTCACTGTTGCCGCCTGCTACCGACCCCCCTCAGCTCCCAGCTGTGCCCTGGAGACCATCTGTGAATTGATCGCTCCCCATCTAGCTTCAGAGTTTGTTCTGTTAGGTGACCTAAACTGGGATATGCTTAACACCCCGGCAGTCCTACAATCTAAGCTAGATGCCCTCAATCTCACACAAATCATCAAGGAACCCACCAGGTACAACCCTAAATCCGTAAACATGGGCACCCTAATAGACATTATCCTGACCAACTTGCCCTCCAAATACACCTCTGCTGTCTTCAATCAAGATCTCAGCGATCACTGCCTCATTGCCTGTATCCACTACTGGTCCGCGGTCAAACGACCACCCCTCATCACTGTCAAACGCTCCCTAAAACACTTCTGCGAGCAGGCCTTTCTAATCGACCTGGCCCGGGTACCCTGGAAGGATATTGACCTCATCCCGTCAGTTGAGGATGCCTGGTCATTCTTTAAAAGTTACTTCCTCACCATATTAGACAAGCATGCTCCGTTCAAAAAATGCAGAACCAAGAACAGATATAGCCCTTGGTTCACTCCAGACCTGACTGCCCTCGCCCAGCACAAAAACATCCTGTGGCGAACTGCAATAGCATCGAAGAGCCCCCGCGATATGCAACTGTTCAGGGAAGTCAGGAACCAATACACGCAGTCAGTCAGGAAAGCAAAGGCCAGCTTTTTCAAGCAGAAATTTGCATCCTGTAGCTCTAACTCCAAAAAGTGCTGGGATACTGTAAAGTCCATGGAGAACAAGAGCACCTCCTCCCAGCTGCCCACTGCACTGAGGCTAGGTAACACGGTCACCACCGATAAATCCGTGATAATCGAAAACTTCAACAAGCATTTCTCAACGGCTGGCCATGCCTTCCTCCTGGCGACTCCAACCTTGGCCAACAGCCCCGCCCCCCCCGCTGCTACTCGCCCAAGCCCCCCCAGCTTCTCCTTTACCCAAATCCAGATAGCAGATGTTCTGAAAGAGCTGCAAAACCTGGACCCATACAAATCAGCTGGGCTTGACAATCTGGACCCCCTATTTCTGAAACTGTACGCCACCATTGTCGCACCCCCTATTACCAGCCTGTTCAACCTCTCCTTCATATCATCTGAGATCCCCAAGGATTGGAAAGCTGCCGCGGTCATCCCCCTCTTCAAAGGGGGAGACACCCTGGACCCAAACTGTTACAGACCTATATCCATCCTGCCCTGCCTATCTAAGGTCTTCGAAAGCCAAGTCAACAAACAGATCACTGACCATCTCGAATCCCACCGTACCTTCTCCGCTGTGCAATCCGGTTTCCGAGCCGGTCACGGGTGCACCTCAGCCACGCTCAAGGTACTAAACGATATCATAACCGCCATCGATAAAAGACAGTACTGTGCAGCCGTCTTCATCGACCTGGCCAAGGCTTTCGACTCTGTCGATCACCATATTCTTATCGGCAGACTCAGTAGCCTCGGTTTTTCTAATGACTGCCTTGCCTGGTTCACCAACTACTTTGCAGACAGAGTTCAGTGTGTCAAATCGGAGGGCATGTTGTCCGGTCCTCTGGCAGTCTCTATGGGGGTACCACAGGGTTCAATTCTCGGGCCGACTCTTTTCTCTGTATATATCAATGATGTTTCTCTTGCTGCGGGCGATTCCCTGATCCACCTCTACGCAGACGACACCATTCTGTATACTTCTGGCCCTTCCTTGGACACTGTCCTATCTAACCTCCAAACGAGCTTCAATGCCATACAACACTCCTTCCGTGGCCTCCAACTGCTCTTAAACGCTAGTAAAACCAAATGCATGCTTTTCAACCGTTCGCTGCCTGCACCCGCACGCCCGACTAGCATCACCACCCTGGACGGTTCCGACCTAGAATATGTGGACATCTATAAGTACCTAGGTGTCTGGCTAGACTGCAAACTCTCCTTCCAGACTCATATCAAACATCTCCAATCCAAAATCAAATCTAGAGTCGGCTTTCTATTTCGCAACAAAGCCTCCTTCACTCACGCCGCCAAACTTACCCTAGTAAAACTGACTATCCTACCGATCCTCGACTTCGGCGATGTCATCTACAAAATAGCTTCCAATACTCTACTCAGCAAACTGGATGTAGTTTATCACAGTGCCATCCGTTTTGTTACTAAAGCACCTTATACGACCCACCACTGCGACCTGTATGCCCTAGTCGACTGGCCCTCGCTACATGTTCGTCGTCAGACCCACTAGCTCCAGGTCATCTACAAGGCTATGCTAGGTAAAGTGCCGCCTTATCTCAGTTCACTGGTCACGATGGCTACACCCACCCGTAGCACGCGCTCCAGCAGGTGTATCTCACTGATCATCCCTAAAGCCAAAACCTCATTTGGACGCCTTTCCTTCCAGTTCTCTGCTGCCTGCGACTGGAACGAATTGCAAAAATCTCTGAAGTTGGAGACTTTTATCTCCCTCAACAACTTTAAACATCTGCTATCCGAGCAGCTAACCGATCGCTGCAGCTGTACATAGTCCATCGGTATATAGCCCACCCAATTTACCTACCTCACCCCCCATACTGCTTTTATTTATTTACTTTTCTGCTCTTTTGCACACCAGTATCTCTACTTGCACATGATCATCTGATGATTTATCACTCCAGTGTTAATCTGCTAAATTGTAATTATTTGATTTATTGCCTACCTCCTCATGCCTTTTGCACACATTGTATATAGATTCTCTTTTTTTCTACCATGTTATTGACTTGTTTATTGTTTACTCCATGTGTAACTCTGTGTTGTTGTCTGTTCACACTGCTATGCTTCATCTTGGCCAGGTCGCAGTTGCAAATGAGAACTTGTTCTCAACTAGCCTACCTGGTTAAATAAAGGTGAAATAAAATAAAAATAAAATCCTGTCTCAGAGCTCTACGAAACAATTCCTTCGACCTCATGGCTTGGGTTGTTGCTCTGACATGCACTGTCAACTGTGGGACCTTACGTAGACAGGTGTGTGCCTTTCTAAAATTTGCCACAGGTGGAATCCAATCAAATTGTAGAAATATCTCAAGGATGATCAATGGAAACAGGATGCACCTGAGCTCAATTTTGAGTCTCATAGCAAAAGGTCTGAATTCTTATGTAAAGTTTAAAAAAATTATATATAAATTTGCAAAAATGTCTAAAAACCTATTTTCGCTTTATCATTAGGGTGTATTGTGTGTTGATTGATGAGGAATATGTTTTATTTAATCCATTTTAGAATAAGGCTGTAACATAACAAAATGTGGGAAAAGTCAAGGGATGAGAATACTTTCTGAATGTACATTCCATTACAGCAGCGCCACCATAGGTTTGGTAAACAAGGTTTGGTCAACAAGCCCTGGGGAGGATGAAAACCCTGTCAAACTACAGCAACCTTATACTTGTTTATATGAATTATATTTAGACTAGACTAACAGGGGGGTTTCCTCTACCCAGACACAGAGACAACAACAGATAGACAATAGAACTCACAGGGCTGAGCTTGATTTATGCATCTTTGCATCATGCAGGCCTATGCAACTGCAGGCCTAATTAAAAATGTATCTATGTCATCACTATTATGTTGATTGATTAATTCAAGTGAATAATTTTGGATTGAAAATGTCTAGCCAGCCCAAGTTTGCATATAAACCAAATTTGATCACATTAAAATGTTCTCCTGACAAACAAATGGACTAAATGCATAATGTTACCAATTTGTTTACCCTGACCAGATGGACAGAGCACATAGGCTGTATGCAGCTGCTATAGAGTACTACAGTATGACATAATACCCATAAAACCTAGCGGTCAAACAAGGAAATGGTTCCATATTTTTGTGTTTCGTGTAGGCTTACTCTGTCATGACGTTTTAATAACCGTGTAAATCTCTCCAGGACAAGGTGACTTCTATCAATATATTTGCCTGTATTTACCCCCCCAAAATAAAATGCTAATTAGCTGCTAATGTAGCTATCATAAAGAACTACAAATGCCATGACGATCTGGACAAAACTGCCGAATTGAGGCAAAGAAAATTATCTCTGGACTAACTATCTAATGTTATCTACATTTTGTAATGTATACATTGGCTACATTTCTTTAAATTGACGATTCTTTGAACTGTCTTGTGCAAGTTTTAAATTGACACAATACATATTAGCAAAGGTAGAGATGACGTGTAGGAGCTTTGATGCCAATTAGGATTTTCTAATCTGAGAGTAAATATAGCCGAATATATTGATAAGTCACCTTGTCCGAGAGATTTACATGGTTATCACAACATCATGCCACAAACCATTTCCCTGTTACATCGCTAGGTTTTATAGGTATTGTGACACCTCCACTGTTGGGCTCTATTATTAGTAGCCTACAGTTGATCAGACTGAAAAATCGTCTTGTTTTCATTCCATACAGCGTGTCAGATCTCTAATGTTTTGGTGTGCCTAGGCTTCTGCAACATTTATGTAAATAGGTTTTGCTTGTGTCTGTCGGGAGTGATGATCTGTTATTACCTTTGCTAAATAAAACCCGGAGGAAAGTGGAAAGCCTACTTGAGCAAGCGTGAACAAATGCGCTACGTCACTCCCCTCTTTTTAATCTCACTTTTAATGGATGATGCGATGAATTGATTTCGACATCCCAGAGAAGACAGTACAAACTTCCATATGCTCAGCAAGTAAAGCATCGTAATGTGTAAATACCTCTGTAAGCTCCTTGTAGCTGCCTCTGTTAGCTGAACTTTCCTTCTCGTTGTGCCCTAAGTAAAAGCCAACTCTTGCCAATAAGCTGCTTGTGACACTGTTTCTTCTTACCTTCTCGTTGTGTTGCGCAGTTCAAATACACAGACGTTCATCCATTCATCCATTACATGATCGATGCGGCAACAAAGGGGTTCTTCAACAAAAAATCAACTACATTGTTGTTAGCATGATCCTAATCCTATGATTGGATGGACAACATGTCAGTTCACATTGCAAAAACATTGATTGGTTGGAGGACGGCCCCCGGAAGTGGTCATAATTACCATGTATGTCTATTGAAGAGGGTAAGGCCTACGAGCCTCCTAGGTTTTGTATTTAAATCAACTAGCCCATGTCAACTCAAGTTTTTTTATTTGGGTTTTTTAGCCCATAGATATTGTTGTAATTTTTTGGTCACTCAAATATCACATGAATACACATTACAAATGGCAAAATGTATGCAATTGCAAGGACATTTTCTTTAAAACTGCTAGAGTTTCTTTGAACCCATCACAAAATGTGTAGAATTGCAGGAAATCAACTTTAAACCTGCAAAATTCTCTCCGCCATCAAGAGGGGTGTGAACAGTTGGTGTCATGAACAGTGCTTGTGCCCATAGAAATAAATGTGCGTCATCTCTCGGGGTTATCAGGATCTGTTTTTCATCTGCCTCCTGAGGGATGCTGCTGCCTTCCTCTCTATGGTTTGATGATTAATTGTTAATTAAACAGTGGCCAGAACAGTGATAACTAAAATAACTACAATAAGGTCCCTTTCATAATAAAGGTGATGATGGTGGCTATATTTCTCCATGAAATGATTGCATACTGAAAATATTGGACGTTTGGAAGGCATCTGCTGTAACAGGAATAAAACTATAAATTGTATGTCAGTCAAGACCATAGGTGTGTTCGAATACCCATACTAACATACTGTATACTACATACTTAATGAGTATATACTACATACTATATACTATTAGTTCCTTTTTGTATACTGTAAACGAAAGGTATCCTTTCAGTTGAGCGTACTAGCGCTTCGCCTGTCTACCGGAAGTTGATGCTGTTGCTATGCAACCACTAGCTTGGTAGCATAACAAATTACTAGCTAGGCATTTTACGACTTCATTAACAATGTCCATTGAGAACGCATAACGACTATACCACTTAGCTAAGAATGATATTAATAATCAAGTCAATAAATGTTGGGTAGATAATTAGGCAAGTTCAATGTATTAGTAGCTAAATAACATTAGATAGCTAGCTAACATACCGGTACATACTGCTATAATGATATGTTATGCGGTTCGTAAGGATAGCGTAGCTAACAAATTGTCAGCCAACATAACGTGTAACATAACTCATTTGAAAAGTCATTACTTTATTACATTGCTCAACATTTTCTTAACATTTGTCATAATTGGTTAAAGCAATACATTTGTATCCGCTCTCGTCGGACTTCGGCTGCATATTTTCCACTATTTTCCTCAAATCAAATCCACGCCCATTTTCTGAATAATCGTATTATGGGGCCTAAAAGCACGGAAGTAGTGTCCACTTCTTGTCCAATAAGCATACTACATACTCAATTTACATCACAAATAGTACAGTTAGTATGAGTATTCAAACACAACTCATGACTTTCTCTGTCATACCTTAGCAGGTGGCAAGCGTCCTTAGTTGAGAGAGCGAGAGAGAATCTTACACTGTCTCTGTGTGGTCATATTGTGTAATTACATGAGAGGTGACAGGGTCCACATCTGCCTTCAAATGCATACAATTCAATATGATACACATTAGGAAACCATTATAAACAAGTATTGATTAATTTCCCTGCGACAGACCAGCGTCCTGTCCTGTGGGTGTACTTGTACATCAAGCTGCATAATGCTATGGAAACAGGAGATAGGCTTACTATTTATTAAATTAAATTAAACTAATACTTAGTATTATTTTGAGCATTTATTATTGTTCTTGAACCCTATCGAAACTACAATTATCAGTACTTCCCAGATGGAAAAGCTGCCTCGTATATTGGGACAATATGAGCTACTTTAGTAATCTTTAATGTAAAAGGGGGAAATCCTAGACATTGTCTTAAGTTATGATACTAACATCTTCAACCCCTCCAGGTTTGATGTTTTAACATTAACAACAACAGCTTGAGACACATTGAGAGTTTAGTCATTACAAAGATGGAGAATACCCAGCTAGCATATTTGGTTTCTTGGAAGTTCTGGGAACGTATGTTTTTGGTTTACAATTACTTAGGGAGAGGTGCGAATGGTATGCACCAGATCTCCAGTGCTCACCCACAGCTCGGTTCAACCTGTGCCTGCACTCTGGAGGGTCCGGTCTAAAGTGGTCATCCAGCCTGGAGGAGTGATGCCAAGGCTGCGCACCAGAGCTCCAGTGCTCCCCCACAGCCCGGTCCTTCCGGTGCCTCCTCTACGCACCAGGCCTCCTGTAGGTCTCCCCAGCCTGGTGGGTCCTGTGGCAGCCCCACGCACCAGGCTGTCTCTCCGTCGCCTCCCTACAGGTCCGCCCGTCTGTCCTGAGCTGCCAGAGCCGCCCGTCAGTCAGGAGCTGCCGGAGCCGCCCGTCAGTCAGTCAGGAGCTGCCGGAGCCGTCCGTCAGTCAGGAGCTGCCGGGGTCGCCCTTCACTCCGGAGCTGCCGGAGTCGCCCTTCACTCCGGAGCTGCCGGAGTCGCCCTTCACTCCGGCGCTGCCAGAGTCTCCCGTCTATTCGGGGCCCGCTGCTAGGGTCCCCAATCCGGGGTCGGTGGCGAGGGTCGCCACTCCAAAGGCGCCACATAAGTGGGCCAAGACTATGGTGGAGTGGGGTCCACGTCCCGCACCAGAGCCGCCACCGCGGTGAAATGCCCACCCAGACCCTCCCCTATAGGTTCAGGTTTTGCGGCCGGAGTCCGCACCTTTGGGGGGGGGGGGGGGGGTACTGTCACGTTCTGACCTTAGTTCCTTTTTTATGTCTTTATTTTAGTTTGGTCAGGGCGTGAGTTGGGGTGGGCATTCTATGTTGTTATTCTATGTTTTGTTCTGTATATTATATTTCTATGTGTTTGGCCTAGTATGGTTCTCAATCAGAGGCAGGTGTCGATCGTTCTCTGATTGAGAATCATACTTAGGTAACCTGTTTTCCCACTATGGGTGGTGGGTAATTAATTTCTGTGTCTGTGTTTCACCATACAGAACTGTTTCGGTTGTTTGTTTGTGTTTTTGTTATTTTGTTCTGTGTTCATTTGATTTATTATAAATCTAATTATGGACACTTACAACGCTGCACATTGGTCCGATATTTCCTACTCCTCCTCAGACGAAGAGGAGTACCGTTACACCAAGGACCCAAAACTTTTGAAGAAGTGGCTCCATGTCCTGAAGAGGAAGGAAGCGCCAGCTCGAGCTAGCAGGATCTGCAGACAGCAATTCGTGGAGGTAGACTTCGCAATGAAGCCTTAGTAGCCTCATTAATTTTGTTGGAAAGGGGAGACATTGTGCTTTACATTGGTTTTGATATTACAGTTGATCTGGAAGTATTACGTTTTTTGGGCGCAAAAATAAGGTCAATTGTACGGACCAAGGCGATGTACAAAAGTGAGTGAGTTTACATTAATTCAACAAGGCAATGAGCTGCGTCGGGTCTTTTTAAAAATGGCGGGTGGGGAGCGAAGGCTACGAAGTGATCTTGAAAGGGGGAAATATGTTGTGTGAAGAAAACAGTTTTTTTCACCCGATTTGTCCAACTAATCAACTTTAAAATGTAAATAAAACAAAGAGTTTATGTAATGTCTCATCACATACCTGTTTGAAGGCTTGTGTCGAATTTGAAGAGGGGTTTAGGGCTGCGCTAAAGTTAGCCTCACAAGTGAACTGCAGCTGTTCCGGCTTTTGAGTGTCATGATGGCTCGCAGTAATGACACGCAAAAAAATGCAATTGGCACCCTAGTCATGAAATATTACTTTAATATTAGCAATAATTATATTAATTTAGACAAATTCATGAATAATGAAGTTTTCTTACAAGTGTATATGGTTAAGCATGATTTTAATCTGCGAGAGAAGGGCTACCCCTGGTGGAAAGAGGCTGTACGGCACAAAATGAGTTGCAAATGCGCGCTGTACGTAACGTGGTGACACGTCACGATGTAGCGTACAGCGTCGGAGGGGTCAGTTTTTTCATCTTTTCTCAAATACTCTTAGTCCATTACCATGTCAATCAACGCTGAATCGAAACGTAGTTCACACCCCAGATTGATGCCAACAGTCACTACAGTCCCATTCGTTTTCATTGCAGCCTCGTTTGAATGTCGCGGTTACGCACATTTGTCCGGAATGGGGTGAGTTTACATTAGTTACTGTAGCTACTTTCCACCTCAGATAGTCAAGTACTGTAATGCATTTTGTTGACAGATTTGTTTTTGTAAAGTTTTGTTAGCTCCACCTCATTTAGCCAGACTGAAGTTGACATAGCTAATATTTGCTGAAAAAGAAGTGTGTGTGTGTGTGTTGACAAAGCCTACAAGACAGGTAGCTTGTTAATGCCAACTGATATATTTGGGTTCAGATGTCTTAACAAAACGTTTGTTTGTTTTCAGGATGACATCTTCATCCCTGAAACTGTTTTCATCCTGGAGGAGACTGCAGGAGGCAGAGGAGATATGTGTAATCCATGTTATTTCTAAGGCTATTGTTAATTTCAAGTATATGCAGTGATTCTTGAATATATCTATAGCCGAATAGTTGCCTTAATTTTTGTTCTACCAACAGGAAAGAAGGGTTAGTACAGCATGCCAAACTGACCCCTGGGTGCCAGTGTTCCTGTGCTGCAGTAGAGGAGAGGTCCACCGGGACCATCACTAAAGAGCTCAGTGCCCAGCTAGATTGTGCTCACAACCATCAGTATACATCTGAGGCCTGCCCCTATACGCCACAGATGGACCTGACGGAGAGTGAGATCTGCGAAGACCATAAAAGATCACTTTGGGGGAGCGGGCTGGTGTTCCGAAAATGGAGAAGGAGCAGGCCATTCAACAGCAAATTCAAAGATACACCCATCCATAAAGGGAATCGGAGTGGACTTGTTTTTACACCAATATTTCTTTTTATACCCGTTTCAACCTTGTCCCGGTCCTGCTGTTTCGACTCTCTCTCTCAACCTATGAATGCTCAGCTATGAAAAGCCAACTGACATTTGCTCCTGAGGTGTTGAACTTTTGCACCCTCTATAACCACTGTGGTTATTATTTTTTATATAAAAAGGGCTCTTGTAAAATACATTTGATTGTTTGCTGTGCTGGATCCTGTGTATTCACTAACTGTCTGAGTGATGGGACATTTTTATAGTATCTGTAACATATTTCGGTGTGTATTTAATCTGCATCTTAACTTCTTAAAATGGCAATCAGCAGCAGAAACAATAACAAAGTGCCTCCCTGCTCTTTTGGTAAAAATCTGAGGGATGGAGAAATGTAACCACTCTCAAATTCATAGACAGCGCTAAAGATGCAAGGACTGACCATCCATGATATCAAAATAGTAATCATGTTTCTATGATCTGTTTCCACTACCATGTACACAGTTCGCTTTGGATAAATGCGTCTGCTAAATGGCATATGTCATTAAAGTCTACTTTGATGAACAGCCAAAAAGCACATCAAATCTGATATTTTAAGCCACATTCCAAGTCTGATACAAATCTGATTCCCGGCCATGTGACTTGCGTCTGAACGGTCAAATGTGATTTATTTGTCCTCAAGAAGTGTTTTTTTTAGACTGTTATTTGGCATATCTTGTTGCTCACTAGCTACTGTGTTCACAGTTTGACAAGAACATGTGGTAGCTTAATAGCTTGTTAATTGTTTACAAATAAATTAGTCAATGTGCTAGAAAGCTAAATGGCTAGTTGAATGCTGTGGCTAGCCAAACATTATTTGTTTGGAAAGTTGGATCATCTTATCCTTTGCGGCTTTAAAAGTGTTTTTACATTATAATTTTCTACATTAAAAAGCAACTGGAAAACAGCAACTTGTCCCGATTGGTGTTTTTAAATCACTGTTGAATGATCTTGAGACTGATTCCCTGACCTGTCAATGTTTTTAATTTGCTGTTTTTGATTTTTGTTATACTCTTGTGAATACTATGGTTTTTACTAGATTACTTGTAGTTTTTCATGTTTGTCAGTCATTTTTGTAATGACTTGGTGCTGCCTATCTTGGCCAGGACGCTCTTGAAAAATAGATTTTAAATCCCAATGTGCCCTTCCTGGTTAAATAAATAAAAATAATTGTGTGCGGGGGGTACAGCGATGGTGTAGTCATTAAAAAAATTATGTTAAACACTATTATTGCACAGAGTGAGTCTATGTAACTTATATATATTTTTTGTCACTTAGCAGACACTCTTATCCAGAGCAACTAGGGTTAAGTGCCTTGCTGCTCAAGGGCACATTGGCAGATTTTTCACCTAGTCAGCTCGGCGATTCAAAACAGCGACCTTATTGTTACTGACCCCAAGCTCTTAACCACCTGGCTAACTGCCACCCCGCAAGTATGATGTGACGTTTTAAGCACATTTTTACTCCTGAACTTATTTAGGCGTGCCATAACAAAAGGCTGGAATACTTATTGACTCAAGACATTTCAGCTTTTCAAAAAAGTCAAGGGCGTGAATACTTTCTGAAGGCACTGTATGTTGTTATAATAAATAGTATTAATCTAACTCAAATCATCTTTTCATGAATAAGAAAAGGACTGAAAGTGTTACCTTGTGCCCCAGTCTCCCCTATCTACCTCTCCATCTTTCACTTTCTACTTCGATCTATCCAACTCCTCAATGGAATTTAGGTTATTCTGTCTCTACCAGGGTGTCTGTGGCTTTGGCCTACATCCATAAAATGCCAATCAGGATTGCTGTTTGCATTGCATGGAACCCCATCATTAAATAATCCAGACGTCATGGAAAATTAGATACGCTGTTGGAGTGTGAAGATCTCTCTAACGTAAATAAATCATCTGTAGGCCTATAATAAATACATTCTATAGAAAGACATAAGAAAAAGTATATTCATTAAAAACGTCTCTTTTGAACAATATATTTGCCTAACATCTCCTGTCCACAGGACATTGTGTTTTTTGTTTAGGCCTGCTTTCTGCCACTTTTGTGGGAAACATGGCCAATATTAATTGCCTTGCTTTGATTGAACTGAACTAGGCTTTTGCTCTGAATACAGGGCTTAAGGTCCTTGTCTCGCCCATCTAGGCCACCAGAGGGCGGATGTTGTCTCTTGAATGTGCAGGGCATGAGTGAATAACGGCCATCCTTGTTGGAGCCAGACAGACGCTCAAAACTTCTACATCAGGACCAGCCGGTGGACGGATTTTTGGATACGCTTCTGAAACTATTTGTGAATACATTTAGGCTTTTATTGAGTGATCCCTTATAAACAAGCTCAACACTTTCAGAATATTTACGTACTTTGCTCTGAGCGTTCTATCAAGGTAAAATGACTCCGCTTTTTGCTTTGTTCGTACTTTTCCTGAGGGCTGCGGAGCCCCGACATGTCGGCTCTGGTTACACGGCGCTGAGGACCCAGGACAGGGACGGGTCAGCACGTGTATTAACCACGGGGAACGGAGAGTCAGACACTGGGGTGAATCAGAATCAGATTGGAGGAGGATATATCGAATCTCTGTTGCAGGAACCAGACGCAAACCCAAAGAGAATCCCCCGGGGCGCCAATGATGGGAGCTCGAGAAAACGGGACCAGCAGTCTCCCCACAGCTACCGACATCCCAGACCGTATGACCCGGACGGCTACTTTACCACGCCCAAGAATGCACACCTGGCCAACAGCACTCCAGACAGAGATTTCAAGGGGTCGGTGCTGCTCCACAACCCACTCTACCCGGTAACTGACAGCTCCTACCGGGCTTACGCAGTGATGCTGCTGGCCCTCATCCTATTCTCCATGGGCATCGTCGGTAACCTCGCGCTCATGTGTATCGTTTGGCACAACTATTACCTGAAGAGCGCGTGGAACTGCATCCTGGCCAGCCTTGCGTTCTGGGACTTCCTCGTGCTCTTTTTCTGCATGCCGGTGGTCGTCTTCAACGAGCTCACCAAGAGACGGTTGCTAGGCGACCTGTCATGTCGGATTGTGCCTTACATGGAGGTAAAAAGTTCACATTGAACGTCCACGTACGTGAGGACCTTTCGGCCGTGTGCGTTCACAAGCGCAAAGAGATGCACCTGTTGCGTCATGCGCAGGTGCCCGTTATTTCTGCATAGGATCTAGCTCTCCTCGTTCTCCCATTATTGAACAGTAGGGCTAGGCCAGTCATACACACAAGTTTTCATACTTTTGTATAAATACAAATGATTATACCTCGGTACACATATAGGGACGACGTGATAGGTAGCAAATATATAAATAAAGAGTTCATGAAGAGATACAAAGAACTCTTATTGTAAAATGTCTTATCTTCTTATTTATATATAAGGGTGATAGGCTACTATTCACATATTTATGAGTATGAATACTCCCTGTGTTAGTGCAATGGGGCATCTGCCATCAGGGCTGAAATAGTCCACTTGCAGGTTTGATGGTGCTAGCCCAGTTCTGGCTGTTCTACTTGTCTGGGTATTTATATATTTCAAACACAAACTATACTTAATCACTATAATGTGTGTGTTTTATAGTTGTAATTACACTATGTGCACCACTGCCCGTGTATATAGCTGTCTTCAGACCGCCCCAGTCTGCCAGACCCCTCTGTGTTATGGTAGTTAGCCCATTGTTATGCTAACAAGTGCCCCACGTTAATAGTCTGGCGGGGTGTGCTTAACTAATTGAGGTTGTTAGGAGCTTTATCGAGGAGGGGGATCTGGGTCAGACAGGACGCTCTAATGTTAGTCTATATGCTCTTTTTAATCAAGCTTAGGACATTTGCATATTCCTGGGGCATCTATTCAGGGCGGTAGTGCTTCCCCCAGTTTTTTCTTTGGCGGGTTGGAGAAGCCTCAGAATCAGCATCAAGACCTGCCAAATGAACATCTTGTATTGAAACCAGTGTCACTCCATCTATCCCATTCACTCTCCCTCTCCTTTCCACTGTCCTCTTCTCTCCTCTCCTTTTTTGCCCTCACCCCTCTCTCCCATCTTCACTTTCTCTGCCTGTTTCGCCTCCCTCTCTACATCTCTCCCCCATCTTCTTCCTTACTTCTCCCTCTGTCCTTCTCCTACCCCTCTCCTTCCAGGTGACCTCCCTGGGAGTAGCCACGTTCAGCCTGTGTGCATTGACCATCGACCGGTTCCACGCAGCGACCAGCCCTCAGCCCCAGGCCCCGCGGGTGGAGCCCTGCCAGTCCATCCTGGCCAAGCTGTCTGTGGTCTGGATCGGCTCCATGGTCCTGGCTGCTCCAGAGCTGCTGCTGTGGCAGCTCACCCAGGAGGTCTCCGTCCAGCCAGGGGGCTTCGTGGTGGACCTGTGTATCCGGAGGCCCTCCCTCAGCCTTCCTGAGTCGGTCTACTCGCTGGTGCTGACCTACCACGAGGCCCGCATGTGGTGGTGCTTCGGCTGCTACTTCTGCCTGCCGCTCCTCTTCACCCTCGCCTGTCAGCTGGTGACGAGACACGTTGTCGCTGAAGAGGCACGGAGGAAACAGGGGACAACCACAGTAGTAGGAGGAAAAAGAGTACGCCCTTCCTCCTCCTCCACCTCCTCTTCATCGTCATCCTCCTCCGCTCCTAAGAAGCAGCAGCAGCTGAAGAGAGAGCGTAGGTTGAGTTCTACGGTCGTGGCTTTGGCCATCGTTTACGCCGCGTGTAACCTCCCCGAGAATGTCTGTAACATCGCCCTGGCCTACATCGCCAACCCCGTCTCCACGACAACTGAGGCCCTGCTGGCTCTGATTGGCCAGTTCCTGTTGTTTGTCCGTTGCTCGGTGACACCGGTGTTGTTGCTGTGTCTGTGTCGTTCACTGGGCCAGGCCTTCATGGACTGTTGTTGTTGCTGCTGTGAGGAGTGTCTACCAGACGGAGCCTCTTCATCATTGTCTTCCTCGACTACCGCCACAGCGGCCTCCACCTCCCTCTCCTCTCCGTCATCACTCTCTCCGTCCTCCACCAAGGAGGAGAAGCTGACGATTGTGTCTGGGACCACACCAGCCATCTTCTATGACAAGGCCAAAGACAGCTCCTCTCTCATTGTCATCGGAACACCCTGCTGAGGTCCTCTCCCTGACTAGCCAGGAGTCACTTCATTGGAGCACAAAGTGACCAAGCTACCCTTAGACCTCCAGACCTCCAGCTCTCTTACCCCAACCTCTCTCGGCCCACGGTGGCTGTGCTGGGCATTGAACTGAATGAAGATAAAGGATCTCTATGATGCTGGGTCTTTAGAGAGTGACTTATTTTACCTTTATTTTACCAAGAAGACTATTGAGATGAAAGGTCGGCACTGTTGACATCATCATGCATAGGGGGCGACTTCCTGCTTAAAGCCCACTTTTTATGAGGTTAAGGTCATTGGTTTTGAGATAATTTGTGGTTATGACTACTTGATGGGCTTTGGTTGTCTTCAATCCCTCCCAGCCGTGAGATAAGTTATGAAGATAACTTAACCATTATGACACGAGACAACATATCAATTGTAGTGGTGGAGCTGAAAGCTAGAAGAGAGCTGAATCAACTGCCATAAACTTTTCTCAACTTTTTTTTACTCGTTTCTATACTCTCTTATAATAAAAAGAACACCAACAAAGAAGTTCCATTATCCTTACAAAAAAAAGGAAACAATTATCTTAGCTGTGAATAATGGTCTGGATTCTTGGTGTATTTTTTTTTTTACTTCCTGAGTTTTTATTAGTGGAGATTAACAACAGAAAGAGCCTTTGAGGGATCCTCTGACTGTGTCTGTGGGGTACATGTTCCCTCTCTAACCTCCTTCTAACCCCCTGCACCTCATATCACAGTGATCGACAAGGGAAGGAATGTGGTAGAATGGTACCCGTCAAACGCCAGTCATAACACCCTCTACTGCTGGTGACAGACTGTTTACATGTGGTGTAAATATTCATTGACCTTGTCATTAGCTAAGTAACTAACAACCAGTACAGTGTAGTCGTCTATGATCTCTCCAGAGCAATGTGACAGTGGGCGCAAATCAACGGTCTGGTGTGTTAAGAATTGTTCCAGTATTGTTTGTTGTGTTGCTCAGGGTTTTCTCATCATTTTGCCCGTCAAAAACAATGCTGCTGAGCATCTTCTGCAGAGCTACGAACATTGCTCAGGGCCCGTATCCACCAAGCGTCTCAGTCTAGGAATGCTGATCTAGGATCAGTTTTGCCTTTTGGATCAAACTTGAATATTATTATATGGACAGATCCTTTATCAGCACTCCTACTCATGAGACGCTTTGTTGACACCGTGCCCAGATTTTACACCACGTCTATTCTACAGATAAACACTATTATTATTATTATTAAAAGCGATTAGTGTAACCGCTAGTCTATACAATGGCTCCTGTGTCAATATATTGATATACTGTATGTCGAGATAGAACCTAACCAATCCCTATCAACATGGTGAATCTGTGTAGAGTACAATCTGACTGATACAATGCTGATATCTATTGTGGTTTGCTGTCATGTGACACAATACTGGAATTTCGACCTGCTCAGATTGCAGGACCCAATGAACAATATTTTAGTGTACATGTTTCAGTGTATTTCAGTGTACATATGTGTACAATCTGGAAAACTTTCACTCCTCAAAAAGAGATCAGTCAAATCATATGAATGTAGTAAAAAATGATCAATATATGCATTGTTTTTCTTTGGAGTTAGTATATATTCCCTTATATTGTGAATTTACTGCAAATATGTCTGATTTGAATCTAACATAGTTTATCTGAGGTAGTATTTCGTAGCGGGTCTTTTGTATGTTTTTTATTCAGTGCTCAATAAATAGTAAGACAGTGTCTGTGGTCTTGTTTTTACTGGCAAATAAATCATGGCTGAGGGAAGCATGCATCTATCAGAGCATGAACAAATCACTATCAATTTAAAGAGACCACCACGTCTGCCCACGCACACACATGCACACACACGGACGCATACACACACAAGTACACACACACATTCTCTGTCACAGACACATATACTCATCCATCATCCCTCTCACACACACACTAACAGCACAGAGGACATTGACGGTGAGGATCCTTCGGCTGGTCGACCCTGTCTTATGTGTTGCGTCTCGGCTCCCTGAGCTGAAATATTTGTCCTCCCACTTAGTTCTGCCTGGGCCTGAGAGAGGGGGGGGACTCTCATAAGGAGAGCATTGTTCCTCAGCCCTCTCCCCAGTCCCAGTCCCTCCACTGCATATCAATGTCCAACCACCGGGGGAGTTGCCAAGCTACCGTCACATTGAAGTCCCCCTCGCAGTCACCAAACAGAACCAAGAGAGGGAGACGAGAGGAGAGAGGGAAGAATGAGGGAAAAAGGGGGCACTAGGCGACCAAAACAACCCGCACTTTCCCAAACCCTTCAGTTCCCCTGTGGTTCCCATGACGACGGACGAGGGGCCTTTTCTGGTCTGGTCTCTTGTTTGTTCGGGCCAGACGTTCCGTTTTTTGCTGCGCATGAAATTCTCCTCTGTCTACCAAGCCACCATTGAGTGTCTGAGGCTGCATAATGGGAAGGTTCATTAAAATGAGAGGCCTTATCGCTCTCTCAGACTGCTTACTTTTCTCATCAGACAAGGTTTTCAAACCTGATCTGCATCCGAGATGAAGCGAGGTGGGGCTGAAGTGACTCTTGAAGTAGGTTAAGGTGACAAAGCGCAGCAATGAAAGCCAGGAAGAGGAGGGCACAGTTGACACAACTTATTGAAACTGTGACCCACATAACGCGGTTGGAGTGTTTTGGTGACACACCAAGTGAACAGGTTCTAGCCAGTTAGGAACCAGTCTTGGTGAGAAACAGCTTGGGAAGCACTTGAGTGGACAACAATATGGAGATAATAGGTTTCTCCTAGCTCTCCAATAGGTCAGAGTAGAGAATCCACCATAAAGCTTTCATCTAATCAGTGCTTTCACATTAGCATGGGTATGAAAGAAGAGCATGGTTTCAGTGCAGACTTTTGAAAAGGGAATGGTCTAATGGGACGGGACAGGTGAAAGCAGTATGGTGGGGTGCCAACTGTGAATGTACATTCACCTGTCCAGCTCGTTCTCGTCAGTGCAGATTAAGGAAAGGAGATTAGGAGAGGGAAACGGTTTTTGACCATTGAGAGGCAGCCAGTGTCTAAAATGCGCCGTCTGTGTTTAGAAAGGCCACAGATCCCCACTGTATCGCAGTAAAGCTCCTTCTCAGCCGTGAAGGGATAGCTTGTGATTGAGACAAGTTCAGTGACACAAGCTGTCTATGAAATTAAAGAGGCATCTTTGTTGGTGCACACAAGCAAATCTTATTCATAGTTATATACAGATGCACATGTCCATTCATTCACAGTCGTACACATATGCGAATGCATTTTGGGAATTTATGTCCATTTATTCATTGACGGTGAGAAAGGATGGGAGAAAATAGAGAAGTGCGAGAAAAATATGTGTGTGTGTGGGTGTGTGTTCTCAGCCTCCCCATGTGTGTACTGACAGTGTTAAGGCCCTCTGTTTGTCTTGTTCCCTCCTTGCTCAGCAGGCTCTGATCACACCACAATCTACACGTTGTCACGGCTACTGCCTAGCAGCCAGCTCTGGAACATTGAAGAATGCAAACAGAACCAGTTTTTGTGGGTCCAGCGCTCCGCAGGCCCATAGGCTAGAACCCTGCAGAGAACCCTGGGCCCAGTTCCCAGAGAGGGCAGAGGTTCTGGACCTCTCAGTCTCCATGTGTCCCTTTTGTCAGCAGAACACAGAACCGGCTCAGTCCGCTCTGTCACTGTCCTGTGATTGTCACTGCTGGGGGTGGAACCGGACCGGAGTCGGGACAGCGGGGGGGGGGGGGGGGGGGGGGGGGGACTATGTGAGTGACTGGGGTTGTTTTTCAATCAGGACTGGTACCAGTGACAGACCACCACAGGACACTTCCTCTGTGAGGGTGTTTGGCTTTGGTTTTAAAGAGAACATGGGAAACATTAATAAGCTCTAAAGACATCACATCACCTTTCTATCCCAGTTTAAACAGTGCTTTCACTGGCTCTATTTACTGGTTCACAGCTTTACATAGTCAGGCAGGCCCCGGAAAACCAACATCTATTGAAAGACAGTCCAACTAGCAGGTCTTTTGAGATAAGACTGTTGTAGATGAAATGGTGAACGTTCTGTACAAGTGAGTTGTTTTCTTTGCTAAATGCAAGGCGTCTCATCAGCACCCATCTGTGTCGGACATTTGTAATCTGGTTGTCCCTTCATTCTCTTGCTCGTTTCCACTGCCAAACAGGCTGGACCCATCAACACTACTTAATGAGTTTAACTCTTTCCTGAGTTACACCGAGTCTATTATGCATGTGAATATGAGAGAGGGAGAGAGAAAGAGAGAGGGAGAGAGACAATAAAAAAAAAGTTCAAGGATGAGAAGAGAAAGGTCCACCCATATTATTACTTTTCCCAAGCCGCTCTGATTCAGAGGGGTTGGGTTAAATGCGGAAGACAGATTTCGGTTGAATGCAGTTGTGCAACTGACTAGGTATCCCCTTTCCCTCCCCCAGAAAGACACCCCTTTCCATCTGAAACCTGATCCTATACCGCCTCTTGTTGGGTCTACTTGGGAATTACATCTATTATGCAGTGAAATAACTGTTCTCGTCTGTGCAACACATAATGATCTGGACAAATAAAGAAGTGTTCTCATCTGTGTTGAACTGTACTTACCATGGAAAATCCATTCCAACAATGAAACTCCAGATTCATTTGTAGACAGTCCGCACTCCAAAAATAGTGACCAATAGTTTCATTATGTAGCAAACACAGTACCGGTCAAAAGTTTGGACAAACTGACTCATTCAAGGGTTTTTCTTTATTTTGACTATTTTCTACATTGTAAAATAATAGTGAAGACATCAAAACTATGAAATAACACATATCAAATCATGTGGTAACCAAAAAAGTGTCTATATTATATATATGTATATATATATATATATGTATATATACAAATCAAAATATATTTTATATTTGAGATTCTTCAAAGTAGCCACCCTTTGCCTTGATGACAGTTTTCCACACTCTTGGCATTCTGTCAACCAGCTTCATGAGGTAGTCACCTCGAATGCATTTCAATTAACAGGTGTGCCTTGTTAAAAGTTAATTTGTGGAATTTCTTTCCAAATCAGTTGTGTTGTGACAAGGTATGGGTGGTATATAGAAGATATCCCTATTTGGTAAAAGACCAAGTCCATATCATGGCAAGAACAGCTCAAATAAGCAAAGAGAAATGACAGTTCATCATTACTTTAAGACATGAAGGCCAGTCAATACTGAAAATGTCAAGAATTTTGACAATTTCTTCAAGTGCAGTCGCAAAAACCATCAAGCGCTATGATGAAACTGGCTCTCATGAGGACCACAACAGGAAAGAAAGAACCAGAGTTGCCTCTGCTGCAGAGGATAAGTTCATTAGAGTTACCAGCCTCAGAAAATGCAGCCCAAATAAATGCTTCACAGAGTTCAAGTAACAGACACATCTCAACATCAACTGTTCAGAGGATACTGCGTGAATCAGGCCTTCACGCTTAGTGGGAGTGTCATTTGTTTTTCAACAGGACAATGACCCAAAACACACCTCCAGACTGTGTAAGGGCTATTTGACCAAGAAGGGGAGTGATGGAGAGCTGCATCAGATGACCTGGCCTCCACAATCACCCTACCTCAACCCAATTGAGATGGTTTGGGATGAGTTGGACCACAGAGTGAAGGAAAAGCAGCCAACAAGTGCTCAGCATATGTGAGACCTCATTCAAGACTGTTGGAAAAGCATTCCAGGTGAAGCTGGTTGAGAGAATGCCAATAGCATGCAAAGCTGTTATCAAGGCAAAGGGTGGCTACTTTGAAGAATCTAAAAGATAAAATATATTTTGATTTGTTTAACTTCTTACGGCTGAGATCCGGTTAACGGGATCGACTTGACAATAGCCAGTGAAAGTGCAGGCCGCCAAATTCAAACAACAGAAACCTCATAATTAAAATTCCTCAAACATACAAGTATTTTACACCATTTTAAAGATAAACTTGTTGTTAATCCCACCACAGTGTCCGATTTCAAAAGGGCTTTACGACGAAAGCACACCATCTGATTATGTTATGTCAGTACCTAGTCAGAGAAAAACACAGCCATTTTTCCAGCCAAAGAGAGGAGTCACAAAAAGCAGAAATTGAGATAAAATGAATCACTAACCTTTGATGATCTTCATCAGATGACACTCATAGGACTTTATGTTACACAATACATGTATGTTTTGTTCGATAAAGTTCATATTTATATCCAAAAATCTTAGTTTACATTGGCGCGTTATGTTCAGTAATGTTTTGCCTCCAAAACACCCGGTGATTTTGCAGAGAGCCACATCAATTTACAGAAATACTCATAATAAACATTGATAAAAGATACAAGTGTTTTACATGGAACTTTAGATAAACTTCTCCATAATGCAACCGGTGTGTCAGATTTCAAAAAAACTTTACGGAAAAAGCACACCATGCAATAATCTGAGTACGGCACTCAGACACAAAAACAAGCCATACAGGTACCCGCCATGTTGTGGAGTCAACAGAAGTCAGAAATAGCATTATAAATATTCACTTACCTTTGATGATCTTCATCATAATGCACTCCCAGCAATCCCAGTTCCACAATAAATGTTTGTTTTGTTCGATAAAGTCCATAATTTATGTCCAAATACCTCCTTTTTGTTCGCGCGTTTATTTCCAAAATCCAAATTCATGACACGCAGGCCAGACGAAAAGTCCATTACAGTTTGTAAAAACATGTCAAACGATGTATAGAATCAATCATTAGGATGTTTTTAACATAAATCTTCAATAATGTTTCAACCGGAGAATTCCTTTGTCTGTTGAAATGCAATGGAACGCAGCTAACTCTCACGGGGGCACGCCTGAGTGAGCTCGTGGCACTCTGCCAGATCCCTGACTCAATCAGCTCTTATTCCCTCATTCTTCACAGTAGAAGCATCAAACAAGGTTCTAAAGACTGTTGACATCTAGTGGAAGCCTTAGGAAGTGCAATATGACCCCATAGACACTGTATATTGGATAGGCAAACCTACAAACCTCAGATTTTGACGTTCTATGAGCCATATGAGTTCTGTTATACTCACAGACATTTTTCAAACCGTTTTAGAAACTTCAGAGTGTTTTCTATCCAAATCTACTAATAATATGCATATCTTAGCTTCTGTGCCTGAGTAGCAGGCAGTTTACTCTGGGAACCTTATTCATCCAAGCTACTCAATACTGCCCCCAGCCATAAGAAGTTAACACTTTTTTGGTTACTACATGATTCCATATGTATTATTTCATAGTTTGATGTCTTCACTATCATTTTACAATATAGAAAATAGTAAAAAATAAAGAAAAACCCTTGAATGAGTAGGTGTGTCCAAACTTTTGAATGGTACTGTATATAATAAATAACAGTCATACAATGAAACTCACAGAAAAAAAAATCCATAAATTGGGTTTACAGAGTGGGACAGTTTTATTTTATTCTCATCTCAAGATAACAATAGTGACATATACAGAGTGGTCACTGACAGACAGAAAATGAAGATACATTAATTAAAGTCACGTGTGTCCTCATGATGACAGAGACACCTGGACTTTATGTTTTGTCCGACCTTGTCGACCACATCAACTGATATCGAAAAATAGTTCAAAGAAATTGCAAAGATCAGACGTAGTTTTTTTGTACATTCACACTGTGGCCTTTAGTTCAACTGGCTAACCATGTCTCTTGTCCTTGGGAGCTCCACAAACAGCAGGTTGGACGTTTGATTCAAGAGTTTTGTGGATCACTCTCCTCCTTATGCTGGGATCATGGAGCAGAGATTGGTTTACTGTAGTCCACTGCAAAGAGGTTCATGAACCATGATGGAAATATTTAAATATGTGCCAATATGAAATTATATATTTAATATGTTAATGTGGCCTTATTGGTCTTTCACTAGTCAATTGGTCAGCCTGGTTTCATGTATTTTATGTATTAATACAGCAGGTAGCCTAGTAGTTAAGGGCACTGGGCCAGTAACCGAAAGGTTGTTTGTTCGAATCCCCGAGCCGACTAAGTGAAAAATCAGTCAATGTGCCCTAAGTTCTCCTGTAAGTCACTCTGCATAATGTATTAAGAGAGCGAGGAAACTAATAGTTTTGAGCTTCTCAACTGCAGCTGTATTTCAGATGTACTAACAACTGAGAATGACGCACCATCGTATTTCAGGAGGTACTAACAACTGAGAAGGATGCGCCACTGCATTTCAGATGTGCTAACCACTGGGAACGACGCATCACCCACTCATCCAAAATCACACGTTCGCTCACAGCAGACAGACACACAGACAACCCATCACCCCCCACCATAAGAATGATATACACTTTATCACAATGCATTCAGAAGACTGCTACAAGGATAACCTCCTGGCTCTCATAACAGCTTGTTATGGCTGCAGACAGCTGCTGTAGGAAAAGGGTGTGTAGTTTTGTATTAAAAGAATAGCCATATTCATCAGGCCTGATATTCAGGAGAGTTGTTTTGGTTGAAAGTTGCTATGTACAAGATCCTATCTGAAAGTATTAAAAACACCTAGTACATAGAGCTCCGTTTCTTAGTCCTGATTCCTTTTAATCAGGAATGTGTATATTCTGCCAAAAAGCAGGTGTATTATTAACATTAAACTGAAACAAAAATCATTTTAAAAAATTTAAAAAGAGAAAATAAAAGGCTGAGATAATTCCAGCAGACAGTCATGATATGAGTTCTCTCTGTTTCACTGTACTCTGAACCTAGCCTGGTCCCCGATCTGTTTGTGCTTTTGCCAACTCCATTGTCAATCTAAACATTGCATTATGGAATTGTCAAGAGAGCAGAAACAGACTGGCACCAGACTTCTCTGAACCCACACACATAAAACCCAACACAACACAGGCCTGTTCAGCATAAGGCAAGAGACTCCTATTCTCAGGCAGAGGAACTAAGACGAAGACGTCCTTTACTGTTAACCAATAACACTGAAACACATCACTGTCAGTTACTGTAGCCAGGTGCATCGTGAAACAAATTACATCTTTCACTTCATTTTAGAGACAAGACCATTTTTACTTTGTGTTAAACAAGCCAATTCACCCATGGTACATTCTGTCAGGTACAAACGTCCAACTTCAAATAACGACTAGCAACCTTAAAGAGGTATTAAGCCTATGGAGTGGTGTTGAAGTGAAGAACGGGACTAGGGGTGCACCGCAATACTCTAAAAGGGACTTCCTCGGTTCAACTCATCGTCTTTACCTGAAATGATCTGGACAGACAGGACGTGTGAAAGCAATATGGTGGATGGATGCCTCTTTTAACCAGTCTAGTTCGCTCATATCTGTGTGAATGTAGGAAAGGAGAAAAGGGGGGAGGAAGCAACAGTAGACTACTAGTATGCACCCTATAGCTACAGTACAGTACATGGCACTAAACTAAAGGCTGAGCTGAAATCTAAAGATCCAACAGGGAGGAACTGTTAGTGGAGGCAATGGCTAGATTCATATTCTATGAATAATCAGACAAAACCCACTGGTAACAAAATATACAAGTTGGATATTGTGTGCTTTACATCATTTCTGTGCTCTATGAGATGTTTTTAAAGAACATACCGCTGATTTTAGTATTGAATTGTTGTGTTGCATCTTTTTTCGTGGTTATGTTCAAAGTTAAGACATGAAAAGAAAACCTAAGCCTAAGAGTCCATAAACATGGCCTTATAAACACGTTATATGAGATGGCAAGTACTGTAGCATTCATTACAATTCATGGACATGTGTTTTAGTAAGATACATGTCAGACGGAAAAGCGTGTGAATGTCAATGCATGCTAATGTGAGGTGACATAGGAATAGCCAATTCAAATATTGTTAAGTAACATTGGGTATAGCTAGCTAAAGTGTCTGATTGCAATAGTTACACTTTACTTGATCTCTCCATCTGACCTCTCCAACTCATCCGTTGCCATAAGCAGACATGACTGTTTGACATAACTTACGTCACTGTTATGACAGTGTCCCGCAGGACTTTTAAAAGGAGGGTTCAAGTAAAACGTTGCAAACTGATATTGGTGAGAATATGTACAACAACTCAAAGCAGGGTCCAAATCTACCCCAAATAACACGATATCAATCTTATATTACATTGTTTTGCATTTGGAATTGGAACAGACTTTGACTGTGATATGAGAAAAGATGTTTGAAAAGCAGCACTAAGGTGAACATGTTTGTTTAAGACCGTCACATTGTTATACTTATTGTCAACGATATCGAACCTGCATGAAACTTTATTGATTTATGTTGCATCAATATGGAACAATTTCCTGTAATGTCATATATATCTCAGTTTTGCTAACTTGTGAGCTGACCTATGTATTAAACGTATGTGTCCTTCATATTGTAGTGGAATGCTTTTCCTTTCAGTTAGATAAAACATGCAAGAGAAAGGAGAAATGACTGCGTCCAATAAATCTCAACAAATAATTGGTCAGAGCTGATCACCTGATCAGATTAAGAGACAAAATGGCCACCATGTTGCTATGGGAACAGCTGTGAAGCTACAGGTTAGTAGACAGAATGAGTGAGTGTCTGCGTGAGTAGTTTTAACTTTGAATGACAGGCTAACATGATTCATTTGAGCTGGTGAAAATATATTACCTCATTGACCAAAATCTCATCCAATCAGACCCACACTGCACAAGTATAGTATATATTAAAAAAAATAAGTCAATGCAAACAATAACTACTCAGTGGGTGACTGTCAAGAGTCAACATTATCCAGTCTGAAGTGTAAAAAATGCATACCAAAACAATTCAAACAGTGCAAATCATAATTTTTCACACTCTTTACAAGAACGGAATCAGGTAGGGGGGGCGAGGGGGGGGTGTTTTTAAAGAGTAAAATGCAGGGATCTCATACATAAAAAAAGAAAGAAAAAAAAGGAAGGAGAGCTGAGGATGACAGGACAGCCCCTCTTAGCCTCTACTCATTCCATGTACGCAGATCCGAGAAGATTGGAGATTTAGAAGCATTGTGGTGATGGCTCCATATTCGGCCATATTGCTCACACCTATCCAATCCTCTCAGATCTGTGTACACCAAGAGGGTAGGAGTGAAACGGAGGGACTAGAAATGGAACCAGGGCGATGAGAGAAGGGAGGAGCGGAGGGAAAGGAGGGGGAGAGGAGAGAGCAGATGAGAAGGAGGGGTACGGTTGGTCTTGGAGTTGTGGTCCTGGAGGGGAGAGGGGGGGGGGGGGGGGGGGGGGGGTCATCCAGTAAGTTGAGGCCTCATGTTGTTGTCCTCCTGGTTCTGGAATGCTGGATCAGCCACTGTAGTGTGATGTCTGCCAGAAGATAGAAACACTATTGTTTTGTTTGTTTCAATTACTCCAACGACACATAAAGTATAAAGGTATAGTTATCAGGCCATTATTATGTAATTACGTAACATTAAAAGGGAACGAGGATACCTAGTCAGTTGTACAACTGAATGCATTTAACCCAACCCCCCGGAATCATTTAACCCAACCCCTCGGAATCATTTAACGGTTAAATGATTCCGAGGGGTTGGGTTAAATGATTCCGAGGGGTTGGGTTAACCCAACCCCTCGGAATCATTTAACCCAACCCCTCGGAATCATTTAACCCAACCCCTCGGAATCATTTAACCCAACCCCTCGGAATCATTTAACCCAACCCCTCGGAATCATTTAACTCAACCCCTCGGAATCATTTAACCCAACCCCTCGGAATCATTTAACTCAACCCCTCGGAATCATTTAACTCAACCCCTCGGAATCATTTAACCCAACCCCTCGGAATCATTTAACCATTTGTTTACTTACCAATGTTGTCTTTTTCCTTGCAGGAGATTGAGTAACAGCAGATCTCTCTGTCCTGGATGGCTGACAGGTTCCTGTGTGTGGGCAATGTTAAAGAGAGAAAAACTTCAATTACCCAGACAAATAGACACACAGACAGACAGACACATAGACAGACAAGACACACAGACACACATAAGACACACAGACATAGACACACAGAGACAGACAGACACACACACACAGACAGATGCACAGACAGACGCACAGACAGACATAGACACACACAGACATAGACACACACAGACATAGACACACACAGACACACACGCATAAGACACATAAGACAGAGACAGACACACATAAGACAGAGACAGACAGACACACCGACAGACATAGACACACACAGACAAGGACAAACACAGACAGACAGAGACCCACACAGTAGATTATCACGCTAAAGGAAATGGCAGAGCTCCCATACTCACATCCTTTCAATCAGCTCCTTCTCATCCAAGGCACCCGTAATATCTCTTTTGTTCCCCAAAACCAGTACCTGAGAGTCAACGGAAATGACATGAGTGATTTTGCCTTTGCCAATGCGCCTGCTATTAGGCTTTTCTTCTGCAAACCCAATTCCATTTAACAATAGATTCCACAGGCTTTATAACACTGTTACTAGAGCTGTGTAGTCCACTTGGAGCTGTGAACTACATTTCACAGGCTAACGCTGTAACACAGTAACTAGAGCTCATTCCAAATAACAGTTGGAAGCCAATATCTGCTAGTGGAGAAACAAAGGCAGCTAAAGTGAATTGATGTGAGGAGAAGTAGCTAGCTAGTGTCAGAACAACGTTATCCATTTTCCCTCTCTCATTTAAAATGGCTGACAGCCACACTCCCCACGGCTTTAAATAAACATGTCCTCACCCCGGTCAGCAGCATGTGTGATGTGACTCGTGTCATCCATCCCTGTGTGCTAGGCCCCTATCGTCATGTCTATGAGAGCAGTGATGTGTTTAAAGATGTAAAGATGACCCGATACTAACAATAGTCTGAGAATCATTTGCCATCCTGTCTGGATCTCACTGCACTGCCCAGGTCTGCTAATGGTCCCCCCCCAAGTCAATACACGTCCGGCCCCAGACAGAGTCACACAATCCCCTCCCTCTGTCCTTCCCCCACCTCCATGCCTCCCTCCGCCTCCATCCATCCCTCCCTCCAGCACTGCTACGGCACTAGCCTTCGAGATGCTAGTAAACCTCCACTGCTCAACCACCACCCAGTTGTTTGCTCTGTCCATTCGCCGCTCTCCCCTGTCTCTCTTAAACCTCGACTCTTTCTCTTCCTCCGGCCCCTCGACTTGTGTACGGCTCAGGTCAAGTTGAGCCACTGCTGCCCGATTCCTCCATACTCTGCGATACCTACACTCATCTTGACCTCTTCAGTAACTTCGACACACCGATACCAATATCATATTTTTGTAAAAGGCTGTACTCACTGGGATCCCCTGTAGCTGGGGTTTGTCTAGGAGGTTGTGCAGTTCATTCTTCGAGGCCTCAATCTTCTCTGGGTCTGCAGCATCGACCATGTAACTGAGAGAGGAGAGAGATTCAGCATTACGTATTACTGTATGAGCATGTGAAAGGTAAAAAGGGTACATGGATCTCTGATGAGGGTGTGTGTATACTCACACAATGGCACTGACTCCTCTGCAGTATCTCTCCCACATGCTCCGGAATCGAGGCTGACCCCCGATATCCCACAGCTGGAGAACAATGGAATGTAAGCGTACAAACACACACACACGTGGACTCGCTCTCAGTCTCACGTAACCTGACACGTACACACACTATCAGCATGAGCACCAAGGACAAGTCCAGCTCATCATCAAAACATTGCCTGTGTTCTCGTCATCAGGTCTGATGCTCTGACCTTAATGGTGACGTTGCCCTTGGTGATCTTCCTCATGTTGAAGCCCACTGTAGGAATCATGTCCTCACTGAACTGCCCTGACTGGCGGGAGAGAGAGAGAGAGGGGGGGGTGGAGAGAGGACAGACGGAGAGAGCGACCGTTAGACACGCAGTACCGTTCAGCAGACACATTCATCATTATTATGAGCCATATTGGACGATGATGCATAACTCAGAGACATGCCTGCAAGTCACCTGATCCCAACGGCCAGCAGCACTTGCATCACACTCCCCAGGCTACGTCATCAGATGCATCCTGGGAGGTGTGTATGAAGAAGAGGTAATAGGGTTCCTGTACCGTAGACACTCAGATCTCAGTGTACAGTGGATAGGCCTATGTACTTTGTTTCTCACCTGAAAGCAAGGTGGTAGCGTATTTCATGAAGCAGGATCAATGAATTATCTAGCCACCTTTGGATACAACGAAATAGGCCTCACTTTCTATTTTATACTAAAGGGAAGCTAACATTATCAAATGAGGTAGTAATACCAATGACTCTGTCAATAGGTCTTTCTATAAAAGGGGCAAATGTGCGGTTCAAGCAAGCGATAACAAAGCAGTCCGCCCACCACAGGTTTGGTAAACAGCTGAGGGACGGGGCTGAAGAAATGTAACCGCTCTCAAATTCATAGACAGAGCTATGGGTGCAAGGACTGACCATCCATGATATCAAAGTGATAGATTAAACCATGTTTTGAGGCTATATAGTGTGTGTTTACATTTACTTTGTTTACAAACAAAAAGGTAAAACAAGCATATATATATATATATATATGGGTTTCTGATGGGGTACGACAGTTGAACTAAGCTCATGAGGCATTTATAAGTTATATTCTTCAAGAATCAATGAGTACATATCATTCATTTACAATTCCAAAAATGTATGTGGAAACTGCAGATTGCCCCTTTTGAAGGTTAGGAATGGGGAGGGAAAGTGGATGTTTGATCTGTACCTAGGGGAAACTTCACCCCGGAGCTGACATTTCTGACTAGTCATTAAATCTGCAGAATGCTGACACCAGAGACTAAACATACGCAGTGGTCGTGTCATGTTAATCTCCAAGTCTAAATCAGTTTAGAAATATAAACCAAATAGTGAAAAATATGAGTAAAATGCATTATGAAAAGACTCCATTTGGAGGCGCTTGTAGGTTAACTCAAGAAGAAAGCCTTCATCGTGTACAGTCGGAATACTGCTACTGTACTCTCTCTGACGAACGACCTTTTCGAGTTGAGAGCAACACAGGAAGCAGAGGGAACGGCTGCACATTAAATGAACAACTTAAAGAGCATCATCATTACAAAACTAGCTTATTACACACCACCACCTGATGCAACATGATGTTTATGAAGTCAGTTCGGTTGAGGCAAAGGTTAAAGAAGTATACTAAGTCAAAGTAGAACACTAGGGCACAAAGCCATATCTCTACTTGACATCAATATTCCACTTTCACTCTATAGGGTCCTGAGACTAGTGTAATTTCCGTCGTCCCGGGGGCAATGTGTTGACCTGATCATGCTGTAGAGGTGGCTCAGACAAGACTAATGCAACCTGGAACTATATTTCAGCCAGACCGACACATTACTAGCAAAGACCTGTTCAGCCAAGGGAATAAGTCTCGCACAGACTTTCCGGGGCAGGCAGGGGGTTCATACACTTGTGTGTAGGCCTATCTGAACTGTGTGTAGGCCTATCTGAACTGTGTGTAGCCTGTTTGTGTATTTCAAATAATAAATAGCCCGACGATCAATTGGGATCAATGGACGCAACTGTGGCGAGCTTTATCTGTTGTGTATTTCCTCATGCAAAAGCTGCATATGGCCCAATGCAAAGATTGTGAGCTCAAAGTTCACATGGAATCAATCAAAACTGTGATTTTGACCTAAATCCCTAAGATTAAGTTGTAAACTTCCATAACAGTCCAAATGAAATGATAGCAAAACTAGAGAAATCACTTTTTATTCAAAGGGCAAACATTCCTGGATATAGAAACCCCAAACAGGGAGCCTATGTAAAAAGGTCAATAGGATTTGCCTACAGCCAAGCCTACTGTTTTGATCATGGAGTGACTTCATATCAACTTGGGAGGAAATAAGTGAGGCCTTTGTTCCTCCTTCATAACCACTGAACAACATCTGACCTAAATATTGGAGAGGATCCCAGAGTAGGTAGCCTAGTGGTTAGAGCGCTGTGCCAGTAACCGAAAGATCGCTAGATCGAAGCCCCGAGCTGACAAGGTAAAAAGATGTTGTTCTGCCCATGAACAAGGTAGTTAAACCACTGTTCCTAGACCGTCATTGTAAATAAGAATTTGTTCTTAACTGACTTGCCTAGGTAAATAAAAAATAAAAACCTCTCAGTGAATGCCTGTCATGGCATCCTGTCAAGGAGGGCCATTGTCCTCACATGACCTCACAACATTGTATCAACGTCACATGGAACTCATTGTTAAGTCAGATGCCATTTAAGCATAATGTCACTCCCTGTCTAGAGATGATGATATAATTGGGGTCCTGAGTTTTTTCCTGACTGCATGACCTGACCAGAAAAGGAATTAGGCCTTGAGGTTGTCCTGGTCAGGTCACATGGTAAGAAAAGAGTAAGGGCCCTAGCTATAATAGATTGCACTTAGCTCTGTTGGTCCCAGTCTGCTATATGGGGGTGGGAGGGTGTATCTCACCTCATCTATCCCATCCTATATGAAAACATATTTGTACATAAATCAAATTTGATTAGTTACGTACACATATTTTGCAGATGTTATCGCAGGTGCAGCGAAATACTTATGTTTCTAGCTCCAGTGCAGTAATACCTAATAATACACACAAATCCAAAAAAAGAAAATAATTAAGACATTTCAGAACGCGCAATGTCAGAGTCCGGAATAAATCTATATGTTTATGATGGTGTGTATAGACATTATGGACAGTATATGAATAGAAAAGGTGTGTACAGCAGTAGATACAGTTGAAGTCGGAAGTTTACGTGCACTGAGGTTGGAGTCATTAAAACTTGTTTTTCAACCACTCCACAAATTTCTTGTTAACAAACTATAGTTTTGGCAAGTCGGTTAGAACATCTACTTTGTGCATGACACAAGTCATTTTTCCAACAATTGTTTACAGACAGATTACTTCACTGTATCACAATTCCAGTGGGTCAGAAGTTTACATACACTAAGTTGACTGTGCCTTTAAACAGCTTGGAAAATTCAAAAAAATTATGTCATGGCTTTAGAAGCTTCTGATAGGCTAATTGACATAATTTGAGTCAATTGGAGGTGTACCTGTGGATGCATTTCAAGCCCTACCTTCAAACAAAGTGCCTCTTTGCTTGACATCATGGTAAAATCAAAAGAAATCAGCCAAGACCTCAGAAAAATAATTGTAGACCTCCACAAGTCTGGTTCATCCTTGGGAGCAATTTCCAAACACCTGAAGGTAACACGTTCCCCTGTACAAACAATAGTACGCAAGTACACTGCTCAAAAAAATAAAGGGAACACTAAAATAACACATCCTAGATCTGAATGAATGAAATATTCTTATTAAATACTTTTTTCTTTACATAGTTGAATGTGCTGACAACAAAATCACACACAAATTATCAATGGAAATCAAATTTATCAACCCATGGAGGTCTGGATTTGGAGTCACACTCAAAATTAAAGTGGAAAACCACACTACAGGCTGATCCAACTTTGATGTAATGTCCTTAAAACAAGTCAAAATGAGGCTCAGTAGTGTGTGTGGCCTCCACGTGCCTGTATGACCTCCCTACAACGCCTGGGCATGCTCCTGATGAGGTGGCGGATGGTCTCCTGAGGGATCTCCTCCCAGACCTGGACTAAAGCATCCGCCAACTCCTGGACAGTCTGTGGTGCAACGTGGCGTTGGTGGATGGAGCGAGACATGATGTCCCAGATGTGCTCAATTGGATTCAGGTCTGGGGAACGGGCGGGCCAGTCCATAGCATCAATGCCTTCCTCTTGCAGGAACTGCTGACACACTCCAGCCACATGAGGTCTAGCATTGTCTTGCATTAGGAGGAACCCAGGGCCAACCGCACCAGCATATGGTCTCACAAGGGGTCTGAGGATCTCATCGCGGTACCTAATGGCAGTCAGGCTACCTCTGGCGAGCACATGGAGGGCTGTGCGGCCCCCCAAAGAAATGCCACCCCACACCATGACTGACCCACCGCCAAACCGGTCATGCTGGAGGATGTTGCAGGCAGCAGAACGTTCTCCACGGCGTCTCCAGACTCTGTCACGTCTGTCACGTGTGTGTGAACCTGCTTTCATCTGTGAAGAGCACAGGGCGCCAGTGGCGAATTTGCCAATCTTGGTGTTCTCTGGCAAATGCCAAACGTCCTGCACGGTGTTGGGCTGTAAGCACAACCCCCACCTGTGGACGTCGGGCCCTCATACCACCCTCATGGAGTCGGTTTCTGACCGTTTGAGCAGACACATGCACATTTGTGGCCTGCTGGAGGTCATTTTGCAGGGCTCTGGCAGTGCTCCTCCTTGCACAAAAGGCGGAGGTAGCGGTCCTGCTGCTGGGTTGTTGCCCTCCTACGGCCTCCTCCACGTCTCCTGATGTACTGGCCTGTCTCCTGGTAGCGCCTCCATGCTCTGGACACTACGCTGACAGACACAGCAAACCTTCTTGCCACAGCTCGCATTGATGTGCCATCCTGGATGAGCTGCACTACCTGAGCCACTTGTGTGGGTTGTAGACTCCGTCTCATGCTACCACTAGAGTGAAAACACCGCCAGCATTCAAAAGTGACCAAAACATCAGCCAGGAAGCATAGGAACTGAGAAGTGGTCTGTGGTCACCACCTGCAGAACCACTCCTTTATTGGGGGTGTCTTGCTAATTGCCTATAATTTCCACCTTTTGTCTATTCCATTTGCACAACAGCATGTGAAATTTATTGTAAATCAGTGTTGCTTCCTAAGTGGACAGTTTGATTTCACAGAAGTGTGATTGACTTGGAGTTACATTGTGTTGTTTAAGTGTTCCCCTTATTTTTTTGAGCAGTGTATAAACACCATGGGACCACGCAGCCGTCATATCGCTCAGGAAAGAGACGCGTTCTGTCTCCTAGAGATGAACGTACTTTGGTGCGAAAAGTGCAAATCAATCCCAGAACAAGAGCAAAGGACCTTGTGAGGATGCTGGAGGAAACAGGTACAAAAGTATCTATATCCACAGTAAAACGAGTCCTATATCGACAAAACCTGAAAGGCCGCTCAGCAAGGAAGAAGCCACTGCTCCAAAACCACCATAAAAATGCCTGAATATGGTTTACAACTGCACATGGGGACAAAGATCGTACTTTTTGGAGAAATGTCCTCTGGTCTGACGAAACAAAAATAGAACTGTTTGGCCATAATGACCATCGTTATGTTTGGAGGAAAAAGGGGAAAGCTTGCAAGCCGAAGAACACCATCCCAACCGTGAAGCACGGGGTGGCAGCATCATGTTGTGGGGGTGTGTTGCTGCAGGAGGAACTGGTGCACTTCACAAAATAGATGGCTTCATGAGGAAGCAAAATTTTGTGGGTATATTGAAGCAACATCTCATGACAAAATGGCTTAAGGACAACAAAGTCAAGGTATTGGAGTGGCCATCACAAAGCCCTGACCTCAGTCCTATAGAACATTTGTGGGCAGAACTGAAAAAGCGTGTGCGAGCAAGGAGGCTTACAAACCTGACTCAGTTACAACAGCTCTGTCAGGAGGAATGGGCCAAAATTCACCCAACTTATTGTGTGAAGCTTGTGGAAGGGAACCCGAAACGTTCGACCCAAGTTAAACAATTTAAAGGCAATGCTACCAAATACGAATTGAGTGTATGTAAACTCTACTATTATTCTGACATTTCACATTCTTAAAATAAAGTGGTGATCCTAACTGACCTAAGACAGGGAATTTTTACTAGGATTAAATGTCAGGAATTGTGAGAAACTGAGTTTAAATGTATTTGGCTAAGGTATATGTAAACTTCCGACTTCAACTGTATATAGGATGAGTCTTGACTAGAATACAGTATGAACATATGAAGTGGGTAAAACAGTATGTAAACATCATTAGTGACCAGTGTTCAATGACTATGTACTGTACATAAGGCAACAGTCTCTAAGGTGCAGGGTACAGTACCAGGTGGTAGCCGGCTAGTAACAGTGACTAAGTTCAGGGCAGGGTACTGGGCAGAAGCCGGCTAGTGGTGACTAACAGACTGATGGCCTGGAGATAGAGATTGAAAAACTGTTTCTTCGGTCCCAGCTGTCTCCGCCTTCTAGATGGTAGCGGTGTGAACAGGCCGTGGCTCAGGTGGCTGTAAATGCCTTCCTGTGACACCGGGTGCTGTAGATGTCTTAAGAGGGCAGGCAGCGTTCACCAGGTACTGCGTTGGGCTGACCGCACCACCCTCTGGAGAGCCCTACAGGATGCCCGACAGGATGCTCTCAATGGTACATCGGTAGAAGTTTGTGAGGGTCTTAGTGCCTTCTTCCCCGCACTGTCTGTGAGGATGGACCCATTTTAGGTTGTCCGTGATGTGCACGCAGAGGAACATGTAGCGTTTCATCCTCTCCACTGCGGCCCTGTTGATGTGGATGGGGGCGCGCTCTCTCTGCTGTCTCCCGAAGTCTACGGTCAGCTCCTTTGTTTTGTTAACGTTGAGGGAGATGTTATTTATTCTCCTGGCACCACTCTGCCAGGGCCCTCACCTCCTCCCTGTAGGCCGTCTCGTCATTGTTGGTAATCAGGCCTACCACTGCTGTTGTCTGCGAACTTGGTGAATGAGTTGGAGACGTGCATGGCCACGCTTTCTTGGGTACTGGAACAACGGTGGACATCTTGAAGCAAGTGGGGAAAACAGACGGGGAGATTGAATATGTCAATAAACACTCGAGCCAGCTGGACTGCACATGCTCTGAGGACGCGGCTAGGGATGCCATCTGGGTCGGCAGCCTTGCGAATGTTATCACGTTTTAAATGTCTTACTCCCGTCGCCCACGGAGAACGTGAGCTCAAAGTCTTTGTGGGCGATGGTGGCTCGCGTCGGTGGCACTGTGTTTTCCTCGAAGTGGGCGAAGGTGTTTAGCTTGTCTGGGAGCATGGCGTCGGTGTCCAAGACGTGGCTGGCATTCCCTTTATAATCTGTGATTTTCTGGAGTCCCTGCCACATATGTCTTGCATCTTAGATATTGAATTGCAAATACACTTTGTCCCTGCACTAACGTTTTGTCTGTTTGGTTGCCTTATGGATGTCATAGCAGCTCTGTTTGTACACGTCCATGTTCCCAGTCACCTTGCCATGGTTAAATGCGGTGGTTTGTGCGTTCACTTTTGCGCGAATGCTGCCATCTATGCACAGTTTTTGGTTTGGATAAGTTCTAATCGTCACAGTGGGAATAACATTCTCTATGCACTTCCTGATGAACCCAGTCACCGAGTCAGTTTATACGACAATGCTATTCTTGGAGGCAACCCGGAAAATATCCCAGTTTGTGTGATCAAAACAATCTAGAAGCATAGATTCTGATTGGTCAGACCAAAGATTTCTGTCTATGGGGGGGGAGGGGCAGAATGGATATACACGGCCGTGACGATGACCGAAGAGAATTATCTCGGGAGGTAATGCGGTCTGCATTTGATGTTGAGGTGTTCCAGATTGGGAGAAAAAAAATAGACTTAAGTTCCTGTACGTTACCATAATCACACCATGAGTAGTTAATCATGAAATATACGCCTCCACCTTTCTTTTCCCCAGATAGTTCTTTCTTCCTGTCCGCACGATGAAGGGAGCCTGTTGGCTGTATGGATAGGGACAGTATATCCGGAGAGCCATCATTCCGTAAAACAAAGTATGTTACAAAGTATGTCCCTGATGTCTCTCCGGAAGGAGCTCTTCGCCCAGAGCTTGTCTACTTTATTGTCCAGTGACTGAACATTAGCGAGTAATATACTCGGAAGCGGTGGATGGTATGTACGCATCCTGAGTCAGACTTAAAGCCCACTCCATATTCGTCTTTCCATCAACGGCGTCTTTGAGCAGCCCCTGGGATGAGTGAAATTCCCTCAGGGGTACAAACAAAAGATCCAATTCAGGAAAGTCTCATTTCTGATCGAAATGCTGGTGAGTGACTGCCGATCTAATATACAAAAGTTATTTTCGGCTGTATGTAATAATGCAAGAAACATTAAGCACAAATAATGTAAGAAATAACACAGCAAAAAATAAATACTGCAAAGTAGACTAGGAGCTAGGAACAGGGCGACCATGTCTGTCGGCGCCATCTTGTTACATAGCCTATAGCCTAGCCTACAGATCTGTACTTGGATTTCTTAGTACGAGTGGGATCTTGCGTCAATGCTTTCACAACAACCTGGACATAGAAATGTAATGTCTAGAACTGATATGATTCCCTCTGTATTAAAATGGAACAGAACGCCATTTATGCTCTATACATTACATCCCTATCTGAAAGTGTCATCCCAAAAAGTTTGAAAACTACACCATTAAAAATACACTTCCCTACTATGTGATCATACTGCAGTCACCCATAACCTGTGCATACTGATCAGAGCATGGCTGAGTTAGCCTCTGGGCCTTCAGTTGTGTAATAAAAGCAGACCGATAAAGGACACTTAACTGCCACTCACTGGGACTGTTATGAGACAGACGAGACACAAAACTGCCAGATGGGAGGATCTGACAAACAAGGATGAGTCACTAAGTCACCATCTTCCCAAGTCCCTGTCTAACACTCAGTGGGGAGCCAGGGCCAGGGCTGACAGCCTTCTGATTCTCACTCCTCAAACAAGACAGCACAACCCCACTCACTGCCACCTGTGGCAGCTCAACAGATACGCCATAAGGATCAGGAAGTTGGGAATTGGACGGTCTGTGAAACCAGACGGATATGGCCCCGGACAGTGAGTTAGGGAGCCCTGAACTAAGTGGGCCTGGGGGATGGGCACAGGGCCGGGAATAGGCTGAGTATGGGGCAGAAAATGGGGATGGTGATGGGGAAATCGTCTGGACTTGGAGCTGTGAATGGGGCAGCAGAATGAGCTGAGGCTGGGTAATTGGCTGGGGCTGGCTGAGCCTGGGGATGGGCTGGAGCAGGGGATGAGGATTGGGCTCAGGTTGGGTAGGAGCAAGGGCAGGGTCTGAGGCAGGGCCTGGGTAGCCTCATAAGGCCGATTACTGCATATCCGTGCAGCGAACATTCATGTAAGCTCGCAAGATCAGGCAGCTTGCTAGGCTAGGGGATGAAGATAGGGCTGGGAGATTGGGCTCAGCTGGGCTCAGCTGGAGCAGGCAGATGCAAGGAGGTGAGGTCCAGGTTTAATTTATGCGCTCTATAAACGGGTGAATTTATACACATATGACCTTCTTCTGCACAGCCTGGTTTTGTGTTTGTTCGCAGAGGGAATACTCATCTGCACTGGTAGAGGGATGAACACACACACACCTACAGTATTAACACAACACCGAATCAATATAGGCTAATCATGTCCTCATCATACAAAAATACCTGTAGAATGTACAAACCATTATACACCCATTGACATACCACACTGCAAGGATATCACTACAATCGCACGCTGCCTGGTGAGAGGCTTGATACAGTGTTGCAATGGAGCAGGTGAAAGGGCTGTTGTTGTTGCCACAAAGTAGAAGCAAATGAGGAGTGGGTGATACAATGAATACAGTCAAAGTGGAGGCCAATATTGAATGTACAGCCCAACTGTGACCTACTGGTTGTATGTCAGAGAGATGTCTTTCATACCAGGTCATATGTCTTCTCAGTCATGTTGACACTGGTCTACTACCATTGCTTTAATGTAATGTTGTTCTGATTAATATTGTTGTTGTAGCTGTTATTAATGGTAATCCCATGTCCACTACTACTATTATTATTGCTGTTGGTCCCACCATTTATTTATATATAAATATATATATATTTTGTATATATATACATATATATTTGATTTTGATTTTTCGATATGTATACTTTGACAATGTAAGTAATAATGAACTTGCCATGTCAATAAAGTCAATTGAATTGAGATACAATATTTTAGGGCCTGGTGTAGCCTGCAGTGTGTAAAAGTACTACAACCAATGTAGGCCTATGCCTTGATCATTTCTGGTCCTAGTCTTGGCCTTTTCTACTTCCTTGTCATACATCCATGTAAACAGTATCAGCATCCTAATCCAAGACCTTGGTTTGGACATTCCTGGGCAGATTTAGCCCCAACACATTTTACACTCTGGATTACAATGAAATAACAGTGCACCATTTCAAGGTTGTAATGCAGTCTTCATCCCTCAATAAATCATATAGGCCAATTAATATAGCATATCGTCCTATTCAATTACATCTAGACATTATTCACACACACAGAGACTATTTGTTTCTAGCCAGGACGAAAAGGTCCGGATTACGAATAATGCTGCGACACTGTACCAATTGAAAGGAGGAGCGGCGTTTCAATCACGAGACCTCTACTTTATGCAAAGGTCTATTCCCATCGTAATCGGTGCACACACAGACGAAGCGAGTAAACTGAGAAATTACCGCTATTACGTTGACGAAGGTGGTTTTCCCCGAATACTGCAGACCGACCAGTGTCAACTCCATCTCCTCCTTCCAAAATAACTGTTTAAACCAGTCCAACAGCTTGTTAAAAAGGGCTATCATCTTGAGAGAGTGGCTAGGGTAGCAAAATATCAACTGACTGAATGTCTTCACCGCCGCTGCGATCAAATGGGAGGAATGCGAAGATGTAACCCGTTTCAGTCCTCAAGGATCGCAATATAAACGGCGGTGTTTTGATTTTACGCCTTACAGAATGTTAATTGTTTTTAAAGCCTCTTATTTTCTTGCGGTCATTATTGCTTTTTTTTTTCCTTCTTTCCTTCCTAATCGGGTGGGGTTTTAGATCCATGCACAGCTGATCCACGAAACAATGCGCGGAAAGGGGCGCTTTGATGAAAGGAGCAAATATGAGTAGCTGCAGTTGCGATCACTGAGGTGTAAAAACGAGTCACTCTGGAAAGTGCGCCCTCTACCGGTTGATAAGTTATATTACACTAAATATAACATTTTGTGGCAGATTCGTCTATTTATTTATTTTATACATGCGAAACAATACTGCCAATACAAGACAAACAATAGTAAGAATATACGTTAGTTTTAATTCATACAAATGTACTAATTATAGGGTCGTTACGGTATATTTAAACATCAATCTTGAGTTTTGCTACTCGAATCTGATGTTGACACTCTCAACTTGAATCTGTAAAACAGGGAAGTCAAGTGACATCGCAAATTCTCAAGCACCAAGAAAAGTGGGAAAAGGTTGGTTGGTCGACACGAAGCTAAATATGAACAAGACAAACTAGATCTGTAATTGCACATTAACCGTTAATTACGGTGAGTTCGTGTTCACTGTTTGACATATGATGTTTACTTGATCTTATAAAATATAGCTACACCTGTTAGTAGCTAAGTTAGCTAGCTAGTAACCCTAGCAGAGACTAATTTTCTTAAATATCTGACCCTAGCCACTTAGCTAGCTTTATTTGTTTACCCCACTGCTGCAACTGACACACTCATTTCATGATAAAGGTAAAACGATAAAAACTGGATTCACTGGGGCTCCCGAGTGGCGCAGCGGTCTAAGGCACTGCATCTCAGTGATAGAAGCGTCACTACAGACCCTGGGTCGATTCCTGGCTGTATCACCACCGGCCGTGATTGGGATTCCCATAGGGTGGCGCACAATTGTGGCCCTGCGGCGTTAGGGTTTGGCCAGGGTAGGCCGTCATTGTAAATAAGAATGTGTTCTTAACTGACTTGCCTAGTTTAAATAAAGGTTACATTTTTGTGCACATGACAATATTGTCAACAAACAATTGAGAGGTTGAAAACGTTGGGAGAACATCTAAGCAGGCAGAGACATATGTCCTTAACATAAAACTACAAATGTACAGAACGCGTCTACCAAGTTCAACTCTATGTCAATCTAAAAAAAAAAAATTTGCTTACAGTTCACGTGGGCCTCTGAATGCTTGTGTTGACATTGACACGGTGAATGTTTTTGACCACAGTCCAAGGCCAAGTTCTGCTATATCATCTGGATTGTTTGTGTAACTTCTGTCTGGGGCTTTGGAAGTGCTGTTTTTCCCAACCTCTGAGGGAATATGAGTTACACAGCAACAAACCAAAGACTAGAGGCACTGTCCCTTCTAAAATAACTGTTGACTAGATTCAGTTGGACCACGTTTGTCATGGGCACCACACTGAGTGAGCCTTGCATCTACGACAAGCTGTCAGAGAGCATCGATATTCTCCGCCAGTCGGGGTATCGCTATGGCATGTCGGAGAGGGAGATCGAGAAGTTTATCAAACAAGTCCTGGAGACAAACGAGCCTCGAAGAGACCCGCCACAATTCCCCATCCTTCGAGCCACTATCAAGGTAAGATGCACACACACACACACACACACACACACACACCACACACACGTGGTGGCCACAGATCATACATCAAGCAATGGGACTTTCGATGTCCATCAGCTAATAATATGCCAGTCAACATATCAAAAGCACATTGCAGGGATTGACATTAAGGTTTGAAAGGCACTCGCCCAATTGGGCAAGTCAGGAGCATTTTTTTGGTTGCCGGAAGATTATGATCACTTGCCTGAAAATGTAAAGTGGCTATTCACCTACACACGGGAGGACCCAGCAAGACCAGACTACTGGAATTCTTTGCATTTTGGTTATCAGTCCAAAAATCACCTGCCCAAGGTGGAAACCTCAGAGCAGGCTCAACTTGCAGGTCTACTCGGGTCACTTGCCCCGGTAATAAGGCAACCCTTAATGTCAATCTCTGCATTGATCAACCATCCTCTCACTTGTCCTCATCTCCTTACTGTAGTTTGTGGTAGCGGTAGGCTTTCTGTTGGTGGTGGTGCTGGCCTTCACCTACCCCCACACTCGGCCCCAGCTAGGTGTGATGTACACGGGGGGACACAACTGGTCCTCCCCCCTCAGCCACGTCAGACTACTAGCTCTGCCCATCGCCAAGAAGTACAACCTGCAAGGTACAGTTACAGAGGGAAAAGACCTATGTTAGACACTATTCTTAGTTGTTCACTATAGATGGATATTTGTTCCTAGCCAGTGTGTGTGTAATAACAGCTTCCGGACTGTCTCTCCTGTAGGTTTCCATGAGTGGTGGAGTGTGGGGGCTCTGCGGCAGGGCCTGGTCAACTGTTCTGGCTGTGCAGAGGTCTCCTCTGTGCTGGAGGTCCCCGAGACCCTCAGAGAGTCTGCAGCCATGCGCAGGGGGCCACAGCCTGTGCTGCTTAAGGTATGACCACCACTGAAAGTAAGCAATTCAAGTAAGCATTTCGTTGGACGATGTAAACCATGCGTGTCCCGTACATACTGTATGGCTAATAAAACTTGAAACACTAACACCATACAAATTTACTCAAATATACATTTTAGTTCAACAGGAAAACAACAATATCACTTAAAGGAAAAGTTTTTGTTAGACTGAAAATCTTAGTTAGACTGTAAAAACAACAATGTACCTGAAAGTGAGTGTTCAGTCTGCTTATTGTTTACAGGTCCATCACAGCATATAAATATTGTGCTAGTTCATTTAGCTAACGTCGGCAGTCTTTTCTGCCCTGTGCTTGACGTATGTCCTCTGTCTTTATGCAGGGTGGGGAGTATCTGTGCATGCAGAGGCAGCAGCTAGAGGAGCTCTACTCAGCGCACTCCGGCTCCATGAGTATACTAGTGGAGAAAGACAACCTACTGTCACATGACGAGTGTTTTCCACAGGGCCCAGCAAACTTCACCCTGCTCTGGTACACACACACTAACACATATATGCTGCTCTTTAATTATTTGTTACTTTATTTTTTATTTTTGTAGGTATTTGTCTTAAAACTGCGTTGTTGGTTAAGGGCTTGTGAGTAAGCATTTTACTGTACGGCCTGTTGTATTCGGCGCATGTGACAAATAAAATTTGATGTAGATACACACACTTGCGTGCAGATATGCACATGCACACACAGAGAAACCCAACCACACCCACATATGCATATGAATGAGCATGACTTAGTCATTCAGTAAACAGGTCTTAAGGAAGGAAGAAAATAAGGATGCATTTCTCAGTGTCCTCCCCTTCTTTCTCTAGGAGGTTTACATCTGTGGCCAGAGAGAAGGTGTTAAGGTGGCTGTTCCCCAAGGCTGAGCTATGTCCCCTACTGGACAGCGCCGGAACAACATTGCAGCGTTGCCTGGTCACGCATAGTGCCAACTCTCAGAGCAGAGTGAGTCTGGCCTCTAACGAAGTCCAAATAGACAAGCATGTACAGTGCCTTCGGGAAAGTATTCAGACCCCTTGACTTTTTCCACATTTTGTTATGTTAGCTTTATTCTAAAATGGATTAAAAATACAAAAAATCCTCAGCAATCTACACACAATACCCCGTTATGTCAAAGCGAAAACAGGTTTTTAGATTTTTTGCAAATCTATAAAAAAATATATTTTTTAAAGGTACCTTATTTACACTAGACCCTTTACTATGAGGCTCGAAATTGAGCTCAGGTGCATCCTGTTCCCATTGATCATCCTTGATGTTTCTACAACTTGGAGTCCAACTGTGGTAAATTCAATTGATTGGACATGATTTGAAAAGGCACACACCTGTCTATATAAGGTCCCACAGTTGACAGTGCATGTCAGAGCAAAAACCAAGCCATGAGGTCAAAAAAATGGTACGTAGAGCTTCGAGACAGGATTGTTTGAAGGCACAGATCTGGGGAAGTTTGGAACCACCCAAGACTCTTCCTAGAGCTGGCCGCCAGGCCAAACTGAGCAATCGGGGGGAGAAGGGCCTTTGTCAGGGAGGTGACCAAGAACCAGATGGTCCCTGACAGAGCTCCAGAGTTCCTCTGTGGAGATGGGAGAACCTTCCAGAAGGACAACCATCTCTGCAGCACTCCACCAATCAGGCCTTTATGGTAGAGTGGCCAGACGGAAGCCACTCCTCAGTAAAAGACCCATGACAGCCCGGGTGGAGTTTGCCAAAAGGTACCTAAAGACTCTGACTATGAGAAACAAGATTCTCTGGTCTGATTAAACCAAGATTGAACTATTTGGCCTGAATGCCAAGTGTCACGTCTGGTGGAAACATGGCACCATCCCTACGGTGAAGCCTGGTGGTGGCAGCATCATGCTGTGGGGATATTTTTCAGAAACAGGGACTGGTAGACTTGTCAGGATCGAGGCAAAGATGAACAGAGCAAAGTACAGAGAGCTCCTTGATGAAAACCTGCTTCAGAGCGCTCAGGACCTCCGACTGGGGTGAAGGTTTAACTTCCAACAGGACAACGACCCTAAGCACACAGCCCACACAACGCAGGAGTGGCTTCGGAACAAGTCTCTGAATGTTCTTGAGTGGCCCAGCCAGAGCCCGGACTTGAACCCGATCGAACATCCCTGGAGGAACCTGAATAGCTGTGCAGCAACATTCCCCATCCAACCTGACAGAGCTTGAGAGGATCTGCAGAGAAGAATGGGAGAAACTCCCCAAATACAGGTGTGCCAAGCTTGTAGCGTCATACGCAAGAAGACTCGATTCTGTAATGACTGCCAAAGGTGCTTCAACAAAGTCTGAATAGTTATGTAAATGTGATATTTCAGGTTTAGTTTTTATTAGCAAATTATTTATTTAATCAATTTTAGAATAAGGCTGTAACAAAATGTTGAAAAAGTCAAGGGGTCTGAATGCTTTCCGAAGGCACTGTATGTTTGTTGTTATGGTGTTTGTCTTGATTCAGCCGTGTGCTGTTACAGTGGTTTTTTGCGTGTGTGTTTTAGGGGGTGCGAGTGCTGGGCTGGCTGGTGGTAGGAGAGGGCCTGCCCACAGTTAGAGTGCTCCCTGTCCACCACTGTCAGAAACACTGCAGCTCCTTCAACCTCTGGCTGGGACCTGGAGATATGGGTGAGAAGAATACACACACACACACACACACACTGCAAGTATACTGTGTAATATTGTAAGTATACTGTGACCATTATTAGTTAATTATTTGAATCGTGTGTTTGTGCTAGGCAGTAACCAAAGCCTGATTTAGACCTATACAAATGTGCATTTAGTTTGACCTCATTGTGACCTTTGTGCTTTGACCCTGCCAGTGTACGCTGACCCGCTTTACTGGCAGATGGAGCTGTTCCCCGGCCGAGACCAAAACATAGTTTGTGACGGCTCCACTTTCTGAGGGAGGAGAGGAACAACTGAATGAGACAGAATGGGAGGAAGACGGAGGGAGAGAGTGAAGGGTTCTGTCATACAGAACTCTTGAAACTCCACTCCAGTCCAGACATCTGCATACTGGCTGAGAATATCACTTCCTGTAGAGTCGGAGTGTGATTGGACCTTTTAACCGTCCCTTGCAGGCTAGTCCCGCCCTCCTCTAGGTATGGGAAAGAACACTCACCACAGGCACAAGATAGACTGAAGAAATCTGAACACCTCATCTCCCCTACCCTTCTCTGGCCTAATACCAAACTCATCTCTAACCCTTACCCCTTTCTGGTCTAATACCAAACTCCTCTCTAGCCCCTACTTGTGCCTCTTCGTTGATATCCCTTCGCAGATCTAAGACAACTGGATGGTTGTAAGCAGGGAGAGACCACTCTCAGGCTTGGCGGTGTGTGTCTCGATGAGGAAGAGGCTGGAATGTTCCCAAACTCGGACTGTTTGCCTCAGAGGAAAAATGGAGAGAGTGACTGATTAACAGCAGAAGGTCATGCCTCTGTTTTGTTCAGTTGAAATGTTCAAGATTGTTTTGGTTATGTTTTTTAGTTGTGATCAAATCACACAGCCACAACAGGAATAATGGGACAGTTTTGTGGCGCTGCCCTCCCCTCATCTACTCACTCTTATACCGGACCGTATTCATCACCTAAGTTCAACATGTCGCTGCTAGTGTAACAATGACAGTTGGTTAGGAGGATGTATGAAATTGATTTGTCAGTTTGGTGAATTGCATTTGATTACTGAAAGTGCAGATATTGTATTTAATATATAGTTGACGATAAGTGCTTGTGCCATAATTTCAGAAAGACTGAAATGCTATTTCTTAAGGTTCTTTTCACTAACTGTTTTTGTTTTGTCACTGCTTTTTCCTATGTCATCCAGTCTCCCGCGTGAGCACTAACAAGCCAGAATTTGTTGATGATGTCACAGTGTTTGATGTTTTGTCACTAACGTTATAGTCCCAGTCGGTATTAGATCAAATGTTGCGGCCCTGCAATTTTCTTGTTGTTTCAACATTGCTTGCGTTCTCACTACTTAGAAAAAACAAATATTCTAGGGCTTCCCTCATGCGCCTTTACATGATGGTGCTAGCAGCCGAGTGAGTGCTACCGGCTACCGACCGGAACATTAAGCTAGCCAAGACAAACACACACAAAAAGAAGTAGTGAGTGGCGTTACAAACGGACTATACTAAACAAGTTAAATGTCTTACCTATGATTAAATGTTTTCCACACACAGCTACCTTTAGCCTACTTAGACACCAGGTCCCCACATCTCCCACGCCGAGAATAGCCTGAAGCCACAGGGCTCTTCTTGCAGGCTCCATTTCCCTGTGTGGGAGCATTTGGAACCGTTGGTCGTGATTTTTGACCTGGTTACATGTACATTGAACAACACAGCAGATTTTCTCCATGTTTTGTTATTTCTGTCTACCAAAAAATGGATGACAAAGTTGGCTCTTTTACACTGGGGGTTATTGGGAAATAAGTTTTGTTTTCCCCAATTTGTGGGCATGGTTGAGGGGAATTCCTTATTATGTGAATAGCGACATGGACTATCGATGTTCAGAGATTTGATCCTGTTCTATTGTCAACATAATGTTTATAGAGTTTTAATCTCTCAGAATTCACCATTGTCACGTTATGGCCTTATTGTTAAGCTATATTTTAACATTTTAAATTCATCTGTTTTTCAGCTTCCCTGTTGGAGCTGTCTTCTTTTATCATTATTTATTGTTTCAAGTTCAAATGATGTCCATGTACTGGAACCTAAGCTATTAAGTGGTTATTATTGTTCATCTCTTCATGACTGTGGATGTATTGGCATGTACTACTGCCATATTGCATAATACATACTATGAATGCATCTGTTCTTTGGTAGTACACATGTCCAATTCCCTCTTTCGTATGAACTCGGAGGATAGTGCCAAAAATAGTCTATTAAAGAAGTTCGATTTTTTTATATATATATGTAAATGGCATGTTAGAAGGGTCTAGACATTTTCTTTGCGATTTCACTTGTTTTTGAGGAACTTATCCAAAATAGAATATAACGTTGCTGAGACAATGTACATCTAAAGAACTGCATCACTATACTGAGAGCTTTTCCGTTTTTAAGTATTTGGATGTTTTTGGAGATTTGTTCATGTTTTTTCCAGTGCCACCATACTGCACAACGAGGAAGTGAATTGCTGGTTGGGGTAAGTTTCTCAAAAACAAATGAAATAGCAAAAAAGTTTCTGGACCCTTCCATAACATGCCATTTATATCCACCCATCAAAGTTCTCTAGGTGGATATAAATTAGAATCCACACAGGAAGTGGCTCTCAGGTTCTCTCTCCTGTCTGAAACCCAGTTGGGTGGGTGAGATATCTTTACCATTACATCTTCTTTGCCACTCAAAATATAGTTGTGGTTCAAGGCCCTCGGCTTTGACCAACCAATATCATCACCTCCTTCCTAAACCTGACACATTTCCCTTGAGTTCAAGCTTGCCTTTTTCTTATCACGCCTTACTTATAGTGCACTGTATGTCATTGCATATATTATCCTAGCTACAGATTGTATGCCAGATAATGTGATATAACCAAAAAAAATTGGGGTCCAGTAACCAAAGACTTATAATAGGTTATATCACATTAACTGGCATACTATCTGTAGCTAATATTCTCCCTGTTTTATTTTCTTTTTCTGTTAGCAAGCGCAAGGCTACTTAATTTGGTGTCCTTCAAGCAGTCCACTGTGGGTTCTTTGTATTGAAACGGGGCAATGTATATCACTGGCTTTAAATGTGATTACTTTGGTGAAAGTGGCAATTCAACCTTTTTTTATTGGCTTTGAACAATAGTTTTGTATGATCAAATTGCAATGTGAGTCAAGAATTGGACACTTGTTTTGGTTGTGTGTGCTTAATAGGTGTCATGGAAATCAACACTTTAATTTGACTATTGTATTTTTGATATCCCTTTAAATCATGATGTTATAAAATGTGCAATAATTTCCATGTTGGATCTTAAAATCAGAGCATTATATCAAATAGTTTGATTTCATGCACTCCTGTGTCGTCTCTGGCTTCTTTAATGTGATGCCAAGCTATTATCAAATCGATTACCTAACGTTTGATTGATTATGTGATTGAATTAAACCATGCAACAATTAACTCATTAATAACCTGGTGCACCACGGAAGAGTTAGTTTATATAAAGCGGCTATCTCCCAAATCCATTCTTAAATGGTGGCAGGTAGCCTAGTGGTTAGAGTGTTGGGCCAGTAACCAAAAGGTTGCTAGATCGAATCCTTGAGCTGACAAGGTAAAAATCTGTCGTTCTGCCTCTGAACAAGGCAGTTAACCCACTGTTCCTAGGCCATCATTGTAAATAAGAATTTGTTCTTAACTGACTTGACTAGTTAAATAAAGGTTCAATCATTTTTTTTTTTAAATACATGAAGATCAATCAGTCATTAATTATTCTTTACATAATATCAGTCTCATCTGAAAGTTGTAAAATTCTTGGTTATCTGCACGAACCCAGCCTTTACTATGAATCATCCGTACACACATTGGCTCAATTATTTATTTACTAACTAATTAAACAATTACAGAATATACAATACATAATAACATTATACAGTAAATACTGTCCCTAGTGGACTAAACAAAAAGTTTGGTTATAACACAATAGATTCAGAGGAAAAGGGGAGGTTCAGAAGGAAGACTAAGGAAAGGGTCTCTATCGGACATGGGAAGCTATTCTCACAAATACCCATGCCACTAATGATCGCTCGTTCGGAGAAAGGTAATGCATTGTATTTATGTGAAGCTGGCTTCGATAGTTGAGCTGGTGGTGTGAGGCTCTGGTTTGCCCAGTTGATGTCGCCATTGTCCTTTGTAGATTCTTCCGGGTCGTTGTGGAGTGAGATGATGTGATTTTCTGCGTCGGTCAATGTTCTTACTAGATTTGCTACCTTTCCAGCTGCAGTCTGTAATCTAGGACTCACTTCTTGAGTGATCAATAGTTCAGAGTTCATACCATTTCAAGTGTGGAGCAAGCTCTCATGTGTTCTGGCCTGCAGGGTGGAAATTACAATTAGCCCTTTTTAAACATGAGGACCTCACAGTATTTGGAACTGAGGTGACTTTTCGTCACAGGAGCTTATATTCTAGAGTGGAAAAGGGGTTGGTTCATCATTTCCAACCAATGTCTATTCACTTGGGCGTGGCTACTGACTGGGCACAAGTTACCAAAAACAAAGATTTTCATTTTAGAAGACTAAATCACATTATCTTTTCAAAAGCATTCTTATACTTCGTTAGACATTTTATCCCACATTCAGATGCAAGCCTCATAACTGAGGAACCTGTCTAAACAGAGTTAGGGTAATGTGGCTGTGTTGTCTTTCATGAGGTCATAAACATGAAACAAAACAGACCGGGTCGTAGCTGGCTTCTCCACTGACTGTTTCCACATTCTCTAAATTAGGAATAATGTTTAATTCTCCAATTCGGGACGTAGGAGTATTTGGCGGGAGAGTCCCTTTGTCTTACTGTGACACTCTATACTGCATGTTGCAAGGGAGAAGAGGGCCTCTGCCAGGAATTTATGGAGCTGTTGCAAAAACTGCCCCCTCCTGACAGGAGGGGGGGTCACATCACTGCTAAAGGGCTAGCGTCATGACATCTGTCAGACGCTGAATGTTAGGATAATATTTATAAATAAATGTGTTTCCGATCTACTGTGAGTGAGGTTGCTTGTCAGGTATGTTTCATTTTATTTCACCTTTTATTTAACCAGGTAGGCCAGTTGAGTACAAGTTCTCATTTACCTCTGCGACCTGGCCAAGATAAAGCAAAGCAGTGCAACACAGAGTTACGCATGGGATAAACATGCGTAACAGTTATTGACTGTATGGGATAATATCCCATACAGTCAATAACACAATAGAAAAATCTATATGCAGTGTGTGCAAATGTAGTAAGATTAGGGAGGTAAGGCAATAAATAGGCCATAGTGTAGAAATAATTACAATTTAGCATTAACACGAGTGATAGAGGTGCAGAAAATTAATGTGCAAGTAGAGATACTGGGGTGCAAAGGAGCAAAAAAATAACAATATGGGGATGAGGTAGTTGGGTTGTTAACAGATGGGCTGTGTACAGGTGCAATGATCGGTAAGCTGCTCTGACAGCTGATGCTTAAAGTTAGTGAGGGTGATATAAGTCTCCAGCTTCAGTGATTTTTGCAATTCGTTCCAGTCATTGGCAGCAGAGAACTGGAAGGAAAGGCGTCCAAAGGAGGAGTTGGCTTTGGGAATGACCAGTGAAATATACCTGCTGGAGCGCGTGCTACGGGTGGGTGCTGCTATGGTGACCAGTGAGCTGAGATAAAGCGGGGATTTACCTAGCAAAGACTTATAGATGACCTGGAGCCAGTGGGTTTGGCGACGAATATGAAGCGAGGGCCAGCCAACGAGAGCATACAGGTCGCAGTGGTGGGTGGTATATGGGGCTTTGGTGACAAAACGAATGGCACTGTGATGGACTACATCCAATTTGCTGAGTAGAGTGTTGGAGGCTATTTTGTAAATGACATCGCCGAAGTCAAGGATCGGTAGGATAGTCAGTTTTACCAGGGTATGTTTGGCAACATGAGTGAAGGATGCTTTGTTTGCGAAATAGGAAGCCGATTCTAGATTTTATTTTGGATTGGAGATGCTTAATGTGAGTCTGGAAGGAGAGTTTACAGTCTAACCAGACACCTAGGTATTTGTAGTTGTCCACATATTCTAAGTCAGAACTGTCCAGAGTAGTGATGCTAGACGGGCGGGCAGGTGCAGGCAGCAATCGGTTGAAGAGCATGCATTTAGTTTTACTTGCATTTAAGAGCAGTTGGAGGCCACGGAAGGAGTGTTGTATGGCATTGAAACTCGTTTGGAGGTATGTTAACACAGTGCCCAAAGAAGGGCCAGAAGTATACAGAATGGTGTCGTCTGCGTAGAGGTGGATCAGAGAATCACCAGCAGCAAGAGCAACATCATTGATGTATACAGAGAAAAGAGTCGGCCCCAGAATTGAACCCTGTGGCACCCCCATAGAGACTGACAGAGATCCGGACAACAGTGAACTGTATCTGAGAAGTAGTTGGTGAACCAGGCGAGGCATTCAATTGAGAAACCAAGGCTGTTGAGTCTGCCAATAAGAATGCGGTGATTGACAGGGTCGAAAGCCTTGGCCAGGTTGATGAAGACGGCTGCACAGTATTGTCTTTTATCAATGGAGGTTACGATATCGTTTAGGACCTTGAGCGTGGCTGAGGTGCACCCATGACCAGCTCGGAAACCAGATTGCATAGCGGAGAAGGTACGGTGGGATTCGAAATGGTCGAGGATCTGTTAACTTGGCTTTCGAAGACTTTAGAAGGATAGGGTAGGATAGATATAGGTTTGTAACAGTTTGGGTCTAGTGTCTCCCCCTTTGAAGAGGGGGATGACCGTGGCAGCTTTCCAATCTTTAGGAATCTGACGATACGAAAGAGCGGTTGAACAAGTTAGTAATAAGGGTTGCAACAATTGCGGCGGATAAATTTAGAAAGAGGGTCCAGATTGTCTAGCCCAGCTGATTTGTATGAGTCCAGATTCTGCAGCTCTTTCAGAACATGGGCTATCTGGATTTGGGTGAAGGAGAAATGGGGAGGCTTGGGCAAGTTGCTGTGGGGGGTGCAGAGCTGTTGACCAGGGTAGCCAGGTGGAAAGCATGGCCAGCCGCTTGTTGAAAATGCATATTGAAATTCTCGTTTATCGTAGATTTATCGGTGGTGACAGTGTTTCCTAGCCTCAGTGCAGTGGGCAGCTGGGAGGAGGTGGTCTTATTCTCCATGGAGTTTGTGCTACAGGATGCAAATTTCTGTTTGAAAAAGCTAGCCTTTGCTTTTCTATGCATACTAAAATCATTCAGGGATTTTTCCTATATAGCTACATATTTTCCAGAAGTAAATGTGATTATTTTTACACACGGATCTAAATATGTAATTGATGGTCAACTCCAGTCCTCGAGGGCCTGATTGGTGTCATACTTTTGCCCCAGCCCCAGCTAACACACCTGACTCTAATAATCAAAAAAGTAATAATCACTATAGAGCTCCACAGTGGAGTTGTCATAATTCCCATAAAACCTAGCGGTCAAACAGGGAAATGATTCCAATAGTTGTTATACCATTCATTTTTCCCATAAGGGATTTTAGAAACACTTAAAATAAGGGCTGTGTTTCGTGTAGGCTTAGCCTGGCGTGACGTTACTTACCTGCAAGTAAGCATTTCGTTGGACGATGTATACCATGCGTATCCCGTACATACGACTAATACAACTTGAAACTGAAACTAATCATGATCTTCAGTTTAGAATGTAATTTGTTTCATATGCTGTGTTTGCTATGGATGGGGAAAAAGTGAGACACCTCTCCAGCCCCCGAAGACTGAAGTTGCCGGTCCTTGAAATGCACTACATGACCAAAAGTATGTGGACCTCTGCTTGTCAAACATCTCATTCCAAAATCATGGGCATTAATATGGAGTTGGCCCCCCTTTTGCTGCTATAACAGCCTCCACTCTTCTGGGAAGGCTTTCCACTACATGTTGGGACATTTCTGCAGGGACTTGTTTCCATTCAGCCACAGCAGCATTAGTGAGGTCGGGCATGCACAGTTGACCGGGGCAGCTGTAGCATGGCAGAAATTTCACAAACTGACTTGTTGGAAAGATGGCATTCAATGATTGTGCCACGTTGAAAGTCACTGAGCTGATCCTAAAAACAAATATCGAGAACCAGTCCTTCCCACCCCTGTATCAACCCCTAGCCTATCCAGTCGCGACCCGTCATTCAGGGCAGAGCACCACCTGTTGTTGTTTTTTTTGTGGGGGGGGCTTGCCTGTTTTGCATGTTATTTTGGCATTAATATGTGTAACATATCAAACAATATATATCATTGAGTTAATAAAGCCACGTACAAACATCGTTCCTTTTTTGGCAGCTCCAAAATACAGGTGTTTCAGCCAAGCTGTGCTTTCTGTGGTGTTTGGGCAAGCCAGCAGAAAATACGGAGCGTTGCGCTGTGGTTGGCTCAGTTTTCTGTCACTCATGGAGACTTTACGTCACTGACAAATGTAAGAGGAGACATTGAAAGTTCTAGCCCTTCAGCTGCTGCCACAGAAGTGCCCATCCAAGAAGGCTCAGAGGTCATTTGCCACAGATAAAATGATGTCAAATCACGTTATATCTACAGTAGCTTTGATTGAACTGATCATGTCAACGTCATACTTTAAAAATCTTAGCTAGCAGTCATCATGAATCAAGTCGAATCTACTGGGAAATCCTGGGAAATCATTGCTATTGAAGATAAATTATAGATAAAACGCATCGGTGGACAAACATTACACAAGTTGGAAAATTGCAAATTCAATGAGTGGTTTGGAAGGAATCCGTGACAGTGGCTGTGGTCCCAAATCTGGGATTAAGGGGCTCTTTTCCAAGTTTAAAATGATAAACCTTCAACATTGGCCATGCTGTCAATGAAGCATGATTTGTGCCGCGTACAAAACAACTGTTAACTTGGAGGACCGCCGCGCCACCTTCCTGTTCAAATGAGCCGAGCACAACAATGTGAGTCCAGAAATGTATTGTATGCTGCTTCGTAACATGCAAGGGAGATATGTATACTGTAGCTAAGAAAGTAATACTAGGTGTATATTGTGTAGTAAGATGTTAGTAGCCCATGTGCCTCACCCCAATAATTTGGTCTATTTACCCCTCATAATTGCACCTGTTCGGACTGTTCTACTGTAGCCTATAACCTGTTTTAGAGAAATGTAATCATTGAATATTGTAAGAGCTTTCATTGTCTGCTTATATGCCCCTTTTATTTATCCTACAGTTCTAACTTGGTGTACAGGGAGAGCACTGTACGAACGCCCATCTTCTGAATTCTGTCGCTGTACATTTCAAAAGTGCTAAACAAATAGTTATATTGACTAACGTTATATCTGTCCTAGCTCGCTCATTGTCTTAATCGAAATTACGGATTGCCTCTTATACTACTTGTCGTCCCCTTATGCAATAGTTTGTACATCTCAATTGTCATTAGAAACCACATTTGTGCCGTATTCGGAAGTTTGGATGACTGAGGTGCCCAAAGTAAACTGCCTTTTACTCAGGTCCAGAAGCTAGGATATGCATACAATTGGTAGTATTGGATAGAAAACACTCTAAAGTTTCCAAAACTGTTAAAATAATGCCCGTGAGTATAACAGAACTGATATGGCAGGCAAAAACCCGAGGAGAATCCATCCGGAATTTTTTGTTGTTGCGCTCACCACTCATTGAAATGGCTGTCTTTGGGAATATCAATGGAATACCTCCCAGATTGCAGTTCCTAAGGCTTCCAGTAGATGTCAACAGTCTTTAGAAAGAGTTTCAGGCTTGTTTTTTGAAAAATGAGCTAGAATTTGTAGTTTTTCTCTGTGGCTCCCATTTTGACTGTAGTATTGTGGCGCATGTCACGCACTTTATTTTTTCTCCAGTAATAAACATACTATTCTCCATCTTAAATGTTATTGTTTATTTACATATTAGGGTACCTGAGGATTGATTAGAAACGTTGTTTGACTTGTTTGGACAAAGTTTATTGGTCACTTTTGAGATTAATTTGTATGCATTTTGAATGAGGGAAACCGGTGGATTACTGAATCATGCGCAAACTAAACTTACTTTTTTGGGATATAAAGAAGGACTTTATCGAACAAAGGGACCATTTGTTATGTAGCTGGGACCCCTGGGATTGCAAACGGAGGAAGATCATCAAAGGTAAGTGATTTTTTTTTGCGCTATTTCTGACTTTTGGGACACCTCTGCTTGTTTGGAAAATGTTTGTAATGCTTTTGTATGCGGGGCGCTGTCCTCAGATAATCGCATGGTATGCTTTCGCCGTAAAGCCTTTTTGAAATCTGACAGCGCGGCTGGATTAACAAGACGTTAAGCTTTTAAACGATGTAAGACACTTGTATTTTCATGAATGTTTAATATTACGAATTTTTATTTTTTTATTTGGCACTCTGCAATTTCACCGGATGTTGTCGAGATGGTGCGCTAGCGGCACGCCTATCCCAAAGAGGTTGTTTAAGCAAGTCAGCCATATCAGCTATGTTTTTATAAAGACAGTAAATGAGGCTGAATGAACTGTTTCGCTGCCAGACAACGCTCCGCTGATAGCCAGGTGTAGCAGTGGTAAGATGTTGGGACAGCTTTATGTAGGCCCTAACAGTTTGTGGGCACCGTTTGTCACCATTATAGTGCAATTCGTATATTGTTTAGTGTTGTAGTGGCATGCATTCCACTTTTATTTTTTTCTGCGCCCCACCAAGATGTACATGGTAAAATCGCCACAGCCTATCAAGTCACCATAACAAAACAGACTATAGATCAGTGTTGTGACCCAACTCGTTTTCATACCATTCAGGTTCCCGGGTGCTTATTTGGTGCCTAGCGTTCTGCTGGAGGTGAGTATCTCAGCTTGCGTTGCAACTTGTCAAGCCGAGGAAGAGATGGGATAGAAACATGGAGGATAGGAAGAGGGAAATAAAGAAGGGCTTGTGAATTTCTGGATTTCTTTTGAGTTTGAGGTGAAATATTAAGATAAAGAAGACGCTTTGTTAGGGATCGATTATTTCCGATGGGAGTAACCATGTTGCGTTACAAATGTCTGATTCGAGCTCAAACGTGTTGCAATGATGAGACCTGGTTGTATTTAGACTTTCGCGCGCGCTTTAGTTACAGTAGTTAGCAACATGTCAAAAGACATTGCAAATGTAGTCAAGGTTAGGGGGCTAGCAATTCAACGATTGCTGATATCATTGGTGTTATGTGATTTTTAAACTAGTTGTAACGACAACGGTGAAGAAAATGTGCTTCTTGAAGATAGCCTGTCAGTTGCTAGCTAGGTAAACTTGCCATTCAGTGTAATGACGACGTTAGCTTGCTAGCTAGCTACTTAGTTGTCACTCGACCCCTAGTTTGTGAACCAGTTTAAATTGACTATTGAGTCCACATCACTTCTTGACAAGCTACATTTTAGACTTCAAGGCATATTGTTACACCTACTATAATGTACAACAAATGTTATTCCCAATAACTTACTAAAATGAAAGGTAGCTGTGTGGCCTGACCAGTTCTGCTGCAGAATAATTCATTCAGCCATTCGCAAACATATCCCTCATTTACCAAAAGAACCCATCTAAACCGATAGTGACAACCTGGAAATGCACCCAATGATGGCATACTGCTTATGCCATAAACCCTTTTGTCAATTTGAACATAAGCAGATAGCTATGTCCATTAACAGTAAAATATTAATCTGCCTTCCCCATATCCTGGAAACACGACGTTGAATTTCATTGAATTCTACGTCGGTCATAAATGAGCGTTTGTATCGGGACATAAAAATCTATTTTAACTTACTTTACCAGTTCTCTGTGTGCTAGGTCCTTTGGAAGGTAGGAATGTGAGACAATATATCCACAGGAAAGTATATTTACATAAACGTTTCAAAGCACTGTTAGTGCCTATAGTGCATACGATAAATACATAAAGTATATCATACTGTACATTCAAAGTAACTTAGACCTCTTGACTTTTTCCACATTTTGTTACGTTACAGCCTTATTCTAAAATGGATTAAATTAATTGTTTTTCTCATCAATCTCCACACAATACCTCATAATGACAAAGCAAAAACAAGTTTTCAATTTCTTTTGCAATTGTATAAAAAAATAAAAACAACTACCTTATTTCTATAGTATTCAGACCCTTTTCTATGAGACTCGAAATTGAGCTCAGGTGCATCTTGTTTCCATTGATCATCCTTGAGATGTTTCTAAAACTTGATTGGAGTCCACCTGTGGTAAATTCATTTGATTGGACATGATTTGGGAAGGCATACACCTGTCTATAAGGTCCCACAGTTGACAGTGCATGTCAGCAAAGAAAAACAAGCCATGAGGTCAAGGGAATTGTATCGAGGCACAGATCTGGGGAAGGGTACCAAAACATTTCTGAAGCATTGAAGGTCCCCAAGAACACTGCCTGACCAAACTGAGAAATTAGGGGAGGGCATTGGTCAGGGAGGTGACCAAGAACCCGATGGTAACTTTGACAGAGTTCCTCTGTGGAGATGGGAGAACCTTCAATAAGGACAACCATCTCTGCAGCACTCCACCAATCAGGCTTTTGTGGTAGAGTGGCCAGACGGAAGCCACTCCTCAGTAAAAGACCCATGACAGCCCGGTTGAAGTTTGTCAAAAGGCACCTAAAGGACTCTGACCATGAGAAACAAGATTCTCTGGTTTGATGAAACCAAGGTTGAACTCTGGCCTGAATGCCAAGCGTCACGTCCGGAGGAAACCTGGCACCATCCCTAAAGTGAAGCGTGGTGGCAGCATCATGCTGTGGGGATATTTTGCAGTGACTGGGAGACTAGTCAGGATTGAGCGAAAGATGAACTGAGCAAAGTACAGAGAGAGCTTTTGATGAAAACCTGCTGGAGGACGGGACCACCGCATACATCCACCACACTCCCAATGGTATATTAACATCAAACCTGGGCCAGATACTGCATTCACCACTCCAGGAAAGGCTTGGTGAAAGCAATAGTTGTTGTCACCTTGTTTTCTTTGGTCCAGTCCCTCACACATCAGTTAGTATTACTTCTCAAAAGGATGGAAGGAAAGGGATCTCAAACATCCACTAACCTCTAACCCCTGCAGATGGGTATGACCCCAGTGCTGTGGAGGCAGTGCAGCTGGACGATGGCAGCACAGGGTACATCCACCACCCCTTGGGCTTTCAGTTTGGCAGCACAATCCTGACTCTGCAGCCTGGAGGAGCTGGCTGCGGACGACACCGCGGACACCATCACCACGCTGGAGAACTATGCCAATGTCTCTCTTTTTCAGTCTGTTCTATCACTCATCTCACATGTCCCTGTTTTGTGTGCATTCGTTCTGTCTCTTTCTCAGTTATTTCTCTTGCAGGCTCTGTTTTTCTTCCCCGGTCTCTTTTTGTCTTGCTCTCTCTCTCATACTAAGCAGTTGTACTTGTTGTGGTGACATAAACAATGTAGGACTTTGATTCATTATAACGCCAACTCTCCCCTTGACCATTTTCTCCCTAGATGACTGGGTCAAAGGTGGAGGTGGATGAGACCATGAACCGTACTAATGGACTCCAGGATATAGAGCCCATCGTACAGGGGTTCCCCTAAGGGTCAGCAGACATCTAAGAAGACTTTCGGCTGTGACTACGAGGGCTGTGGACGCCTCTACACCACAGCACACCACCTCATGGTACCACACACACACCCTCCACCCAACCCTTTTCGGTTAGTGTACCCCCTCGTGCATTTTACCAGTAGGTCTCATGAGTCTTCTCAAGTACCCCCTGTAGATAGGCCAATTTCCCCTAGTGGTCCTAGTACCCCTGGAACCACTACTCTACATTACATCACACACACCCTTCACCACAGTCAAATCGGATGCTCCGATACCGTTTGCCAGATGGTAACTAAGTAAACAGTCCGTGACTCATGTGACTGGAGTCCTTGATGATCTTCCTGTGCTTCCCTTGGAGGGCAGGGAGCTTGGTGGTGATGCAGCCGGTCAAGATGGTGCAGCTGTATAACTTCTTGAGGATCTGAGGGGCTATGCCAAATTTCTTCAGTTGCCTGAGGTTGAAGAGGCGCTGAAGCTTTTGACCCTCTCTACTGCAGCCCCGCTGATGCAGATGGGGACTTGCTCCCCCCCTGTTTACTGTAGTCCACAATCAACTCCTTGGTTTTGCTGACGTTGAGGAAGAGGCTGTTGTCCTGGCACCACTCTTCCATGGCTCTAACCTCCTCCCTGTAGTCTCTCTCGTCGTCGGCAATCAGACCCACCACCTTCGTGTCGTCGTGGGTGTACAGTGAGTACAGGAGGGGGCTGAGCACACATCCCTGGGGGGCCCCTGTGTGAGGGTCAGCGTGGCAGCGGTGTTGTTGCCTTCCCTCACCAGTTGGGGTCTGCCCGTCAGGAAGTCCAGGATCCAGTTGTAGAGGGAGGTGTTCAGACCCCGGGCCTGAGCTTAATGAGCTTGAAGGGGACTATGGTGTTGAAAGCTCAGCTGTAGTCAATGAACAGCATTCTCACATAGGTATTCCTCTTGTCCAGGTGGGATAGAGCCGAGTGCAGCGCAATGACGATTGCGTCGTCCGTGGATCTATTGGAGTGGTATGCAAATTGTAGTGGGTCCAGTGTGTCAGTTAAGGTGGAGCTGATGTGGTCCTTGAATAGCTTCTCAAAGCACTTCACGATGACAGAAGTCAGTGCTACAGGGCGATAGTCATTTAGGCAAGTTACAATGGCGGACATCATGAAGCATGTGGGATTACAGACTGGGACGGGAAGAGGTTGAGTATGTCCGTAAACACTCCAGCCCGCTGGTCTGTGGCATGCTCTGAGGACGCCGCCTGGGATACCGTCTGAGCCGGCTGCCTTGCGAGTATTCACACGCTTAAAAGTCTTACTCACGTTGGCCATAGAGATCGAGAGCTCACAGTCCCTTTGCGCACCGGGGGCCCTTGTAGGAGGATCGGTATTGTTTACCTCTGAGTCAGAAAAAGTGTTTTAGCTGGTCTGGGAGAAGGGCATCAGTGTTTGCCACACAGCTGGCTTTCCCTTTATAAGCCGTAATCGTTTGTAGTCCTTTCCACATGCGTCGCCACCTCAAGATACCAAACACCACACACTTGTTACCACATGACAAGATGTAAATGTTATACTAACGTTGCCCCCTCTCTTGTTAGGTGCATGAGCGGGCTCACACAGCTGCCCGGCCATACGGGTGTGACGTGTGGAAAGGCGTTCGCCACAGGTTACGGGCTGAAGAGTCACCTGCGAACACACACTGGAGAGAAACCATACACGTGTCCTGAAGACATATGCTTCAAGGCCTTCAAAACCTCCGGAGACCTCCAGAAACACGTCCGCACACACACAGGTAGCAGGACACACACACACCCTGCATCTTTCCCCCACCACTTCTTTTCTTTCCTCAGTTTTTCTCCCCCCTCTTTTTCAGTCACTTTCTCTTTCCCTCAGTCTCCTCATATCTCTGTACTTCTCCACTGTGTGTAGAAAACATTAGGAATGCCTGCTCTTTCGGTAACATAGACTGACCAGGTGAATCCAGGTGAAAGCTATGATCTCTTATTGATGTCACCTGTTATATCCACTTCAATCAGTGTAGATGAAGGAGAGGAGCGGTTAAAAAATGATTTTTTTTGCCTTGAGATATGGATTGTGTATGTGTGCCATTCAGAGCAAGACAAAATATCTAAGTGCCTTTGAACAGGGTAGTAGGCCAGGCGCACCGGTTTGAGTGTGTCAAGAACTGCAGCGCTACTGGGTTTTTCACGCTCAACAGTTTACCGTGTGTATCAAGAATGGTCCACCACCCACCCAAAGGACATCTAGCCAACAACAGACCAGTGGTCGAAAACGGGTCATTGATGAAAGAGGACAAAGGAGGCTGACACGAATTGTGCAGAGCAACAGACGGGCTACAGTTCAACTGACAGTCCAGTACAACATTGGTGCCCAAAGACCCATCAAATAATGCACAACTCGTTGTACCTTGACACGAATGGGGTATGGCAGTCGATGACCTGAGTTTCACTTCCTTCAGCAAAAAAATAAAATGCGGTTGCAGTGGGCTAAGGAACGAAAACACTGGACACTGGAGAATTAGAAAAACATGGCCTGGTCTGATGAATCCCGGTTCCTGCTGTTTCATGCTGATGGGAGGACTAGGGTATGGAGAAAACCACGAGTCTTTGCATATGTGTTATGCCACGTGTCATCATTGCAGGCTAGGGATGATGGTGTGGGGTGTGTTTTCATGGCACACGTTGGGCCCCTTGATAAAAAATGAAGCAACGTTTGAATGCCACAGCATATCTGAACATCGTTTCCAATCAGGTGCATCCCTTCATGGCGGCAGTGTATCTATCTGCAAATGTAGTTCTTCAGCAGGATAATGCCCAATGCCACAAGGTTAGGATTGACCAGGAATGGTTCCACGAACATGACAGCCAATTTGACACAACTGTGGGAAGCATTGGAGTCAACATGGGTCAGCATCCCTGTGGAAATCTTTCGACACCTTGTAGAGTCCATGCCCCTGATGAATTGAGGCTGTTCTGAGGACAAAAGGGGGGTTGCAACTCAATATTAGGAAGGTCTTCCCAATGTTTTGTACACCTCAGTGTAGACCTCTTACGCTACCTCTCACTTTCTCTCTCTCGTTTTCTCCTTTTTGTCTTTCCCTCCTTGTTTCCTTACCTCTTGTTCGATGGGACACTGTTCAAGTGCCCGTTCAAGGGCTGTACGTGCTCTTCCCCCATATCTCTATCTTTTCTTCTCTCAATCTCTTCCCCTGACATTTTGTCTTTCTCTCTGTCAGGTGAGAAGCCATTTAAGTGTCCGTTTGAGGGGTGTGGTCGTTCCTTCACCACCTCGAACATCAGGAAGGTCCACATCAGAACACACACGGGAGAGCGCCCCTACATGTGCCCTGAACCCTCCTGCGGACGAAGCTTCACCAGTGCCACCAACTACAAGAACCACATGAGAATACACACGGGTAGGACGCACCCCAAGATAAAACACACACTACTAATACTACATGAGAATACACACGGGTGAGCGATTTTACATGACTGTTTAGTTAGATACTTCACATTAAATAAGTACTCCTCTTTCTCTCTCTCCCCTGCTCCCTCCCTCTTTCTATCTCCTTCTCTCTCCTTTAGGAGAGAAGCCCTACCTGTGTACAGTACCTGGCTGTGGGAAGCGATTTACAGAGTACTCCAGCCTGTACAAGCACCATGTGGTTCACACACACTGCAAACCCTAAACCTGCATCCACTGTGGCAAGACCTACAGACAGCCCTCCACACTGGCCATGCACAAACGCACCACGCACAGACTGAGGCCACAGGGGACAGGGAAGGTATGTAGAGACACACACACTCATAATAAACATCAGCTGTGGACTCATTTCCTCTTGAAGATCTTAACAGTATTCAATTCGTTGAGGGAGCTCTGTTAACCTGAGCCGCGGTGCAACGGACCATGGCCCGTGACGTGAACGGACAAAAGCGGTGAGGGAGGAGCTCCCTTCTCAAATTGAACAATAATCTGCGCCGCTCGGTCATGTTGTCAACAAGGCAGCATGGTGCGTCGTCCAGAAACATACAATCTATTATGTGAGAACACAGAATCCTACTCATTACTCCACGTGCTCCATCTAGCCTAGGCTACGTCACGTTTGTTTTAAGCCGACTTTGCCGCGGGCTTTGAACGGGGCACCTGGCTCATGACCGGGAGGCTGCCCGCTTCCAAAACAAATGCAATCACTTTTAACACGGTGCTAACTCCTCACCGGAGTAACCCGGGCCAGATAATCGAATCCCCTCATTCGTTAATGACCCGCCTCTCCGTTTTCTCTTTTGCAAAAGCGATGAATGACCATTCACAGGCCTCCTTCCTGGAAGGGGCGGCGCAGAAAGAGGATGGGTCGGATTCCCAGACGTCATTGGCTCTCAGGTAGTCCTACGTTCCTATCTAGTGATTCCAATTGTGTGATATGGAAAGAAAAGGCGCATACATTTTCCATTCCCATTCTTTTGATAGCTGCGTGCTCAGTTCTAGTACATGCTGTCACCACAGTCCCAAGCTGTTCTGTTTCTCAGAACTTGAGTGTATTATAAAAACAGTTGGTTCTCTTCTGGCAGGTGGGTCTGTCGGAAGAGGACCTACAGGCGCTTGGCACGGCTATCACCATGGTAATGCGGGACAACCATCTCCCTGCCGGCCCAGCAGACGGACACGACCGCCATGGGACACCGCCACATTACCATGGTTACAGGGGAGGGCAAGGAGCTGCAGCAGGTAGGTTACACGCACGTATTCCTTAGCCGACACTAGGCTAAATGTATGAAGCAGTATTTGCTCTTGCATGTCAATGTTTGTGCTGTAAAGTGGATCATCATGTTTCTGGTGGTTTGTCTTTCCAGGTTGCCATAGTGACGTCGGAGGGTGTTATGACAGGTGGCTCGCAGGGCTCTGGCCCTCACTACCAGCAGGTGGCGCTGCTGGCCACGGCTAACGGCACACCGATTGCTTTTCAGGTCAGTTCATACACACAGAGGTTAAGAACTTGTCGAGTTGCACTCTTAGCATTATACACCCGACCTCCCGGGTGGCGCAGTGGTCTAGGGCACTGCATCGCAGTGCTAGCTGCGCCACCAGAGTCTCTGGGTTCGCGCCCAGGCTCTGTCGCAGCCGGCCGCAACCGGGAGGTCCGTGGGGCGACGCACAATTGGCATAGCGTCGTCCGGGTTAGGGAGGGTTTGGCCAGTAGGGATATCCTTGTCTCAGTATGTAAAAAATGTAATAAAATGTATGCACTCTACTGTAAGTCGCTCTGGATAAGAGCGTCTGCTAAATGACTAAAATGTAAAAAAAAAAAAAAAAAATGTAATACAGTGTGTGTGTGTGTGTGTGTGTGTGGCTGGAGGAGCAGCAGACATTGGAGGAGGCCATCAGCATGGCGCGACAGCTGCCATCCAGCAGGGAGGGCTGGTTCAGGACGAGGACACCTCAGAGGGGTGCTGCTGAGACACACCTACCCCCAAACAGCACCTTTCTCTGGGTACGACACGGAGCCCGCTCCAGAGCACTCCTGGAGCCCATCCTCCTGCCACAAACACAGTGTGCGGATCTCAGAACTAATCAGAGAGAGAGAGAATCCGAGGACCCGTTGTCATGGAGACTGGGTTAGAATGTTCAGATGTGAGCATGAGCAGATCAATCTTTGTTTGTTTAACCACAATACAGTAGCATACTCATTCTTCTGAGAAGCTGGAGTTTAGATTTCACCTCCCAATCTTTGTAATCATAATACAATAATCATAATACAATAACTTTTGGTTTGGTTTTGCAACACTGACTGCAATGATTTTTCCTGGGCCAGTACTGTGTACTTCTGTGTCTACTCATCAAGCTCTAAAACGTGGAAGTTTTGGTTTGGAGGACACTCTTAAACAGATGGATTCTTTCACTGATGAATCTGCTCTGAGTGATGCTGTTGGTCTAAGGAGCTAAAAGTTGCATTGTCTAAATCGTTGAAGAAATGAACAAAATCACAGAGTCCAATATGATATAATGCTGTGCTGTTTATCTGGACCTGTGCTGAGGTGTAAATTCGTCAATAAATAGTTTTTGTGTGTGTGTTTGTGGTTCTACCAGACAATTTATATGGGCATTATCTTTTCACCACCAGGGGTCAGACTCGCACCTAGAATACCCTGAACAATTACCATGTTTTGGAGGAAGTCCTTGATTCAGACAATTGCTGAATCGAAAAGTTTCTTGACTTCATAAACTGTAGGAAAAAAGTACAGGAAAGGGCTAATTGCTGCTAATTCTTTCCTAAATGTTACACTTTCCTTTGGGAAATGCATTTTCTTCGAATAGATTTTTATGGAGTTGTCCTTTCAGAAAGATAAGATTCTTGTCTTTTATCTTTACTGACTTGAGTCTCCCCTAATGTGAAATTTTGTTTGAGGCATCGTGTACATGTTAAACACAAGACAAGCAGTAACACACCGTAAAACGTCACAGTACAAACTGCATCTTAAATGTATGTAAATCTAGCCTACTGATCCTGTTCAGTGGTATGGGTAAAGGAAACGAGAGACGTGAGTCTTTGAATAGAGTCCGTGATTATTCAATGATCATTCATGTTGTAATGAAACAACTCCAATCATGACAACAAAAAGTGGTTGGAAAAATTAACTTTGGGATCAAAATAGATAAAGAGAGAAGACAAAACATGAGGACTCCATTGGATCTTTGCATTCCACCGCCAGCTGTCTCCACCTTTCATTTGTTATGAGTTGCCAATGTTGCGGCCACACCCACCCTGCATCCTGCCTGCCTCACACAAAAGGGGATGGCCGAGCAACACCCCAGCCCTCTTCCCCCCATGATCAGTGCATTCCAGCCCAGCCACGTACCAACCAGTCCCCTCTTTATCACGACACTCATGGTGGTAGTAGTTGTGCCGTACGGTGGGTGTAGCTTCACCTATTCCAGATAAGACTCACAGTCAAGGACCTGTGTTTACGTCTAATGAAAGAAGTCCAGGGGAAACTAAACACACAGAGGTATGGTGATCTGGCTCTCATCGCTGTTCACAAGGAGGGCCTTTATCTACACCAGCTCCCACCAGGCAGAACATACGAAACCCTTCCTCCACCCCTTCTTTCTTTCCTCTGCTTAGTCGCTCTGTTCTCCCTTGACAACAGCACCTGATTGGCTGGGCGGCTGTGACATCACGCCTCATCGAGACCAACAGCTGCAGCAAGGAAGAGACGGAGGAGGTTGAGAGAGCAGTGGCGAAGGAGTGGAAGTGAAGCGAGAAACAGTAACTATAGAGATTTGAGAAAGAACAACAGATGAGAGGAACAAAGAAAGACGTAAGAGGTTAGGAGAAATATAGAGCAGAGCCAGAAAGAGGAGAGCTTTGGCCAACCTGTGTTTCCTCTCTATTGTGGTCCACCGGCTCTCCGTGCTCCCTCGCTTTCCGTGTTTATTGTGTTTACTGACACACGTGTTAGAGCGGCCTTGGCTACATCCTGTCTCAGGGAGAGGAGAATAGAGCCTACGCCTAGCACCAACACACACATACTAACCCTGAAGCCTAGCACCAACACATTCTCAGTCTCATACACTTTCCCACACACAAACTCCCCGAAACCTAGCACTCAGCAAACCCCCCTCGTAGCCTGTAATCATATCCTCTTCAGCTAAATGATGCCAGACCACTGTTTCCTAAAGACTCACTGGTGGGTTGGGGAGGATTCCCTTTGGGTTACAATTTCAGACTACTTTTAGACCTGACTAAACATTGGTTTTGTTGACTTGGTGGCCCAAAAGCTTTAGATGGGTCTCACCACAAAACAATGTGCTCTCCATTGAGCTGGGTGAAGTTAGAAGACTTCTTATCTGTCTTGCTGGGGGCCGATAGGGTGGCTGGCTCTAGCCATAACTAAAACAACAGACCTCTCCTGTGGTATAATCAGCCTTTATCTTGGTTTACTAATCTGATGAACAGAGACATTCTCAGGAATTGGCTTCCTGCCACAGGTAATCACAATGCAATGCACCCTGGGAAGGAGGTCAAGTTACAACCTGTAACCGACAGGAGTGGCCCTCTGATGTTGATCTGAATACTATGAACAGGGCCGGTTTAATGCAGGAGCTTTACCGAGGCTGAAGCCCCTGGGCCCAGGCCTGTGGGGGGCCCAAGAGGCAGCAAGAAAAGTAATTCAAAAATACATATATACTGTATTAGATATGAAGTACATATTTTAGATTTTTTTACTGCAACTGGAGGATTCAGGAGCCTGCTCTCAATGAGTGTAGACAGCCTGCTGCCACCACTCTGCTAATTGTCAGATGGGGGAGGAGAGGAGGTAAGGAGCCCTGCCATGATTGGGTAACTGATTCATCAAAATAAACTGCATAATAAATACATGTGACAGGTCAATTGTGAGTCAGGGGCCCAAGAGGCAAAACGTTTAGAGAAAAAAAACATTTAGCCTGCTCTCAATGTTCAAAATACACCAGAGAGCATAATTTAGCCACGGAGGAAAAATATATATTTTTTTAATTAACTAGATTTAAAAAATGTCACAAGCGCTAACAGGTAACTGCCAACATAAAGTGTCTTAAAAGGGTGTTGGGCCAGCACAAGCTGCCAGAACAGCTTTAATGTGCCTTGGCATAGATTCTACAAGTGGACCTAAACCATGCCAGGAAAATACACCCACACACAATAACATAAACTTTGTGTCCCTCATTGGCTCAAGTGTTTCCTTTATTTTGGCAGTAACCGGTTGCTTACAGTCGGGAAGGCTGCAATTTGGGCAGCATGCGCGCCAAACATACAGCTTGTTGCATTGTGGCCGTAGACATATACTGAGCAAAAATATAAAAGCAACATGTAAGGTATTGGTCCGATGTTTCATGAGCTGAAATAAAAGATCACAGAAATGTTCCAAACGCACAAAAAGAGTATTTGTCAATTTAAAAAATATATAATTTGTTTACATCCCTGTTATTGAGCATTTCTCCTTTGCCAAGATAATCCATCCACCTGACAGGTGTGGTACATCAAGAATTTAATTAAACAGCATGATCATTACACAGGTGACCTTGTGCCGGGGGACAATAAAAGGCCACTAAAATCTTCAGTTTTGTCACACAACACAATGCCACAGATGGCTCTGTTTTGAGAGAGAGTGCAATTGGCATGCTGACTGCAGGAATTGCATGTTCATTTTTCTACTATAAGCCGCTTCCAATGTACTTTAGAGAATTTGGCAGTACGTCCAACCGGCCTCACAACCGCAGACCACGTGTAACCACGCCAGCCAAGGACCTCCACATCCGTCTTCTTTACCCGTGGGATTGTCTGAGAGCAGCCACCTGGACAACCAAAGAATTTCTGCACAAACTGTCAGAAACCGTCTCAGGGAAGCTCATCTGCATGCTCGTCGTCCTCACCATGGCCTTGACATGACTGCAGTTTGGTGTTGTAACTGACTTCATTGAGCAAATGCTCACCTTTGATGGCCACTGGCACGCTGAAGAAGTGTGCTCTTCACGGATGAATCCCGGTTTCAACTGTAGGTTGGGAACAGAGTGCCCCATGGTGGCGGTGGAGTTATGGTATGGACAGGCATAAGCCACGGACAACAAACACAGTTGCATTTTATCGATGGCAATTTGAATGCACAGAGATACTGTGGGGAGATCCTGAAGCCCATTGTCATGCCATTCATCCGCCGCCATCACCTCATGTTTCAACATGATCATGCACGGCCCCATGTTGCAAGGATCTGCACACAATACCACAGGCCACAACCAACAGCCTGAAAAAACAAAGCTCCAGGGCCTATGATTTCTTAATCCAGCCCTGGATAGGAATCTGTGTGTTGGAATGACACACACTAACACGTGCAAGATCTCTCATTTACTCACGCACACGCATGCTGACACACACACACACACCCCCACACAATCAATCATCATTTTAGAAAAGGCCTATCCCCTAGTCCTGTAGGCTTATTCACACACCCATGCATTTTTGTCGTAGTATGGAAAGGACAACCTAGTCCTTAGGGCTACTTCTTTATGACTGACTAGTCAAGGCAAGTCAATGCTAAACATGGGTCCTAATAAACTACTGTTGGTCAAGCTGATGGTTCATCATGCTACCTCATTTACCCCACATCATGACTTCTATTGTCTGTGAACGGTGCCTTGTCCTCTGGGTGTTCACACACACATACTCTTAAGAGTAGTTTTACTGTTGTTTTGGGTCACCCCAGAGGTCTGGTTTTGATCCTATCACCCAGACCCGTTTAGCTGAGAACAGCTCAGGGGGGGAGAGAGTTTGCCTGGCTACCCAAACTCCTTGCTCCGGCCAAACGCTACATCACGCCCACGGACGTTAGTGTCTGGATCCGAGTAACCTCCCCGAAGATTTCTAGAACGCAAACACATTCTGACTGGTCCCAAAAACCGATGGGTAGGGCCAGAGCCAGAACACAGGTGGGTAAAGTGCCATTTTGAAAATTCGTAATACTTTGATACTCTGATGGGTTACAGATGTTCCCGTTGCTGGTGACTTTGACTTGTACAACACCCCTCATTTTAACGTCGCCACAAACGACTTCAACGAAGGCAGTCTCAGACTGAAGTATGTAGCGAACATAGAGCAGCGTAATTCTTCAGTTTTAGTCGTCAGAGAGGAGGGAGAAAACCAACACAACCTGGGGGAATGTATCCATAGACCAGTCTATTCCGTTTAAATCTAAATCCAAGGCCCTGCTAGGTACTGTGTTGGCACACATCTTGTCTCCATTCTGCTGGCTTATTATAGTTTAGCAGTGGGTTTAAACCTAGGCGGTTGCTCCCAACGCTGGGGCTGTTATCAGGCTTATCAGGGCCAGTGAGGAGAGGAGGGCGTGGGTGTGGTGGCAGGGCCAGTGGTAAGGCCCACTTTTAAGTGGAGTAGTGTTTGTTTTTCAAACACTCAACATGCCTGTTTTCCATAAGGTTCCTGTAAATGTTTTAGGTTCCCCATCCCCCTGTCCTCTCTATCAACACGGAGACAATCTGTCCACCACACACAAGTACGGCCACATGCATACACGCACAGACACAAAACACACACACAGACATCAGCAGTGGGCTGACCCATCATTGAATGGTCAAGGTACCCAGCATGCTTTGCAAGTGTTTGTTTTAACATTTCCATTTTGGTCATTCAGCAGAAACTTTTGTCCCGAGCGACTTACAGTCAATGCGTTCAACTAAGGTCAATAAACAACAACATATCACAGTCATAGCAAGAAAAGAAAAATCTGTAATCTTGACTGAGAATATTATTGTATTTGAAGTGATCTGTTGGTTTATTCTATAGGTTTGACCACTTTGCTGACAGGTTTAAAGCTTTTGAAAAAGCTAACATAAGTGCATGTGCAAGATGGGAGAAATAATGCGTATTCTGTTGTAATCTTACATTGCCTCTTTCCTTGAAACATTATGAATGTGATATAATGCTTACTTCATTAAAAATGTATGTGAAATTGAAATTTCGCCATAGAATCAATAACAAAAAAAAACGTATTTTCAATGTCGGTAAATTACATATTTTCAATGTCCGGAAAATATGTATTTTTGGCGTCTGAAAAATACAAGTGAAGGTGTCTGTATATTTTTCCGAATGCACTGTATACACTGAGTGTACAAAACATTGGGAACACCTGCTCTTTCCATGACATAGACTGACCAGTTGAATCCAGGTGAAATCTATGATCCCTTATTGATGTCACTTGTTGAATCCACTTAAATCAGTGTAGATGAAGGAGAGGAAACAGGTTCAAGAAGGATTTTTAAGCCTTGAGACAATTGAGACGTGGGTTGTGTATGTGTGCCATTCAGAGGGTGAATGGACAAGACAAAATATTGAAGTGCCTTTGAATGGGGTATGCTAGTAGGTGCCAGGTGCACTGGTTTAAGTCTGTCTAGAACAGCAACGCTGTTGGGTTTTTCACGCTCAACAGTTTCCCATGTGTATCAAGTGGGGGTTGTTTTGGGATGGGGAGATCAGCGGGGACCTGGGAGTTTGTTATGGGGGAAGACTGGGGGAGGGGCTGGAGAGGATATGGCTGCGGTCTGGGAGGGCGGGCCACAAGCCCCTGTGTGTGTGTGTGCGTGCGTGCATGCGCGTGTGGATTTATTCAGACAGCTGCCCCTGGATTGGGTCGAGTTCACGGCATCCACAGGGAACAATTTAGGCTTTGTGAGGTGAGGGGGCTGGGGGGAGTGATGGTGGGGAATTCAGGGGTTGAGAAAGAAGAAGGGGACACGGTCAGAGGGAGAGTTGGTAAACAGCTGCTAAAAGACTCACAGCACCCATAAAACTCACCCTGTCCTTTTTAAGCCTCACCTTTGCAGCTTTACTGTGATCTATTTACTGGAGTTTACTGCTGTTTGACTAGTGTATCCTTGTTCTAATGAGATTGACTTTAAAGACACAGGTAGCTGCTAGGGGCACTCAGGACAATGAAACTAACAAGAGACCATGGGTGTGTTCAGTGAGGTGAAACATTCTGTTCATATCTCTTCTACGCAATACATTTCTATATGAACATTCGGCAATATGAGAGGAACAGTCCAACATGTTTACCACTGAGACTCATAGAGAATCAACAATCAGAACTAGCAGGGACAGAGCTAACGGTAATGTATTTTGATTCATATTCCAACCAACTCACTAAATCGTTACTCATTATCATCACTTAGAGAATCAAAGACGAAGCAAATGTCTGATCTAATCTGCGGTTGTTTGTATGTTTGTAGTCTGGGTTGGGTTTTGTGAGATGAGTGATATAACATCAATTCTCTGATAGAGAAAAAACATATAGAGGTTTAGAGAAAACAACGAACAATCGAGTTATGCTCACACACTTTTGTTTAGTTCTTTAGTCTGAGGTAAAATTACAGCGCAAAGATTAAAAAAACAACATTAGTCATCACTGGACAGATGGGAGATAGTTGTGGAAGTACTGTGGCTTTGTGTCCTACAAGTGTTTGGTTCTTTACAGTAAAACTCCAGTAGAAACAATAAAAAACTTCCATAAAAGTTCAAACCTGCATTTTTACAGTTAACAACCCCCAGCTTCCCTCCATAGGGACTTCCCCCAGTTAGCAGCACAGCTACGTCTCAGTTCCCTTCCGCCATTTTGATAATGGGCTACATGACAACAGTGGTGTAAAGTAAAAATATTTTGAAGCATTACTTAAGTAGTTTTTTGGGGTATCTGTACTTTACTATTTATGTTTTTGACAACTTTTACTCCACCACAATCCTAAAGAAAAGAATGTACGTTTTACTCCATACATTTTCCCTGACACCCAAAAGTACTCTTTACATTTTGAATGCTTAGTAGGACAGGAAAATGGTCCAATTCACGCACTTGTCAAGAGAACATCCCTGGTCGGTCATCCCTTCTGCCTCTGATCTGGCGGACTCATTAAACAAAAATGCTTTGTTTGTAAATTATGTCTGAGTGTTGGAGTGTGCCCCATGGCTATGCGTAAATAAAAAATAAATGTAAAATTGTTCTGCTTAATATAAAGAATTTGAAATGATTTATAGCACTTACTTTTACTTTTGATACTTAAGTACATTTAAAACCAAATACTTTTAGAATTTTACTCAAGTAGTATTTTACAGGGTGACTCACTTATATTTGAGTCATTTTCTATAAAGCTATCTTTACTTTTACTCAAGTATGACAATTGGGTACTTTTTCCAGCACTGCAGGAGAAATGAGACAGGTGGGCGAAAGAAAGAACAAACAGACAGAGACAGTATGGTTTCACATAAGATGCAACGAGTGAGTGGGAGAGGATAGGAGAATAGAGAATGAAAATGAGAAGGTTATTGAGTGGCACCTCTAGTATGTTTCTCTCACACACAGCAGAATAGACAGGGTCTATTGTAACGTATTGGGCCGGGAGGTAAACCAGTAAATACACTGTGTCGAGAATCATCTTTCACACTGACATCAAATGGTCTCTGAGGAGATGGGCCACCGAGGAAGGATCTTTGGTTGTCATTACAGTCAACCATGGTCATAAGACTCTCATAATCTCTCATGCTCTATCTTCCACTTCAGCCAGTGGCCTCCTAACAGTTTCTGTTGTGATGGTCTGGGGGGGAGGGGAGTAAGGCCAAGGCAACGGGATGCGGGTGCGTGTGTTTTGTGTGCAGAATGGGGAATGAAGCCTGAGCTGAGACACTGGCAGCCTCAGGACAGGGAAGGGTAGCATGGAGGTGAATGGGAGAGATGAATGAGAAAGAGAGAGAGAAAAAAAAGCTTTGAGATCCTATAGCTTAGGGATTCTAAATGAATATTTTTTTTCATGGGGGAACCCAACTACATGTGGGGACTGCTCTGTCAAAGAACCTATTGAATCTCTATTTCACTGGGGTAAGAAGAGACACACTAGCAGTACTGTTTACCATCTCTCTACTTCTATAAGTGACTTTCAGCAGCACTGTGGCATGAAGAAGCAGTTTCACTTTGTTGTGGGAATGAAGTGAGTCTCACAGAGAAACAGAGACAGACACAGACAGGGAGATAGAAATAGAGACAAAGACATAGACAGGGAGATAGAAATAGAGACAGAGACACAGACAGGGAGATAGAAATAGAGACAGAGACACAGACAGGGAGATAGAAATAGAGACAGAGACACAGACAGGGAGATAGAAATAGAGACAGAGACACAGACAGGGAGATAGAAATAGAGACAAAGACATAGACAGGGAGATAGAAATAGAGACAGAGACACAGACAGGGAGATAGAAATAGAGACAGAGACACAGACAGGGAGATAGCAATAGAGACAGAGACAGATAGAAAAGCAATTAGAGAAAGAAGCAAGAAACCTGCCAGGATGCCGCCATCGACCAATGAGAAAGCAGACAGGTAGACAAGCAGACTCTATTCAACCCGCATTGTGAATGTTCAGCTTTACAGCGTGATTGAAAAGTAAAGGCAATGTTCCCGCTGCACTCACGTAAATGCTCAAACGCTCAATCAGAAAGTTTCTATCAAGGAATCAGATTGAATAGAGTTCAACGTTTGACTGGCCCCAGCAGCCCCTACAGGTCAGAGATCACCCATTCTTTGTCAATGGGCCCTGAGAGAGTGAGAGACAGGCTGGGAGAACGAGAGGGGAAAGGAGGGCACGGACCCATTACACACATGACAGGGGAGACTGGGGGTTTTGTTTAGGGAATGACCTCAAATGTACACACCCATAATCATGTCATCATGTATATTATGTATATACTGTTATTTATATTGTTTAATTACCATTTTCATAATTTTATTTCACTAGTCCTGCGTGTTGGAACTCGAACCCTAAGACTTCCACTGTACCCTGCAATCACACCTGCAACCCTGTACATGTGACTGTTAAACCCTCAATGTGAATCTGAATCATTCTGGCCAACATACAATAGGAAACAGTGTCACATTCTTGGCAGTTCGCCCCCGAAACTTCTTTATTTTATTTTTTACGTGTGGTTAGGGGGCATTCACAGGTAACTTGAGATGCAGTTTCCTCAATAGAATGTCCTAACAAAGTTAAATAAGAGGGTGGAAGAAAGAGAGGGTGGGAGAGAGAGAGAGAGAGAGAGAGAGAGAGAGAGATGTAACTCTACCCATCTTTGTCCCAACTATGGCCTAACACAAACAACAAACTGACTAGAATTATCAAATGAGCACACACATACTGCACTAGTACACAATTCCAATTTGTGTTTACTTTTCAAAATGTGAGCGTTCAGTTGTCATATGAATAGATATAAGACTGGCTGTCAGTTTGAACGTTGATGCTCAACATTTATCTTTTTATGGTCTCTCCTATCTGGTGTGTCTTCCAGGAGACTGTACTTATCAGTCTGGCCTGAGAGACTCTGTCAACGCCACACACACACACACACACACACTTATTCCCATGAGGACACAGTATCACTCTGGCCCGAATGTGACAGGCAGACTATTCTCTCTCTGTCTCTTTCACACACACGCAAGCATACACACACGCACACGGAGAGCCCTTTTGACTCTGTCCGGTGTGTTGCAGACAGAGAGCCCCCACTGACGTCCACTCTGTCTGTCTCTCTGTAGCAACCAAGAGTACAACGTCACAAACTATTCAGCCTATCTTTAACCTTTACCTTGTACTTCAGGGTGAATGCAGACAAAGGGAACCATGGTGAACGTCAATCTGCAAACTCAGCACCTGGCAAAAGAGAGACTGCGACGGTGTTTGTTCAGTTTATGGGCCAGTTTTACAACACAGCAGGCCAAATCCGCAGGCTACTTTAGACAGGGAACATGTTGTTAGGCTGGCATAAGCACTATTATAGGAGCAAAATGTCCATTATGGCAAGTGTTACATGAAGTACATTTTTGGGTCACTGTGTCACTCTTAACCACCTGTCTACCTCCCAAGGGCCAAAGAGGATCCTGCGTCAGGGAAGCAGAATTTCCCTGGATAGTTACCATAGTTAGCTTTGCATATTGCTATCTTAACTGGGTCTCATTTAGAGTGTGATTTGCCTGTGTGCTCCTAAGACACGGAGTGGCAGCTTTACACAGTCTTGATTGGGTGACGAAGAGAAGAGACAACAGTGAGGAGTGTGATAGGTGAGACGTGACCTAAGATGAAGCACAATGATCTACATGTATGTAGGATTGGAGGGTCTCCTTTCCTCTACAATCTAGATGAAGGGAGAAATGTGAATTGTGTGTGTGTGCGTATGTGCGTGCATGTGATAGGTCTGAATTGAGGTGGAATTCACACTGTTTCAACAGACAGAGAGTCCCTCCATTTATGTCTCTGACATATCCCTCTGCTTTATCTATGCCCCGCCAATCACACTGTGATGTCAATAAAGTGGCCCCATGTTGAGCCTCGCACCCACACCGTGTTTACACACATCACCTCACCTCCCATTATATCCTCCTTCACACCCTACTTTATGATGAAACTTTAACTGGATCACACACACAACCGAGAGCAGACACACAAGCACACACAGACACGCAGTGGTGTCCTCTAAGCAGACACAAAGACACAACTCAGTAAATAACAACATACACACATTGGTCTACAGTGACACAATCCTGAAGCGAGCACACAGGTACTAGTCAGACACCAAAAGACAGACAGAGCGACAGAAACAGACAAACTCTGGGTAATAAACTACCCCCTCTGTGCTCCACCCTAACACCTACATCTTGTTTACTCACTTCCAGTTATATCCCTCTTCACACCATTTCACTCACTGTTTTGTTTGCACCCACACATATCCCCCCTCTCTCTCCCACACATGCATAAATGCTCCCTTCCCCCACACACAACCAATACGCTGTAAATAATAAGGTAGAGATCAACTCTTAGAAAGTATCTGATTGTCCATATTTTCTGAGAGTTATGGTGCGTATATTGTAGTACGTTTTTTGTATCTGAAATTAGAGATTGACGTAGTTACAAATGTGACTGTTGTACTGATTGACAGCTTAAGAGTTGACTCAATAAAAGAAAACTGAAGTACTTTGACAGTTAGCGATTTACTTTGTAGCTGCAGAGGCTCAGACCAACATAAAAGCAGCGGGCAAACTTCTGGAAACGTCTGCTTTAAGACATCTACACATCAATAAGATTCCTTCAAAGGCATAAATTGCACTGATTCCACTCCTCTGTTTCTCTGCTCAACTACTCCCCTTCCTCACCCTTTTTCTCTCTTTCTCTCTCTCCCCCTCAGTCAAAGCGGAGTAATCCACCACAGGTACATGTTGCTGCATGAAAAGTTCTGTCGACCTCACGGGCCTCTGTAACAGAGAGGAAGACAGGAGGGCTGAGGGGGTCCGCTGAGCTGAAAGAGGCCTTTTGCTGTCTGTTTAGTGCTGGAGGGGTGAGGAGGGTGGGGGGGAAGGAGCGAGGTGGGGATGGGACAGATGGTGCTATGGCTACTGTGAGAGGGGGAGCCAGGGATAGAGCCGGGGAGCGAGGCATGCCTCTTTTATTGTTCCCCCCCCATCTCCCCCAGGTTTCACAAACACCCTCTCCTGAAAGGCCCAGCGATGCGATGCCAATTTGGGACGTATAAGGTTCTATCTGACATGTTAGTCAAAAATGATAGAGTTGCTCTTTAGGTGGTCCTTTACATGTGAGATATGTCAGAGTTTTGAAAAATAAAATGTCTGATGAAAAAAAATACAAATCTGAAAGTTATATCTGTGTAAACACCTTTTAACATGGTGCTATAAGGTTCTATCTGCAATCCAATCCCAAATAATAATATGTAAGGTGACATACTTATTGAGTCCTGACGAGGAAGAGATCACAGGACAGTTCTGAGATCTGGGACTTAAAAAAATACTCAATATCTCAGAACAATGCCTTGCGCAGATAGAACCTTACAGTCACAAGGTCTTAAATTGTCTTGCTAGCTTGCTGCAAAGGGTCCATCCCTCGCCCCTCCTGGGTCAGCAGAGGGAGAAGAAAGGGGTAACAGGGATGGATGAGGGAGGGGGGTAGAACAACCTCCTTTCTAGTCTTTTAAGCCTTGTTCACACTGCAGGCCTTAATTCTCATATCAGTTTTGTTTTTCCAAATCCGTTTTGGAATACTCACTGTCCGAACAGCAAGTTACAAGTGACCAAATCAGATTTGTGTGTGTTCAGACCGCAGTCATTTGCTGACATGGCTACGCTAGTTGTCATAGGTGTGTGCGCAGTTGTGTAGACTGATTGGTGGTGGTGCGTGTGATTTCTGTCACTCAGAAGTTGTAGAAAGCTAAGGTGACAACAATGCCTGCAATGGACATTTCCGAATTACTTTTAAATATTCAAAATAATTGTGAAAGAAAACTTTTAAAGCCTCAAAGGACAAGATAATCCAACTTTCAAAACAAGTCTTTTTTGGGCTAGCCACAACCATCAACTAGCTAGCTAGTTAGCTTTCTAGCGCATTCACTAATTTGTTTGTAAACAATTAACAAGCTATCTTCCACGTGTTCTTATCAAACTGTCAACAGAGTAGCTAGCGAGCAACAAGCTATGCCAAATAACAGTCTAAAAACCACTCGAGGGCAAATAAATCAGATATGACCATTCAGACACAAGTCACTTGGCCAGGAATCAGATTTGTATCTGACGTCAAACCACCTATGAAGGTGGGTTGAAATACCCTATTCGATGGGCTTTTTGGCTGTTCAGACTACAGGAAAAAGAACAGATTCGAATCAGATATGCAAACAATTGGGATTCGAGTCACATCCAACTGCCAATGTGAGCAAGGCTTAAGAGAGCTGCATTCTGGTATTTTCTACCCCTCTCTGCTGCTGGGTTTTAGGGGCACAGAGGAGGAGAGTGAGGAGGGCCAGGCGACACTGACTGCCCCTCAAAGAGGGAGGTTCAGGGGTTTCTTATTTCTTATGGAAATTGAACCACTGCAGGGCTTCTTTCTCTCTGTGTGTGCTAGACGTGGTACTGGAGGTCACAACAGAGCCCTGCTCCTCTGATACCAGCCCCTTCCTGTTCCATCTGTGTGTGTATTCTGTTCGTAATTACCTGAGGTAAAACGTCCCTGAGTGTTGGCATTCATTGTGTTGTATGACTCACATTGTTACATAAACATGCTGCAGAATACATAACTGAAGTTTTTAGTTGTTTGGTCAGGTCAACTCAAATCGTTTTTTGCTAAAAAGTTTGAAATCAAAAGGTAAAAGCATTTCAGACAAGGGAGTGCCAGCGTGACCAAAAATAAGCCATAAGGAACCAGACACACCCTCATAGTCCTTTATTTTATAGTATTTACTCCCACACAACCAACCTGAGGGCACCTTTGCCAATACAGGTTTAGAAAACATTACTTCAGTCTGTAGATCTATTGGCTGTGTTGTGATTTCCAACACTGTTTAAGCCTGGTGTTTAGGCTCAAACGGGCCTCTCCATTCCTAGAAGGTAGGATTGCTGATTCAAGACTGCCGCTTTCCCCTAACAAATGTGCATGTTCACACAAACACCTTCTTTGAAGGGTTTATTGACAGAAATTAAGGCTGCACAAACACATGGAGGCTGGGTTCATAATGTAACTTGACACATTCTCCCAGGACACAGAGGCGTAGGTATTAAGCAGATTCGGTTGCAGGTTTCTTAAAACAAAGGGACATACCTGAATTTGTCCAACAGAAATGTGTATTAAAAAGACAGTCCACCTAATGATTACATCCAGGAAACTGCTGATAGATCCCTGTGTCTGGTGTAGAGCATGTCCAGACACAGGTGTGCCCTTAAGCCAAGCCAGTGCTGGAGGCACAGACAAGCCTGGTCCTGAGAGTGAACACAACAGAAAGTGATAACGCACCACTCATACAAACCCCTAGGCCACTCATGCCAACTAGACCTGAAAGGATCAGAAGGGTATAATGGTCCTGTCCTATGGTTAGGTGTTTTTTGACGAATACTAGCCAAGCCTTTCAGATCAGACTTAGAGTAGAGGCAGGGGCATCCTGAGTGACGCAGCATCTCAGTGCAAAAGGTCTCACTACAGTCTGGTTCAAATCCAGGCTGTATCACATCCGGCCATGGTTGGGAGCCCCATATTGCGGCGCACAATTGGCCCAGCGTTATTCAGGTTCTGCCATCATTGTAAAGACTTTGTTCTTAACTGGTTAAATTAAAAATAGTGTTGACAGGTTCCCTTGGGTCACAAAAGGAATAGATCACTTACAATGTGCTACAGGTGCAAAGCTGTGTGGATTAGGAACACACAAATGTAAATTGAACTGACCACAGAAGAGACAATCGGAATTCATAAAGGTTTATTGTAATAAAATTGTGACAAACTGTACAAATATTTATAGATGCACAAAAGCCATTTAAAATAGTTACTTTAAATGCTTACTGTGCGTCAAATAGCTTACAAACTATATCCTTCCCCTGTCTAGAACAGTAAGCAATGGTGAGCTGCTCAACAGCTCGGTAGGAAGAAGAGGATGCTACAGAGGGCTGAGAGCACCACACTACCTGGCAGTGCTAGACGTTAAAATGACGCCAACAACCACCTCACAGCTTATTCTACCTGGGGGGGGGAATAACAGAAGACTTCCCAACAAAAAAATTCACAATAGTGAAATATTAAAATCCTAACCCCTTTTGAACATGTTGACAGTATAAGCCATTTTAGATTTTTAATGTTAAGTCTACTGGGATGCAAGAGGTGTGAAATTAGTATGCCGTTTGTTGAGATTGACATACTCCACTTTCTCTGAACACTGACTACTGCGAAAAAAGGATCTATGAAAGTTAGGCAGTATTCCTCAAAGGTGTTTGGGCAGAAAACATCACATTAAGGCAGTAAAACCTTTTAGAGGCAGCTCTTTTTACAACTGGGAAGTCAGACATTTTGTCTTGAGTCTTTGATTTCAGGGCACAGATAGGTGACGTGGTCCCGTAAGATTACAAACCAGCAGTGAACTGAACTATAAAACCACATTTTTGTAAATGTATAGGTTACTGAACAAATACTTGACTCCAGTTATACGATTATTTTAGTTTACATTTGTGGGAAGTGGCGTGAAGTATTATTACACCATGAGAAACTAGCATCAGAATCCCAGAGATGTTGTGTTTACACTTAATAAAGCCCATGCTTGCATGTAGTGTGCTAATACCACAGGACATAAGCACACTACATACTGAGAGTCCCAGCAGTGCAATTAGAGCCTATGGGCTGGTAGTCAAACATTCTAAAGTGCTACCCAACGCTCTAACAAATACCAGGTGCTTTTAGAATACGCAAATTCAATTAAATAAGCAATCAAGTTAATTTAATAGGGGGAAACACTATGAAATGAAAATACAAAAAGGATCACTGTGGGTGGTCGATGGCCTTCACACCGACGCTGTTTGGCGTCGCGGTAGTGCCTGAACCACACTAGCTCGAGACAGTCATCAGGTAGTTCTTCGGCGGGCTAGTGCGGCCACCGATCAGAAACTGATTCTTGCAGTTGTTTGTGGGGTCAGGGCTAGGGGCTGCTGCGGGCGCTAGGGACTCTGCCTCATAGAGGACACAGATGGAGCCATCCTCCCCGATGCGGTAAGAGACCTCAAAAGGGTCCACCCAGAGTGTCAGCTCCCGGGGAAGGAGGGCAAAGAGCTGATCGCTAGTAAGTCCGATCCGACCAGCAGCCCTGCCAATGATTGGGTCCATTTCATGATTCATTCTGATGCAGCGGTAGCCGGAGCCCTTCTGTGGTCTGTCAGGGAACCAGTGGTTCTGGTAGTGCTCTGTGAAAAGAAAATGTTCAGACAGACACGAAATTAGAAGTCAACGTGCTGCTTTGAAAACAAAGCCCCAGACAATAAAACTTGACAGCTGATGCTAGCTATAGACAAGTCAACCTCTTTTGAATGAGTTTGAATTACTGATATGGGATACTACTACCTACCAACTTTTGCCGACATCGCTCGCAGCCCCAAATATAGCTATGCTCGAGAATAGACAGTTGGTCGATCCTTCGATTGGGCCTAGTATAGTCTCGAGACAAGCCTACCTAGGCTAACGAGAATTTTCTGCCTTGCAAAAACAGCAAAGCCATTCGACAAAACATCGTAAAATGACACTTAAGCAACAGGTTGGCTTTCTATTTCAACATTATCTAATATTAGGTAGAGCATTTGGCTGAAATTTAGTATCAAATCGATAAAACAAGACAGAAAGTGAACGTTCGCTAGCTAACGTTAGTTTGACTGTCAGTTGAACAGACAAAGGCTAGCTAACGTTAGCTAGGTTGACGCTAGTAAACAAGCAGCCAGTTTGTATAGGAAGCCATTTCGACATGAAATTTAGTACCGAGCAAATCTATTTCTATAGGAAATGGCTAACCAAATTACCTGATAATGACTGTTGAAGACAATCTCTGAAATCATGGAGTTGGTGTTCGCTCAGGAAGCCTCTTGTTCTCAATAGCCTGGAAACAAAGGTTGCTGCGGCCGTTACTTCGGGGCCTATTTCACTTCTAGAGGAGTATGCTTGGTTCATTTTGCCCGCAAAATAGTTTTCAGCTCGTAGAAAATAAGAAGTTTTTTTCGACAGGAATGCAGTGTGAAGCAGAGGTACCGTAAACTAACGTTGGCTAGCTAGCTGAAAAAGCTATGCGGGCCTCACTCAAGTCCAGGGCTAATCCTTCAGTAAATGGAATCTTCAAATCAGAAGCAGTAATATCAACGCACCAAGTTGGCTCTGGCCAACGTAACATTCAGCATTCTTTATCCAAAATAATGGTTCGCTTAATGTTGTGGCCTCTCTAATAGCACTTCCAAGTTCTCTTTGTGCTTACATTACGGCTTGTGGCCTCTTTTTATCAAGGGACAGAGAATGGATGACGTCACTTAAGTGCCCTTTTAGAGTGATTGGCATTTTAACCAATGGGATTCACAGAGAAAGCGCATACACTGTGCGATGTGATTGGTTCACATCGTGGAAAACAATCTGAGAGCGTGGTGGGATTAACATGCAAATAGGGTTCCGTCCAACACCAAATATAGAAACTGACGTCAAACCCTGCTCTAAAAGTATTTGTGACGACAGTACGATAAAAACACCCCTTACCGTAAGTTTCAAACGAGAACATTTATGTTTTTCTCGTCTATGGTTTTTCCACTACACTAACTACCGTCTTTAACAACCATTGACATGAACTCAAAATAGGTTTGATGACAAAATAGTTATTGTTTAAACTTTGCAGATACAGTAAATACGCTACACCAGGAAGAAAAACTGCGAGAGAAGTTATTCGATCCCCTTCAGCCAAGTGAAATGAACACACTGTTATTGACAAAAACATTAATCCCAAGTATGCATCCAAGTATTAAACACAACATATTTAATTGAATCAATGCCAATAGAATTGTATTTGATGAAATACTTTCTCGGCTGCGGGGGACAAACTGTTAAATCACAGCGTTCAAGTGTGTGGCGTTGTGATTCCGTTCCGCTGGTGCTACTTCAGTGACATCTGGTGGTTGGAAATTAAAATAGAATTGTGCAGTTTTGCCCATCAGTGAACTGTAGTCAGTGTAGACCGTAGCGTAGAGAGTATTTAGTCTGAAAAAAAATATTAGCTCATATTTTAGAAAACACATCAGATCAATGTGAACATGTTGGCTATATGAGAAATCCATTCTCAACAGGAGCAGTAGGCCTCAGATCAAACACTTTCTGTTATTTGCCATCTGGTTTGCTCTTTGTCCTCCTAGGCCTTTTGACCTGGCTATTAGTATCATGGTGTTCAGGTTAGATTTTTTTTTGGGGGGGGGGGGGACGAGATCCATATCTAGTTCTCCAGAGCCACTGAGATTTATTTTCTCTTGTGGCCGACTGCCTGTTGCTTAAATGCCACAACCACATGCTTGACCTGCTTGTCTGAATAGCAAATGAACTTTAGCATTTATGCTCACACAGCAAAGGCCACAGCAGCTCCTGAGGTTGTGTGTATGTGATTGGTCTTCTCGCAGGATAAGGGCATGGCTGGTTTCTGGTCCATTGCAAATTGAAGAGTTCAACCCCACCGGCTTAATATTTACATTTCTGATCCTGTGGGTTTAGATCAGGGATGGGCAACTGGTGGCCCCCCTTTTGTAGACCCACGGATCAATGTACTTACTGTTTGTTGAGAGCCAGAATAGAAGAATATACAACGGGCAATTTGTCTTAAAACTTGTATGAAAGTGAGGGAGGTAATTGGTTGCTCAGTTTCAATGGTTATGACACCTCTGATGTTGCTGCCTGTCTCGACAAGACAATGACCATAGATACCGTAACAGAGTGACCCCTGACCTGGCTAGACTCCAGCCACTCTCTGTGGTCCATCTAGAAGGGATCGTCAGTTAGTGTTTCAGCAGAAGCCCATGGTGTTTCCTGAGGGTATTATGACACCCTTCCTAAATGTTATGCTATATTTGGATGGGATGATGTCACTGTCGCAGTAATGGAAGGCTTCAAGCACAGAACCCCCTCACCATGGCAACACCAGAATGATTTTCAGCCAAAAGCGGGAGGTTTTTGTTGTTTTTTTCCCCCCTTTTTGATGTGATCTGCTGTTGATTTTCGTGCAACTTTGCACTCCGTATGTGTAGTTTATTCCTCTCATGTTGTGTGCGTTTGTAGCTGGGTGTGTGAATGCAAACGGCTGCATGTATGATTGCCTTTGTTGTTGTGAAATAGGAACTCTGAATATCCCTCTATTTCTTTTATTCAGAGCGGTATATGAGAACTCCAGCATGTTATAATAAGTCCATGCCAAATACCTTGTGTGACTCCAGTCTGTATCTCTTAAGTTTAAGCAGTTTTGCTCAGAAATCCCATTTGATTACTTTATGCATGAAAGGTACTGTATCACTTGTCAAGTGTATGAAAGCTGTGAAAAGTCTCTCCTGCCTCGAACTAGTCACACACGTCCTAACCAAGTTATTACTGTATCAATCATGTCTCTAATAAATGTGCTGCCTGGGAATGTTCCTGGAGCTGAGGATCTGCTCTCCGGTGCAGGACAGACCTGTGATGGTCTTCGACTGCAGCTGCTGCACTTAACAAACCAAGAGCAGAGATAATATTAAATAAAACTGACAGACTCGGACGTTGGCTGGGTGGCTTGTGAAAACAGGGCATTCCAATCATCAATGGCATTCGAAATCAAATCCTAACGTATTCAAAAGGTATTGAAAGGATCTCCGCACACTTTACAAATGAAAATGGAAAGGAAAAGGAAGAAATACTGTTCATATTGTACAGTACATGTAGGCCTGTAGTGATAGATGCCTGAGGAGAGAGAGGCTGTGTTGGAGTGTGATGGACAGATGGATAGAGTCAGAGTCATCACAGTGGACTGACTCCTAGCAAGCCATCTGGCCCTCAGGACCCCACTCTCCCCACCCAGACTCAGTTCTGAACTCCACAGAGACAAAAACGTGTCCTGTTTGATGCAAAATGAACTAATGGAACCAACCATGCTAATGGGACCTTTCTCTTGCTTTGCATGTTGGTCTATTGAAAGTGGAACACAGCTGCAGGTTTCAGAAGTAGCCTGTACCCACAGATTTAGGATCATCCCTGTCTGATTAGTTGAATCAGGTGTGTTTGTGCTTGTATTGCCTATAATTCGGGAACTCATGCTACCCAGGTGTTGTGTACTATGCATGAGTTCCTGCTGCCTCAGGGCCACTTCCTGTTCTGATTGAGTGACCTTTGATACCTGCGCTGTGTGGGCAGCATGGAGCCACCTACAGGCAGAGGCTGACTCCGTACTCTGGAGCCTCAGGTGGTCTGCTCTCACACATTATGGCATGGTCACGGGCTCTACCCACACATGCACATTGACACACACACACACACACACCCACACACACAAATATACACGTACTCACACATACATTCGCAGAGCCACGCACATATAAGCACTCACATACACACATGCACAAATGCATGGATGTAAGCATTCACATACACACCCACACATGAAAGCATACTCACACACCCCTTAGCACTTCTCCTAGCTCATCTGATGAGAGCTGACATCTCCCCCAAGCCCCGTCGTGTTTGCCACCCACGACATATCTCTCTTTCTCATTCTCTCTGCCTCTTTTTCTCTATTCCTCTCTCTCCCGCTCTTCTTCCCTCTCAGCTTCTGTTTCTCTCTCCCTCTCTTCACTCTTTCTCTGCCTCTCTCTCTACCTCTCTCTCTCACACACACACACACACACTATCTCCCTCCCACCTCTATGTGTGTATTTCTCTAAAAAATATGTGTTGCACTCAGCCATGAGAGAGAAGCTCAGCCATGTGAGAGAAGCTCAGCTTTTCAATCAAAATTCTATTGGTCTTCTTGCAGGATAAGGGCATGGCTGGTTTCTGGTCCATTGCAAATTGAAGAGTTCAACCCCACCGGCTTAATATTTACATTTCTGATCCTGTGGGTTTAGATCAGGGATGGGCAACTGGCAGTCCCCCTTTTGTAGACCCGTGGATCAATTTCCAAAGACATTTTTAAAAAGATGTGCTTACTGTTTGTTGAGAGCCAGAATAGAAGAATATACAAGGTGCAATTTCAAAATGTGGTTGTGCATCAGCAGTTTTTCTCTTGTGATGTCAGTCACTGACAGTCACTCAATTACTCAATTGTCGGCTAAATGTGTAGAATTGCAGGAAATTAGCTTTAAAACAGTAAACATTCCTCTCCACCCCATGGCAAAATGGGTAGAATTGCAGGAAATTACCTGTAAATGCATTTTTTTCTCTCCACCCCATGGCAAAATGAGTAGAATTGCATGAAATTTGTTTTAAAATTGCAAAGTTTTCTCTCTGCCCCATGGCAAAATGTGTAGAATTGCAGAAAACTTGCTCTACGGGTTCAATGCAGCCAGCTATCTAACTTGTAGTAATCATGATTGAATTACCGACAGGGGGGCCCCCATTGATTTTGTTAGTCACTCTCACTCAGATATCATATTAAAAACTGCAAACATTTCTCTCCACCCTATGGCAACATTTGTAGAATTGCAGGAAATTTGATGTAAAACTGCCACATTTTCTCTTCGCCCCATGGCAAAATGAGTAGAATTGCATATTTAAAAAAAAAAATGTTCTGCATATTGAGCAGAATGTGTAGATTTGCAGCAAACTTGCCTTAAAACGGCAACATTTTCTCTATACCCCATTGCAGGAAATTTGCAGGAATTGCAGGAATTTTCTCGCTGGCTCTGACTGCATGTGTAGGTATCGATGTGCTTACAGACCCGTGAGCCACTGCAGACCTCCATGATGAGTTCAGATTTTTTGTGGCCCAGCCCCCATCAAAGTTGCCCATCCCTGGTTTAGATCATGTTTTGCTTTCTCCAACCAAGGAGTACTAATACCTTAGCTCCAATTGTGTGTTGTGTTGTATTTTATTACCATGACCACTACAAAAAAAAGCTCATATGCATGTGTTTAATGTAGTTGAGTATCAAGTTGAGTGTCGTCAAGTGAGCAATTGTGTACTGTACTGTACAGTAGGATACAGTCTGATTTGAAATTATTATTTTTTATTATTTTTGCTTTGCTACTATTTTGGCATGTGATACATTTTCACAACTGTTAGTACAAAACGCAAAACTTGTCACACTTGTAATGCAGCCAGTCTTTCATTCAAAACCTGTCATTGTGCATTCATTTGGATTGTAAACATCTCTCACCACACAACCATTGATTCAAAATCTAAGTTTATTGCGAAATGTCATGAGAACATTGGTTTAATCACCAAAACACAACATAACGATATATTTTCAATTTAGTCGTTTTAACTACCAGTTAATCCAATAGCAAACAATGCAAGATACCTGTTTCAAATCGCCCTTAGAAGTGCTGAAAGTAATATGCTACAGTACTGTAAATTACAGTCGATTACACAGTTTTCACATTAGGCAATAGACTTACATTACCCAATAAAATTGACAGAAAACCTATAATTTCCATAATATCTATCCAATGTGTAATCAAAGGTCTGATCAATGAAGACATCCTCTACAATCATTCATGCAAAACAAAAAACATGACATTTTCAGATATAATTGCAACATACAGTGGAGCAAAAAAGTATTTAGTCAGCCACCAATTGTGCAAGTTCTCCCACTTAAAAATATTTATTTGCAAATAAATTCATTAAAAATCCTACAATGTGATTTTCTGGATTTTTTTTCCTCATTTTGTCTGTCATAGTTGAAGTGTAGCTATGATGAAAATTACAGGCCTCTCTCATCTCATCTCATCTCTCATTCTTGACGAAATGTTCTCATGATCGAATTGACAGTTGATCTTTTCAGATTTTGGTGAACTAATCTGGCAGCCACTGCCATGGTAAGGCCTCTGTTTACCACATGGTCAACGACGATGGCCCGGACTTCATAAAACACAACAGTTCCCTGCCATCTGCCTCCCTCAGTCTGATGTCCACCTCTTTGACGGGGCTCATATGCACACCTCTTTGACCTCTTTGATGGGGCCCATGACCACCTCTCTGACGGGCCCCTTTGCCACAGGCTCTTTGATTTCTTCGTCTCCCTTGCTGTTTATCCAGCAAACACCCTTTTATATGGTGACCAATTGTAGTTACCACTATGTGAAATCAATTAGCAATGATGAGTTATGTATGGTTATGGTTATTATGTATGGTTCTCATGTACCATACATGTAATTGGGATGTTTATACTTTACAAACACACATTTTTTTCTATAGTTCTCAAAATCCATATATAGTACACAAACCAGTTTAAAATCTATTGGTCTACCAAACGGTTACACCTCCCTCTGCAACTCTTGGACTAAACACCTCCTTCTGCAACTGGATCCTGGACTTCCTGACAGGCCACCCCCAGATGGTAAGGGTAGGTAACAACACATCTGCCACGCTGATCCTCAACACGGGGGCCCCTCAGGGGTGCGTGCTCAGTCCCCTCCTGTACTCCCTGTTCACTCATGACTCCATGGCCAGGCACGACTCCAACACCATCATCAAGTTTGCCGATGACATAACAGGGATCTGATCACCAACAACGATGAGACTACCTATAGGGAGGAGGTCAGAGACCTGGCTGTGTGGTGCCAGGATAACAACCTCTCCCTCAACGTGATCAAGACAAAGGAGATGATTGTGGACTACAGGAAAAGGAGGACCGAGCACACACCCATTCTCATCAACGTGGTTGCAGTAGAGCAGGTTGAGAACTTCAAGTTCCTTGGTGTCCACATCACCAACAAACTATGATGGGCCAAACACACTAAGAAAGTCGTGAAGAGGGCACGACGAAGCCTATTCCCCCTCAGGAGACTGAAAAGATTTGGCATGGGTCCTCAGATCCTCAAAAGGTTCTACAGCTGCACCATTGAGAGTATCCTGACTGGTTGCATCACTGCCTGGTATGGCAACTGCTCGGCCTCCGACTGCAAGGCACTTACAGAGGGTAACGCGTACGGCCCAGTACATCACTGGGGCCAAGCTTTCCGCCATTCCAGGATCTCTATACCAGGCGGTGTCAGAGGAAGGCCCTAAAAAATTGTCAAAGACCCCAGCCACCCTAGTCATAGACTGTTCTCTCTGCTACTGTACGGCAAGCGGTACCGGAGCGCCAAGTCTAGGCCCAAAAGGTTTCTTAACAGATTCTACCCACAAGCCATAAGACTCCTGAACAGCTAATCAGAGGGCCACCCAGACCCTTATTTTATGCTGCTGCTACTCTGTTTATTATCTATGCATGGTCACTTTAACTCTACCCACATGTACATATTACCTCAATTACCTCGACTAACCGGTGCCCCCTGTAAATAGCCTCGCTATTGTTAATTTACTGCTGCTGTTTAATTATTTGTTACTCTTATTTTTATTTTTATTTTTTTTTACTTATCCATTTTTTACTTAACACTTTTTTCTTCTTAACTTCTTAAAGCATTGTTGGATAAGGGCTTGTAAAGCATTTCACTGTGTATTCAGCGCATGTGACAAATAAAATTAGATTTAAGTGATTAACCATTAAGCGCAGTTGGATTAAGTGATGGTCAAATGTGTTTAAACAAATGAGAAAAGAATCATAGGAAAATTATTGTGAGCGTTGCATTGTGGAAGGCAATGACTTTATATGAAAGGTATTTCTAGATGAAACACTGATTAGGTTCGGTGAAAATGTTACTGTGGGATTTTGTGTGCGGTACTTAGTCAATTGAAAATATGCTTTGAGTTTAGAAAAAAACAGCATTTTTGATGATCTGTTTTGAGTTTTGTACTAAGAGTTGTGAAATTTTACCACATCCTTGTGAAAATAGTACCAAAGGGATAAAAAAAACTAAAGGGCGGAACAGGAGAAGGTGGCAGCGTGTTTCCAGGTTTTGTGCCACCAGTACAGTGATTTAAACCCCAGACTCTCTGTATCTGCGGGTGAAGTGGAGGACGATGTACATGTAACACCAATTGACAGTGGTGAGGAAAATAAATGCAGGCAATGCAAATGCAAGAGAGCTTTTCAAACAGACCAGTGTGTGTGTGCGTGTGTGTGTGCCTGTGGTTGTGTGTGTGTGTGCCTGTGGTTGTGTGTGTGTCTAGTAAGAATATTTCAGACAAGCTCCAGGAAAGTGCAGATCTGTGTTGCTCTCGTTAGTGAGTGGAGAGTTCTGGGAAAAGGGAGTGAATAAATAAATTACATGAGCCTTTTCTGAGGTGGCGTGTTTACAGTGCTCTCCTCTCCTTCCTGATGGCTCCTTACTAATGGTAAGACTTCTTCCAGACCAGAGAATGGGGCCATGAAACTTTACGGTTGAGAGATGAGCAGGCAGGTTCCCTGTGTCAATGTGAAGCGTAGATAAACAAACGTATTCTGCTCTGGTCAAGACTTTGCCTAAAATCACAATTTCAGTCGGGAACAGTTGTCCCCTACACATGAGACTGGATATGTGAAAGCAATATGGCCGGAACTGTTGAGATGCTGCCTACACAGACCCAGTTGTCTCAGATTTGCATACGCAAAGCCCCTTCTTCATGGAGAGACATTTAATCAATTGTCATGCTGAATCCTAATGCCTATTTGACTTGATTAATTGTAGCCTGGCAGAACACTAACGATCATTCCAGTTACCATTGACGATGCTTCAGATGAGAGATGGCTGTTGATTGGAGGAAGTTTCACTGCGTCAACGGCTGGTCCTCACGTCATTGGGTGATGGTTGCAGGTGAAGGTGATTCTTATTAGCATAATAATATCACCGCTAAACTCTCCCTTAATCAAACAGACAGTGAAACCAGGGGTGCATTGAGGGTGGTTATGTTCAGCACAATAGAGTAATAATGCCCAAGAGATTGTGGGTACAGTAATGTGAATAGCATATTGTAGCGACAAGGGGGAGTTGGTAGACATGAAAGGGGATACACAGTCAGTTGCACAACTGAACGCCTTCAACTGAAACGCGTCTTCCGCATTTAACCAAACCCCTCGAAATCAGAGAGGTGCAGGGCGCTGCCTTAATTAACATCATCAGCACCCAAGTAGCAGTTGTTGTTTTAAGGGCAGAAGGGCAACTTTTTCCACCTTGCCGGCACAGGGATTTGAACCAGCGATCTTTCAGTTACTGGCCCAATGCTCTTAACCGCTAGGCTATACCTGTTCAGAGCCGAGTACTGAAATGTTTACTGCACACATTATGCAGTTACAACAGGGATACATGACAAGACATGTAGAAAAGTAAAGAAACAGAAACAATCAGTGTATTCCATGTATGATGGAGGACCTTTTCTTTGTCATTTGCTGATAATTGTCTCTTCAGAGAAAACTATTCAAATTCCTCGGACTGAAACAGAGTGAGAGATGACATGGCTATGCAAGTGATATTTAAGGGAACGCCTCTCATCTTCAGTCGCGCTCTCTTTGCTTTGCGTGGCTTGTTTTTTTATTGTGCCGCCTCGTCTCTGTGTGACTCCTTTCCTCAGCCTCAGGGTGAACCCAGGCCCTTGTCCATCTTGGTCATCCTCTCCCTCCCTCAGACTCTCTCTTCCTCATCCTCCCTGTCCTTCCTCCCTCTACCTCATCATCCTCTTCCTCCCTCATCCTTCATATCCTTCTTCATCCGTCCCCTGCCCTCTCTCATCCTCCCCGGCCCCCCTCATCCTCCCTCTACCTCCCTAGTCGAAAAGAGAGGGATGAGGCTGGGTGCTGACCCCGATTATACACACCAACCTCATTAGGGGTTGCTCAGTGTGGCGTCCCTGTGCAGATAGAGGAGAGGCCAGACCAGGCAGCGTTGTTTCAGCCTAACCAGCGGCAAAGCAAAGCAGAAAACAGATTTAGGAGGTCATGCTGAAGGGATTCAGCAAGCGTCCAGTCCTCTTAGCATTAACAGGGCTTGTGTGGTTATAATTTCATTGTTTCACTTTGGGATAGCTTTGGTCAATATTTACAATACAATTTATTTTAGGGGAATAATTATTTTAAAAGATTGCATGCTATAACATGAACTAACATAACATATCTGTATGCTTTTTCTCTGTAGTAACATTTGGACTCCTATACTTAACTAAATGAATTGCAGCAGGAAGAGGCAAGAAGTTCAAATGTATACTACTTGAGCCCCACAGTGGACACATCACAATACCCATAAAATCTGGCGGTCAAACATGGAAATGGTTCCAATCGTTTTTTCACAATTCATTATATAAATTTCGGTTTTTAGAAACACTTCAAATAAGGGATGTGTTTTGTGTAGGCTTACCCTGGCATGACGTTTTGATATCCGTGTAAATCTCTCTCGGACAAGGTGATTCTTATAAATTTATTCAGCTCTATTTACTCAGATTCAAAAATGCTAATTTGCATGAAATTAGACATCATGCAAGACTACAAATCCCTGCAAGCTCATGCACGTCACCTTTGCTGTCAGCTAGCTAGTTACTAGTGATCGAAAATGAAAGATAGATTGAACATTTTATGTAACTAATATTTGTTCTTATTTATGCATTTGCTCTTGTGTCTTGTACAGAATACTATCCTAGAAGCAGTCAGATATTTATAATGTGCCATGAATATAAGGATCGTTTTTTTCTTCAAAGAAGCTATATAGCTAGCTAGCTACCTTGATGATATTAGCAACATACCCTTATTTTACCAGATCCTGTTCTCCTTCAGCTGGTGGAGGTCTTTATTTCTGCCAGCTATATGAACAAGGTGAAATCTATTTCAGTTCATGGTGTCAGAATGCACTGCTGTATTAAAGCAATTCAGAACTAACTTGTTGACATGTTCTGTTGGAGATTCAAAGCCAAATTAACGCATTGCAGAATGTATCCATAATCATGAATGAATAAGTATATTTATTTGACAAGAATGCACCTAGTCACCCATCAATTACATCAAACACCTGAACTAACATTTTTTATTTTGTACAAATCAAAATAGTAATGCATACTAATGCATTTTACACATAGCATATAAACAGCTGAATTTAAGCAAATATTAAATGATTTATTCATCAATGCCACAAACCTAGGACATCTTAGAGCACCATATAAACTATTATTACTACCCGTGAGCACACAGACTTTTATGCTTTTCCATTTGAGGAATTAGATTAGCACAAATAACAAAATGTAAAACAGCATATTGTGATTTTGGGGGGTGAGTTACAAATGGAACAACTGGATGCATAACGTAGGTGTTATATATAATCAGTGGCGTGCCGTGGGCCTGGGGCCTGGGCCTTCAGTGAGGTACTACACAGTCCCACCCGAATTAATCCACCTCATTATGATGCCATGGCTCTAGAAACTATACATTTAGACAGAAACGCAGTATAACCAGGCGTTGCGTCACCTTGAAATTGACAAATTGACATTTTTGGGTAAACAGCGTTTACCCAAAAACATGACACAATCAATGAGTCTTTTCAATATTTCCCTTCACCTTTTCATTGTGCAGCTCCGTTGCCCTGCGCGCTTGTTCTTTGAGCTGTAGATCCACTCCGGTGTCCCCAAAAGTTTTCAAAAGCACCATTGCTTGTTAGTGCCCAGACGTACTTTGGTGTCTCGTTGCTGCCTTGGTTAGACAACTCAAGTTTGCAAAGCCAGTGTGGCTCCAAACACCAAATCGATCACTTGCAAATAATAGGCATTCCCAGCAGTACAGTTTGCAGTGCTTCTCGGAGCCAAGGAGCCTGTGAGCCATTGACAGCGCTCGTAGTTGAAACTTTGAAAGTGGCGAGCGAACGAAGCACTTTCCCGCCTGTGACAGGCTTTGTGGCGTCGGGCGACCTTTCCTTACAATGTCTAACTTTTCTTGAAAAGTTCGTCTTGAGAATGGCGTTATAATTATATCCTCGACCAAATCGATATCTTCTCCTCCTTCCGCCATTGTGGGTTGAAAAAACAGCTTAGTAGTACGCGAATTAATTCGTTTATCAAATTCAGTTTCCTAGATCTCCATAGGACCTGCCTCTCAATATTGGTAATCCAATCAAAAGACGTACACGCACTACACCTGCTAGCTGGCTCCTGTGTAACACTGGAGCCAGCCAGAAGGCGTACAATAGCCAACTCTAAAGCTGATTGGTTGACACTAAATTTTCATTTCCATTCACTATAAGCTACAAGCGCCCGCACTGTTGATTCTGAAGGCCTGAGGGCAGATTTTAGACCCCTGGCAACACATGATGGCTGAATATGATTGGATAAAAGATCTAACATAAAGACCAGCCCTCAAAATCTCAACCTGGGGCTGGAAGCAGTGCAACCAAGAGGAAAGCTATGAAATGAAGAGTATAACTCTTACTCTGGGGAATAATTTAATACATATTTGTGGGGAAAAAATTATATTCTGATGATGTTTAGGCCAGCAGAGAAGGCCTTGCAGGCCCTGACGGCCCACCACTGTATATAATACGATGTCAACTCCAGTAGAATGAGAAACACACTTAAAACAAGGAAGCCATGCCTAAACGCAGCTACGGTATATTATCACCCTTCTTGTCAATGTCCACGTTTCTGATGTCAATTGTGAGCAGCACATTTAGCACTGCATTCAGTTTGAACCCCAGAATAAAAAATTAAAAAGGAGGACAGCATTACACAAGTGAAAAAAAAGGTAGCAAAAACAGTACACTTTTAAACGTGTGACTGAGTCTAGCTGTTATCAAATCAGGAGAAGAACAAGTGAAGGAAGCGGCATAGGGAAAATGGGTGAAGGTAGGATGCGATTATAGGGATCATCTCCCCCCCCCCCCCCCCCCCCCCGATTGTGTTATTGACTGTACGTTTGTTTATTCCATGTGTAAATCTATGTTGCTGTTTGTGTCGCACTGCTTTGCTTTATCTTGGCCAGGACGCAGTTGTAAATGAGAACTTGTTCTCAACTGGCCTACCTGGTTAAATAAAAGGTGAAATAAATAAATGAATAAAAATACAAATAAGATAGAGAGTTCCAAAGTGTCCGAAGTTGAGGGACCATGGGGCATAAAAGGCATAGTGTGGAATAAAGGGTAGCTAGAGAGATGGTTTGCCATTAAAGATGATGAGCGATCACAGCGTTTCCACGAACTGAGCCACAAACACAACTTAAGCATTGAGGACAGCATTTGGTTGACATGGTGGTTTACACTATGTCCACTGTGTGTAAATGATGGAAGAATCTTAACCCCAGCAGTAGCTCCATTTGAGTGTGTGGTCGCTTAGACCTGCACGTTAACCGTTACTGGGACCATCGGAGACTTGGGATACTTTCTCTCAAAATGCTGCTTGAATGTCTTCGGGTCTGCATCTATAAAGGTCCAGCACAAAATGGAGGAAGTTAACAATCTGTGGCATAGATTGAATTCAAAGTTGGCACAAATGATCAACTAAGCAATACGATGCAACAAACTACTACACATTTGAAAGACTGTACCACACAGGCCAATACAATAGCCTACACATGGAGAGGAACCTAAAAGCACATATTGTACCAACCAGCACTACTCAGGTTTGGACCAGTGTTGCCTTGGCTGCAGTCTTCTGGTTCACAGCTGCTTTCTACTTCTTAGCAGCCGCCGCCATGGCATCAGTCAACAAGTTGAACTTCAACTTGAGAGTTGAGCATGCATTATATATCAATAACCCCCCCCCCCCCCCCCCCCCCATTATTACAGAATAATGAATTAAATGGGTGAATTGCAGGAGTGTGTATAAGCTCTTGTTCCAGCCTATATCCTGATTACAAATCATAGCCTATCACCATGATTCAGTATGTTGATTATTTTAAGTCAGGTGTTAGAGCTGGGCTGGGACAAAACCCTTCACACCCTGCTGCTCTTCAGGACCCTGCACTGACTGAAACATGGCAAAGCAGCAGAACAGCGTTCCAAGCTGAACCAGCTGACCTGTTCAGAAGGTAACAGCAAACATATCAATGTTTTCCCGCAGTAAAGTAACACACTGTTGACGCAAACCTGAAAGCGCGAACCACCGCATTTAACCATGGCAAGGTGACTGGGAATATGGCCAAATACAAACAGTGTAGTTATTCCCTCCACAAGGCAAACAGACAGGCAAAACATCAGTACAGAGACAAAGTGGAGTCGCAATTCAACGGCTCAGACACTAGACGTATGTGGCAGGGTCTACAGACAATCACGGACTACAAAGGGAAAACCAACCACGTTGCGGACTCCGGCGTCTTGCTTCCGGACAAGCTAAACACCTTGTTCGCCCGCTTTGAGGATAACACAGGGCCAGCTACCAAGGACGTGGGCTCTCGTTCTCCGTGGCCGACGTGTGTAAGACATTTAAGCGTGTTAACCCTCGCAAGGCTGCCGGCCCAGACGTCATCCCTAGCCGTGTCCTCAGAGCATGCGCAGACCAGCAGGCTGGAGTGTTAACGGACATATTCAATCTCTCCCTATCCCAGTCTGCGGTCCCCACATGCTTCAAGATGACCACCATTGTTCCTGTACCCAAGAAAGCAAAGATAACAGAACTAAATAACTATCGTCCCGTAGCACTCACTTCTGTCATGATGAAGTGCTTTGGGAGACTAGTCAAGGATCATATCACCTCTACCTCACCTGACACCCTAGACCCACTTCAATTTGCTTACCTCCCCAATAGATCCACAGATGATGCAATCGCCATCTCACTGCACACTACCCTATCCCATTTGGACAAGAGGAATACCTATGTAAGAATGCTGTTCATTGACTATAGCTCAGCATTCAACACCATAGTACCCTCCAAGCTCATTAAGTTTGGGGCCCTGGACTTGAACCCCACCCTGTGCAACTGGGTCCTGGACTTCCTGACGGGCCACACAACACCTCCACTTCGCTGATCCTCAACACAGGGGCCCCACAAGGGTGCGTGCGCAGCCCCCTCCTGTATGCCCTGTTCACCCATGACTGCATGACCATGCAAACCTCCAACTCTATAATCAAGTTTGCAGACGACACAACAGTAGTAGGCCTGATTACCAACAATGATGAGACAGCCTGCAGGGAGGTGGTGAGGTCCCTGGGAGAGTGGTGCCAGGAAATAACCTCTCACTCAACGCCAACAAAACAAAGGAGCTGATCATGGACTTCAGGAAACAGCAGAGGGAGCACCCCCCATCCACATTGACGTCACTGCAGTGGAGAAGGTGGAAAGCTTCTAGTTCCTCGGCGTACACATCACTGGCAAACTGAAATGGTCCACCTACACAGACAGTGAAGAAGGCGCAACAGGCTGAAGAAATTTGGCTTGGCACCTAAAGCAAAGTAGTCAGACACATTGGTATTTGATTAAAAATATATATATCTGGTTTGTGCTGATATAGAACAATTACATTGTTGCAATTTCTCTCAACTTATGAATTTTAAGTTCTTACAACTTACCTCTCTTTTTAAAGGATTGTGGGTAATTCAATTTGTTTTTACTTTATGATACTTTAATACATGTTTGAAGAAACAAAAAGTATATTTCTAAAATTGTATTAAGCAGTTTGCTGTGCTATGAGGTCAAATGGATCATGATGAAAGCATATAAATACGTGGAGCAAATTGATGTTCAATAATGAGACAACTAATTCCCACCATCAACAAGGTCGTACGTCTGTGACGCCCGCCGTTTGGTGCCATGCAGACCCGGTGGAGAGCGTGGTCCCACTGGGCATAGAAGTCAATTCAATGTCTAGTTCACGTTGGTTCAACTTAATTTTGTTTAAATGTCGTGGAAACAACATTGATTCAACCAGTGTGTGCCCAGTGGAGTGAAACACAGAAGACACTGTCTGTCTAATTGAGTTTTGATGCAGAGTCTTTACCTGACATATTCAAGTTAGGATTTGTCAGTTATCCCATGAGAGCTTTTGTCCCGAAACCAGTACAGTGTTTTAGGTGCCAAGCTATTGCAGCAGTGTGTAGGAGGGAGATTCCTAGATGTGAGAAGTGTGCAGGAGGACATGAGACAAAGGAATGTGTAGTATCGGTGGAAAAAGTTGTGTGTGATAACTTTAGGGATACCCATGGTGCTGGAGATCAGAAGTGTTCGGTAAGAGAAAGGCAGGTTGAGGTTGCCCGGATCAGAGTAGTATAGAAGGTGTCGTATACTGAGGCAGTGAAGAGAGTAGTAGAAGAAGATGGGTCTAGGGCGAGGGATCCTAAGAGGCTCCCTGTGAGTAGGCCGAGGCCAATAGAGAGTGATAGGAATAACATGTGCTTCAGTAAGATTTTAATGGATGTGGGGTTAGTAGGCAGGGCAATATTTCTTCCCTTTTTCCCTTCCCTTTTTGTGTCACAGAGTGTAATGAATTCACACTCCAGAACAGCAGGTGGAAACACAGGGCTGGATTAGAGAAATAGATGAATAGGGAGGCCGTGACCGGCCTCACACTCCAGACCAGTAAGTGACGGTGTATGAACCTTTCAGTTGGTTGTGATATGCCATTACAAATTGAAAGAAGAAGAACAACAACAAGGTCGTGAGCACCACTCTTAACGACAGAGACTAACGCGGAATCCTGCAATGACTGCTAAGGCGGGTTATAATGACAAATCGTTGAATACATAAAACAATATTAAACATTAAGACATGACCACTGAAAATTACTAATCAGAACTACTACTTACACACAAATGATTTAATTTAACTAAAAGGGACTCTTTACTACAACAATGATTAATGTTTAAGTAACTTCAGTCGTTATAACTCAGAATACATAATACAAATGAGTGTCAAAAAGTTCATAAAAAAACAAAACAGTTAAGTATTTACAACTTAAAAAAGATAACCATATGGGTGGTGAACTCACTTTATTACATTAAGTATTGAACACTGGAATACTTTGATTTGGGTTACTTGAATGGTTCTAGGCAATGGATTTCCACAAACAATGAGTTAGCAGAACTTGTTACGTTGTACAATGTGTGTGTGGGGGTGCTATCTCTGCTCCTTCCTCTCCTCTCTCTGTTTTCCTCATCCTAACACCCCCACAAATCAACATAGAAATGGCAGAATTTACAAGACATGCATTAATTGCAGGAATCTTCACCACACACACACACACACACACACACACACACACACACACACACACACACACACACACACACACACACACACACACACACACACACACACACACACACACACACACACACACACACACACACACACACACACACACACTCATAAACAAGAATGTCAGCACCTTAAACATTGACATTTCTGGAGGACATACACACTCAAATTCAAAATACATTTTTGGACACACACCCACACACATATTCATACACTCACGTGCATATAAGCACATACTTTCCTTACAGTCAAGGTTTACATTTAGTCATCGAGCAGACATTGGTATCCAGGGCAACGCACAGTCAGTGAGGGGCCACAGAGGATGAGTCAGATGTAATCAAGCCTACATCCATCTCTCATCTATCAATCTCTCCATATTTATATCATCACTCCTTCTCTCATCCATCCGTCATCTCCATGCCTGCCTGTTCATATTAGCATACAGCGCTGCTACAGTGAACTGGTTATTCAAAGTGAGTGTGTGTGTGTGGTGTGTCGTGCACACGTCCGGGAGCAACATAATGTATACAATATCTATCCTAGTACTGCATACAATATTGTTGTTCATATGTGAGCTGCTTCCTATGTTCAATTGGGGAGAAAAGGGTTCCCCCTCTAGCTCATGTTGCTTGTACAGAATAAACAGCTTCTGCAGCCATACCCCTGCACCTGAGGGAGAGAAAGAGGGAGGGAGAGCAGGAGGGAGGGAGCGTGGCGAGGGAGGGATAACTAGGAGGATAACTGTATTTTAGAAGCAGAGGGAGAGAGAATGAAAGAGAGTGGAAGATACAGGAGAGAGAGAAAGAGAGAGGGGGGGTATTCAGGAGAGAGAGAAAGAGAGAGGGTGGGAGATTCAGGAGAGAGAGAAAGAGAGAGGGGGGAGATACAGGAGAGAGAGAAAGAGAGAGGGAAGAGATACAGGAGAGAGAGAAAGAGAGGGTGGGAGATACAGGAGAGAGAAGGAGAGAATTATGCAGGAAAGGAGGGAGATGGAGAGAGAGACACAATAAGAGCATAAGAACAGGAGAGAGATGGAGAGGGAGGGAGGGTATGAGAACCTCTATTAGACAGAGAAGAATCTCCCTCCAACCGAGGAAAACTTTGCAGGGGAGGGGGCAGGGTACCCCTCCTCTCCTGTCCTCTACCCCCTAGTCTCACCACGTGAGAGGTGACCAATCACAGTGTGTGTGTGTGTGTGTGTGTGTGTGTGTGTGTGTGTGTGTGTGTGTGTGTGTGTGTGTGTGTGTGTGTGTGTGTGTGTGTGTGTGTGTGTGTGTGTGTGTGTGTGTGTGTGTGTGTGTGAGAGAGAGAGAGAGAGAGAGAGAGAGAGAGAGAGAGAGAGAGAGAGAGAGAGAGAGAGAGAGAGAGAGAGAGAGAGAGTGCGTGTGTGCGTGCATACATTCACAGTCCAGCCGGGTTACTATGCAAGAGAGGGTGGAGCCTCAACACAAGGCTGGCACAGAAGGAGGGAGGGAGAGCGGGAGGGTGGGAGAGAGAGTGTAATAGATAGAGGGAGGGGGGGTAGAATGACAGCTGAGAGAAGGATGCGAGATTGTGTGTGTGTGAGGGCGAGAGAAAGAGAGAGAGCGGAAAGAGAGCTGAGGAGAAGAGAGTGCTGAGATCCTCTGTGTGTCAGTGGAAGCTACTTCTGTCTCTTTGGATTTTAGCAGAGGCTGCCTCTGCCTCTGGTAGGGAGAGGGAGAGAGAAGTAGAAAGAGAGAACAAGGCAGAAACAGAGATCGCGAAGGAGGGAGAGCGAGATAGAGAGGGAGCGAGAGCGTGGAGATCTTTCTCTCGATCTCTGCTTGGAGCACGAGGATCTATGCTGGATACTTCGTCACTCTTTCTCCTCCTCTTCCTCTCGTTTGCCGGACTCCTCTTTAGAACAGAGGGAAACCTCAGACTCCGCGCTCATCCGTTGCCGTGGCAATGGGCTGTCGGCTCTCAGGGCCGTGGTTCGGCGATGGATTGGGGGTTAGTGTGCACCCTTCTAAATCTGTGTGTGAGTGTGTGTGCATGCTTTCGTGCCTGCGTACTGTATGTGCATCTGTGTGCGTGGAGTATCTGTGTAGATGGGATTTATGGATAGAGGCAGGGTTGTGGTGATGTGTGGGTGTCATGTACATGATCAAGGAGATGGGGAATAACGGAACAGAATACACACCATGACATGATGCCTGCTGCCTGCTGCGTGCTTGTGTGTGTGTGTGTGTGTGTGTGTGTGTGTGTGTGTGTGTGTGTGTGTGTGTGTGTGTGTGTGTGTGTGTGTGTGTGTGTGTGTGTGTGTGTGTGTGTGTGTGTGTGTGTGTGTGTGTGTACGCTTGCATATGTGTGTGTGTGTGTGTGTGTGTGTGTGTGTGTGTGTGTGTGTGTGTGTGTGTGTGTGTGTGTGTGTGTGTGTACGCTTGCATATGTGTATGCGAGCATGTGGGTGTGTGAGAATACAGAATAAGAGTTAGATGGGCGTGTATCTTATTATAAGAGAAATGTCATATGTGTGAAAGAGTTATTCTATATTCTAGAAAGATTGTGTCTACAGAAAGATTGCGTCTATTGTGTCTGTTCTGCTGTCTCTGTTCTAGCAACATTCAGCTCTGTGTATTATTGTGAGGCTCTGTGTATTATAGTGAGGCTCTGTGATGGGGGCATTTGAGGTTTTGTGTGTGTGTGTGTGCGTGAGTGTGTGTGTGCGTGAGTGTGTGTGTGTGTGTGTGTGCGTGCGTGCGTGCGTGAGTGTGTGTGTGTGTGTGTGTGTGTGTGTGTGTGTGTGTGTGTGTGTGTGTGTGTGTGTGTGTGTGTGTGTGTGTGTGTGTGTGGCAGCCTCTTGTGACCAGCGTTGATGATTACAAGGAGTGACAGCCTTGCCCATCCAACACCACTGAGAGCTGTGACGCTCTGTCTCTCCCCCTCTCTCTTTCTCTCTATCTCTCTCGCTTTCTCTCTCCCCTCTCCTCCTTCCTCTCTTTCACTCTTCCCCTCCTTTTTTTCTCAATCCTCTCCCCTCTCTCCCCTCCTGTCTCTCACATTCTCTCTCTTCACTTATCCTATTTAACTTACATTTATCCCTCTCCATATTTCCATCTCTACTCTTCATCCTCTCCTCTCCCCTCTTCTCTTCTCCTCTCTTTTCTTCTCCTCTCCTCCCTTTTCCTCTCCTCACCCCCCCTCTCTCTGTCGTGGGGTGATGCCTACACTCTACAACATTTCCTGTTGCTTTTACAGTAACATACAGGCAGCCAGTTGCCATAAAAAAGGTAGTATGTTACCGTACTGTATTTTACAGTATCCAATACTGTTACTGTAATATTTTGTACTGTTGTTTTTACTGTAATTTACAGACAACTGGCTGCCTGTACGTTACAGTAAAACAACAGTACAGTGTGTTGCTGTAATATTTTTGCAGTAATTGTAATGAATTAATGGATGAATTCATTAATTGAGGGGAGAAGGGGTTTGTATTTTACAGTATTTTACCGTAATGTTTGGGATTGGTGCAAGCAGATTGGTTGCTAGGTAATGTTTTCAATAAATTGGGACTAGAGGGCAAAACAGACGAAAGGACATGGCAAATACTCAACCATTAAATGTTAGAGACTTGCTGCCACTCCAATCTGTCCCCTATACACATTTAATTGTTGGGGCACTACTACTGTACCACATAGCAGTTAAAGGTGCACTATGCAGAAATCACTCCACCATTGCCTGTTTGCTAAAATTTGAATAGGTCGCCTAATTTCAGTTTATGTGACAAAACAGACAAGTATCGTATAGAGAATCATTGTACCATTTAAACAGCTGTGAAATATATTTTCCATAACCCAAAATATTGTATTTTCAGTGCCTGTGTTTGTGTTGCTTCACAGTCCCCGCTGTTCCATAAGGTGTATTTTTATCTGTTTAAAAAAATTTGACTGCTTGCATGAGTTACTTGATGTGGAATAGAGTTCCATGTAGTCCTGGCTCTATGTAGTACTGTGCGCCTCCCATAGTCTGTTCTGGACTTGGGGTCTGTGAAGAGACCTCTGGTGGCATGTCTTGTGGGGTGTGCATGGGTGTCCGAGCTGTGTGCCAGTAGTTCAAACAGACATTCAAGGTGCATTCAACATATCAATACCTCTCAGAAATACAAGTAGTGATGAAGTGCTCTACAGAGTAGATGAGTGAACTCTGAACCCCCATGATATGTAGCCTAGTGTACTATATGGGGAATAGGGTGTCATGTGTCTCTTTGTGTTTCCTCACAGGTCAGTGGGCGGGATCTGAGTCACCTGACCAAACGGGATCTTTCCCACCTGAGCAAACGTGATGCTCTTAGAATCCTGGCTGCTTATGAGCAGCCAATCACATTGCAGATCAAGAGCCAGCGTGGGAGGGGTTATGGACTACAGGACTGCAGCACGCAGACTGAGAGACACTGGGAGCCTCTCACCCTGCCCCCCCACCTGGCCCTGCGCAGTTTGGGTGTCACAGCAGCCGGAACCATGCCCAGGGTCAACCCTGCATACCAGGACAGGTAGAGTCACAGATAGAGACACACACACACACACTTCAAATGTCTATAAAAATTCACTAATATCTTCCTCCACTAATTGTTAGATTTGATGACTCCATATCTCTCTCTTCTCTTATTCTCTCTCTTCTTTCTTTCTTTCTCTCTCAGACACTACTGCAGCCACATGAGTCTGCCTCGTGATCACCGTGACAATGGGAGATATGAGTACCTACCTACCGCTCCACAAGACATAGAGGAGTTGGATCCACTTGGTTACCAGGTGACTGACTGACTGACTGACTGACTGACTGACTGACTGACTGACTGACTGACTGACACACACACACACACACACACACACACACACACACACACACACACACACACACACACACACACACACACACACACACACACACACACACACACACACACACACACACACACACACATGCTCACGCCTACATATCTGTACATATCTACCTCAAATACTCCAGTATCCCTGCATATTGTAAATGTGGTACTGTAACTGACCCTGTATATATAGCTTCCTCTCTTATTTCTTATTTCAAAACTATGAAATAACACATATGGAATCATGTAGTAACCAAAAAACAAACCAAACCAAAATGTATGTTATATTTGAGATTCTTCAAAGTAGCCAACCTTTGCCTTGACGACAGCTTTGCACACTCTTTGAGAATCGATTGAGACATGGCCAATAGTTTTTGTTCAACACTTTTTTGGTTACTACACGATTCCATATGTGTTATTTTATAGTTTTAATGTCTTAACTATTATTCTACAATTTAGAAAATAGTAAAAATAAAGAAAAACCCTGGAATGAGTAGGTGTGTCCAAACTTTTGACTGGTACTGTAGGTGTTTCATTAGTCATACGATTTTGATATTGATTACTGCCCTGTTTTGTAGAGTTTGAAAGTCAAGCATGTAAAACTTGAAACACACACTCACACAGACACTTTGACAAACTGTCACCTAGTAGTAGGATGCCACGCGTAATGTCATAAAGCTTTTCCTTTGGTTTTGTATGAACAATAATCACTTGTTGTTGTCAGCCAATGCCATACCCTATAATTAAGACTACGGTACGTGGGTACTCTGTCTGTGATTGGACCACCATTCATCACTCAGTACCTGTAGTAGAGACAATCAATCAGCGGTGTTAAATCCTGCACCCCACTCATTATTGTGACTGGTATAACTTCCTGTGTTGTAGACGGGTGATTATAATTAGCTAAGATAATTAGCCCATTGTACTGTATGGTACAGTACATGTGATTAAAGGAGCTAGACCTACAGAATACTGTCTGTGTCTGTGTTGTTCTGCAAGTCCATTGAGAGGATACTATCTATTGAAGAAAACAACCCCGGGACTAGTGGGAAGCTCGTGGGTTTAGTAGTGGGTTGTATGGATCTGGAGGTGAGAGTGTACACAGCGCTCTTTGAACAGGGGACTGCACTTGGGGATACATATAGGGAAAAACAGATACCGAACTAGGGGAGGTTCAGAGCTTACTTCTCCAGGGTGTGTGTGTGTGTTTTGTTTGAATAGGGCCCCAGCTCTTCCAATGAATTGCATCAATCAGGGCCAACGTGCAAAAGAGCAATTCCAGCCGTCTAGTCCATATTGCATCCCTCTTGAAGGAAACGCACCCTTCGAGTTCGCTGATCAAGGCTTTGACGCATTTAAAAAATAAAATAAAGGCCCTTTTATTTTCCAGAGCGGCTGACTATGTACCATAGTGTAGATCAGGGCTGTACAGCGATGCATTTTTTCAAAATGGAGCAGCTTCCCTCAGCCAACCCAGTCTGGAATTATTCATGCTGCCGACAAACATTAGGGACCTGAGATGGAACTATAGACACACGTGTGCACACACACACAAGCAGGATTGCTCAGGCACAAACAGTCAGTGTGCTTTGCCGCTGCATAAATAGAAGAATAACCAAATCAAAAACCTGATCCTATTTACATCTAAATCATCGACACGTTTGTCATCAAGCACATACAACCACACCACATACAGTATATACCCAAACACACTCAACGAAAAACGCACACGCCCGTGTGCACACGCTCACACAATCATAAACAGCGCTCACGTGTTCAGCGGGCGGAATGTGAGCTGCGCCTAATGAAATCCCCTTGGAGAATGGAAGTATGCTCAGCTTAGGATACAGAGGGAAAAACACACTCCTCTCTCCCATCTACAAACATGCTCGTTTGTTTCTACAGCACACACTGACGCAGATACTGCTGCCAGACACAACCTACAGTTCAGTGCAGTAAATCTGTATTGCAAACCTACAGCATGTAATTGACTTGCATTAACACCCATACTTAATAATCAGGACTTTTGATAACAAAGGGATATTTAGGGGGCATTTTTTGAGAGGCTTGTTCGCTCCAATACAATTATATTTGAACATGGAAATTACATAACCAAAGTTCTCTAATTAGCATTTTCAAAAAATCAGATGCTTGTTTATTCATGTAAGCACACATTATTCATAGTTAGTTCCACATTGATTAACCGCTCGCTCTCTCACTCTCTCATCCCCCCCTCTCTCTCTCTAAGGACCTGGAGCTGGCCAGTCGTGTTCCGAGGGATCAGAGCTGTCTGATTGGCTGCTGCAACAACCTAGAAGAGCCCAGCAGTTACCACAGCCAGGTGTGTGTATGTTATGTGTATGTGTTTGTGTGTGTGTGTGTGTGTGCTTGCGTGTGTGTGGGTGGGTGGGTGTTCATTTCTGTGTGTATGTGCTGTATAGCTGCATACTGTGTATGTGACTGTGTGCTATCGCTAACCTTTCTCTCTCTCTCCTTCAGACTGAGGATGAGGACTATATGTTGGAGAAACCTCTGGGCTACCTGCCACTTCACCATGAGCTGGACAGTGGCCTGGGCTGGACCGACGGTAGCCTGCACCAGGGAGACCTCTCTGGCCTGGAGACAGAGGAGGGGGGTCTGGAGGAATGTCACCCCAGGGGAGGGGGCCTGGCGGTCAGTGGAGGAGGGGGTGGAGGTGGAGGGTCTCCATCATCTGAGTCCTTCATCTCGTCTGAGCTGAGTGACTCAGGGTTCTACAGCGTGAGCACGGGAGAGTTCCGCCGCTTCCAGAGGCTGTTAGAGAAGCGCATGTGCCTGTACAAAGCTCGTCTCCACCACCAGAGGGAGGTGTGCGAGCGGGAACGCCACGACAGCTGCCAGAAGAACCACAGAGAGCTGCTTGAAGCCATCCCTGAGGCACTGACCATGCAGCCCCAGCCCTCCTGCTCCATGCCTGGCCTGGCTGCTCCATCCATGGGCCCTCCACCCCACGGACTCTTCAGGTAGGGGTTCATCACCAGACAATGATCATTATGATTGTCATAGTTTTCCATTATAACGTGATCCATAGCCATCCATCTTCAAAGTATCCTCAGTCCAGTGTTGAACGATGATAATGCATGTTGTTCACCATTGTTTCATCGCATTTATAACTCCTGTTGCCCTCTGTATCTTCAGGGTGTCGTCCGTCCAGTTCCGGAAGGCGGATCGTCCCTGTCTGAGCAGACACAGCTCAAGTAGCGGGTCCCTATTCAACCCTCACCACGCCCCTGCGCCCCTCTCTGCCCATGCGCCTGTCCTCTCCACGTGCAGTACCCCCTCCGGCCACCGCAGGCCGCCACCTCCACTGCAGCACCAGGGCTCCAGCTCAATGGGCCAGCTGCGGAGAAGCAGAACCCTGCACCACCGTGGCCCACCCCAGGAGCGTGTCAGACGGGCCAGTCACCCGTCATCCCCCTCCTATGCCACCCTGCAGCATTGTGGAGTAGCGCCACCTAGAGGCCTGGAGCTGGGCCTGCCTGAAGAGGGAGAATCAGAACTGGTCCTCACACACCCAGCAGGATTGGCCCTCTCACCCCAGCAACATGCAACCTCTCTGGGGGAACACAGAGGAGCTGTGCCCTTACCAAGGGGACATTACTGCGACAATAGTGGAGGTCGTGATCAGCTGGTTAACGACAGGAGGCAGCAGCAGGAGAGGAGCTTTATGTCAGAGATACCAGTGCGGGAGAGGGAGCAAGAGAGAGAAAGAGAAAGAGAAAGGGAGCATGAAAGGGAGCGTGAAAGACAGCAAGAAAGAGAAAGAGAGCGAGAAAGAGAAAGGGAGCGAGAAAGAGAAAGGGAGCGAGAAAGAGAACGAGAGAAAGAAAGAGAGCGGGAAAGACAAAGAGAAAGAGAGGTGCACCGCTTCAGCACCCTCAGCCACCCTCCCCAGACATCCATGGACATCCATGAGACATGGCCTAAACCGGCCAATCGGCTGTCCCACCAGGGGTCAGGGGGTGGTGGGGGCCTCTACAGCACTCTTGAGGGCCACACTGGGGTCGGGGCTGGGGTCGGTGGAGGGTCCAGGAAGTGCCCCAATCCTAACCCCAACCCTACCCCCAACACTAACTCCAACCATCCTAACCCGAGAGCTGTGAGGAACCAGATTCTTCGCGACCGGGCGTCGCAGCTAGCGGACGAGCGCAGCGGGATGAGTACGGATGAGGAGAGTCAGGAGGTGATGAGGGGGAGGTACTGGAGCCGCACAGAGAGACGGGAGCACCTCCTACTGGCCCGCGAGCAGAAGCAGCAGCAACAGCAGGCCCGAGGGCAACAGGCTTACACAAGGCCAGGAGCCAATGGAGGATCAGGTTCTCTGAGAGAGGCAGGCGTCAACACAAGAGGAGGAGCTATGGGAGGAGGAGGGAGAGGAGTTATTCAAGAGGAAGAGGCTATGTCTGGAGGGGGAGGGTCTTTGGGAGATGGCCGGTGCAACACGGTGCTGGAGCTCAGCCAAAGGAAGTTGAGTCGTCTGCAGAACAGGAAGCTGTTTGATGATTGGACGACGGTGGAGGAGCTGCTGACTCACGGGACGAGGCTGGGTACCCGAGACGAGATGTCCCTCTGTCCCAGCTCACTACTGACTGTCACTACTGTATAGGGTCTGTGTGTGTGTGTGTGTGTGTGTACATGCGTGTTTTCCACTATAAAGCACCACGGACAATAGCTTTGTGTGTGTGTGTGTGTGTGTGTGTGTGTGTCAGTGCATGACCTTCTTACTAACTGAATACTGTAACACACTGCAAGTGTGTGTCTGTCACAATCTGTGAGCCTGTGTGAGAGAGGAGAGGTATGTGTGTGTGTGTGTCTGCACCATGTCTGGCTGCCTCATGCTCATAGGGTTTGAAAAACAGTTTTCTAAAACACAATAGAGAGAAATAGTAATGGCGTCTTTTTGTAGGCACTAACTCCGCCATGGTTCGTTGTACAAAGCCGATGAGGAAAATGAATGGCGTTTTTGTAGGGGTTTTGGATAAACGCCGAAAATAAGGTCTGTCTGGAAACAATAGCTTAGGAGATCTTATACATTTTCTTCTATGAGAATCTTCATCATCTAACGACACTTTTTGTGAATTCTGAAGAATTTAAGTTGTTATAAAAAACACATAAATCACATAAAAGCTTCATAATTCGTAAAGGTCATGTTAACTGACTGCTATTATCTCATTCGGTATTTGTTCCAAAACTCTTTCCCCATTCACTTTTGCCATCGGGATGGATGAACGAACCAGAGGTAACTTATTTCCGGGTTTTAAGACTACAAGCTGGCGAGCTCTATACAGTATCGTGTCATTTTGTTGCTCTTATCTTTGGGTAATTTTTTTATGTTAAAAAAAACGCTGACCGGTGACATTGATGAAATATTGACTTTTACGCCTCAACTAAAAACGTGACTGAGATTTCTAAAAGCAATACAGCACCGTAAGAGAATCCGCCAGAACACAGCTCGCTGGACATGAGATAAGATGTCATCTTACACCGATGCCACAGACCAGCAAGCGTAGCACTGTGTGTTCATTGATGACCACCCCGCTCAATCAATGTGTTTTTGACACCGAGATCCAGTTTACAGTCTTATAGGGGGAGGGTGTTGCAGTGGGAGATGTTTGTACAGTACCTGACGTGATTGTGCTCAACCCGCCTGGTACCCTTGATTCCGCAACAACCAACCCAACCCTCTCCACCCTATCGTTGGCTTGACGTTTACATGACCTGTTTCCAGGGATAGATACTGTAGAGTAGATAGATGGAGTAGGCTGACGCTGAGGCTGGCCAGAGGTTAATGGTAAATAGTTGTGGTACTGAAGGCCTCTGCAGGTTAGGAGTCAATTAGTCCCAGGAAAGAGGCTGGTGTTTTTACAGTTAACCCACAGAACATTGACTGTACAGGGAAGGGACTCTGGCCAGTGGGATGACTGTAGAATGATCTATTGCTGTTGTTATTTAGATCACAAAGCTTTTATGGAAGATTACAAATAAAATTATTTGTCGTAGTGGTGTAGAGCCTTTCCAGATAAAACACTCACAATCCATGTAAACAACAAACAAACAAAATTGTTTTCTTTCTTTTAAATCATTTGTAAAGAGAGCTGTGTTGAGCTTGAAAGGAGCGGACCAGGTTTCTGTATATTGGTCTTAGCTGGCTATGTATAGCCTTGTTCCTTCTGTGTTATTTTCTTCTGTACATATTCATTATGGAACGTACCGTACAAGGCTAGGGTACAGGGTCGACAATGGGGTGTTAAGCTCTAGTTGACGAGGGCCACAATGTCTGTAAAATTGGTTTTCTCCCTTGATTGATAAGACAGATGGGGGTCAGATGTATAATAAAAATAAAAAAATTCAAAAAGGCTTATGTCAGGGTTATGCAGACTTATGTCAGGGCTATGCAGGATTATGTCAGGTCTATGCAGCCCTGTTAACTCAAGGTTCACTGTGGTAGGTACTACTCACACTGTCATTGATAACTTAATGTAATAATAATGATAATAGGTGTGATTTGCTTTGTGATTAGTGTCGTCAGCACTCGTCATTAGTGGCACATGGCGCTACAGGATCACACACCTTAATGCACTGAGTGTGTTTCTCACACACTCTCACACCGCGTGTGGTTCTTACACACACACACACACACACACACACACACACACACACACACACACACACACACACACACACACACACACACACACACACACAGCAAGAAAGACTCACACCTGCCTGGTGCGTGAGCTGAGAGAGGCAGAGGAAGAGAGAAATGGAAGATAGAGGGAGAGGGAAATAAATACTGAGAGAAAGAGAATGCGAGGGAGGGATGGAGAGAGGGAGAAGGAGAGCGTGATGGATTCGTCGCTCTCTCCTCGAGGTGTTCCACGTCACACTCGGCATGACTCAAATGCTCAGAATAATGGATGAAAAACGACAGGATTTATTGCCTCCATCCCCTCTTCCATTTCTCTCTATATATACTGTATGGTGAGGATTATTAAGGCTGAAAATAGCCTTCCTTCCCTGTGAGAAGTGAAATCGCACAGGAGAGACGCTTGGGGTAGGAGTGGGGGGGACTTGTGATTTAAAGCTCTGCACACCTCTGGTTCCTCTCCCTACTCCCACTACTGTTTCCCCATGGACAGGGCTCCAAACGTCTCCCACACCTTACCGTCTGTGCAACTCTCTGGTTCTGCTTGTTTTCACTTTTCAGAAGACTCTTTTTGGGTAGGATGATGATGTACATGTGGTTGTAATAAAGAGATTTTAATTAGCTACTAAAACCCGTCCAGTGTTTGAATGTTGATTCTACAATGTGATCAGACGAGTACATTTAGCTCCACCTTGCCTTCCATAGAGCCTCCTTACCTATTCCGTTCCTTCCCGATTTTCCTCCAGCCATTTTGTAAACCTGTTTTATTATGAAGTCGCTTCCACATCCATTTAGATGTGGTCCTCCACTCTGAGCCGTCCTACCTGGATCCTAAGTGATCTGAAGAGACCAGAGCGTAATATGGCCTCCCAGGAATTTGCTTCCACCTGTCAACTTCTTTCCCATCAGTGTGTGCATAACTAAAAGGACACAAGTAGAGGGACCCCCTCCTCTAAACTGACCCATTCCACCACATCAATAGGGTCATTGTTGATCTTCCGGGTCCTCCGAAGTTCATGTCACGTTGACAACAGGCTAATGAACCAGTTTTGATTATTCTAACTTAGTGAGGACTGACCATGATGATGTGATATCTGGAAGGATTTACAGTAAATACTTGACACCCTTGGGAAACAGATTCTTTAAACAAACCTGAAATAACACCCTATTTCACATGCAGTGCACTACAGAACACTATAGACACGCCGCTCAAAATCAAAGTAGTACATTATATGGGCCACGGTAGCATATGTCGTCATTCGAGACTCAGACATTGATCGGAATGTGACTTCTTCCTGGTTTAAATACTTCTATCCTGTCCCTGGTCTGACTCCAAACTCATGTAGTCAGCACCACCCACCCATCCATCACCACAACGGCAACATGCGACACCACGCCTGGCCAATGATCTAATGAGCTTGGTCTTATATAACCAGTGTGAATGATGAGCCAGTCAGCCATGCTGAGGAGATGCACCTTCTGCACATACACACATTCCTTTATTACCCGGACAGCCTAAGAGGGTGAACAGCTGTCCACACAGACAGTCAGACCCAACTGTAATCTTTCCATCTGCAACATTGGTCCACTCTACAAGATAAGCAACGCACACACAGGGACCGTGAAGGTTTAACTGGCCCGTTGGCTGTTGTGGTGTCTTTTCTTTTCTCTCAATTTCAGTTTTTTTCTTCTTCAAATAAAAAATATTTTTTTTTATTTGCAGTGGGTATAGGACCATATATTCATTTACTGGATGGCCGCAATCAGCTCCATACTCTGTATTATTCACCTGTGTGAATCCTCTTGTTCCTAATCGGTTCTTACAAAATAAAGGCAAAATGGAACCCAACTGTGCAGAAGCACAAAATGGAATCCAAATGACAGGGAAAAGCTCTTCATTATCACTACCTAGCTCAGCCAGGCAGTGAGTGAGGCTGTATCTCACCAGGCTCCGTTCTGCGGTGGGTGGGTGGGGGGGGAATTGGCGTTGTAGCAGCGCCATCTTGTGCCACAAACCTGTCATAACATTCTGACGGTTACAAAATGGTGCATGGCCTGCTTTAGCTATGATTGGTGGAGGATACTACTGTATAAGTTGTAACTGTAGTGAGACGTTGGGTTTGCCTGGGGGGGGGGGGGGGTAAGCAGAGTGAGAGATTGTTCTTCCACAGACAGGAATCTCTAGTCAGGATGACTCAATAACACAGCGGTCGAGTCAAAAACAATCTAAATGGTTTAATAACATGTATAAAAAGAAACACAAAAAGACATGTCCAGAAACAGAGTTAAAAGCAGACCAGTTGGGACACATTCCATGTAATAACTCCTGTACATCAGTCATTCTACAGAAAAAAAGACAGAGGGGAGAAGAGATGTGACCCTATACTATTGCAGACTGTTGCTTGCCTCTTCTCTTGGTTTGTTTCTGTTACTCATCCCCCCAAAAAAACGTGAAAATGAGAAAGTGTGAATCTGCTATGTTGCAGGAGTTCCTAGTCAGAACTCTCAACTAAAACTTGTGACATCAGGTCACATACATCAGTCTTTGACAGGAGGGAGATAATCCAGGTAACCATAGCAGCCAGCACAGAGAGAGACAGCCGGTAGGGAAAGTCACAGCCTGAGCAATAGAAGGCTGTGATGTCATAATGAGTCTTTTGGGGTTGTGGTGGGGGGGTGATACCATAATGACAGTCTTGAGTGATATCACAAAGAGTCTTGATTTTAGGAGAGTGTAAAAACAGGACGAATTTAGGTGCCTGTCCTTCCCCTTCCAGAACCACAGGGGGCGATGATGATTATGGTGCTGGCTCAGTCCAGTCCCCCGATATCATGCTGCTTGTAGGACTGTGAAACCAGGCTCCCTGTAGGAAAGACACCAAGAATATCACACAGAATAGAGAACTCCATGAATAGAATAGTCACATGGTTGCCATGGCACCACGAGGAAGCATAGGTAGAGAGCTTCTATACATTTCTAAAATATGTTGTTTCAAGTATCTTTTTACACCAACTTTTTGTTTCCTATGACCTCTGAGTGTTTCTGAGCTATAATATCTGGTGGTTTTGACCCATGGAAGTTGCTCGACTAATGGCAAGTCAGTTTGTTTGGCTAGGCATTTGAAGGACGCATCAGCACCAGCTTTTTCCACCTGCCCTGATTGCATGAATGATGTGGACAGCGGCGCGAGGGGTTGAGAGAGGCCTCATAGGGGACTGTTTCCTGACTACTGCCGAGGTGCGGTGCTCTTTCCCGGCGCTAATAGCTGCTGAAGCATCAGCCACTACTCCAGTAGCGGACTGTCCAGCCTACCAACAGACAGGGGGGGGCGAGGTGACTGACGAAGAGCTGTCTGAGTAACTGACCGATGATGCTCCCTCTCTGTGTCGTCGATGCTCCCTCTCTGTGTCGTCGATGCTCCCTCCGCTTAAGCAACTGCACAGCCGTTCTGAACAACACCTGAAGCTGTGGAAGACTGTTGCCCAAGACCATCCAGATCTCTGCATTTGTTTTGTTCATTGAGATTGTCTTTGTAACGAAAAGCGCTACATAAAATAAATATATTATAGCTCACAACATACCTTCTTGTCGGAGAAACACAGTCAGAGATGATGTCCTTGAACACATTAAATGTTGCCCATTTGACCTTCCCAGGTCCAGAAATTATAGTGTATCAAGATAACGTGAACTCAACACTGAATTCAATACAGAGGCATTACAGGTATATCATGGCTCTTGGCATAATGAGTTTCTCAACAATGCAACTTGAAGAGCGGTGCATTAGAAAGTAAAATGGGATTCAAAATAAGAAATTCCTTCACTTTGCAACAGCAAAAGTTGGCACTGAAACAATAATGCAACTTAGACGTGTATTGGAAAATAAAATGTGCTTCAAAAGAAGAAATTCCCTCACTCTCCAACAGGGGCGACAGGTAGCCTAGGGGTTAGCGCTTTGGGCCAGTAACCGAAAGGTTGCTGGATCGAATCCCCAAGCTGACAAGGTAAAAATCTTTCGTTCTGCCCCTGAACAAGGCAATTAACCCACTGTTTCCCGGTAGGCCGTCATTGTAAATAAATTTGTTCTTAACTGACTTGCCTAGTTAAATAAAAGTTTTTTTTTTTTTTACATTTATCTTTTTAAATTGCAGATGCATAGCCTGGTTCCATGTCATTTCAGTAAATCATGACACCCACCATCTCAGATTGTTCTGAAAATCGCTTCTGTAGTTAGAAACAGATAAGATAAGGTTGCAGGAATGCTTATTTTGTTGAAATATAATTTGATCTGAGAAATTAAGCTAATTGATTGCACCCAAATTGCCCATTTTTATTTATAGCATTCATATAATATAGTACCTTACATCTGATTTTGACCAAACTTTTTTCTAACAATAGCTAGGTTTCCATCCAATTGACGACATATTTTCATGCAAATATTCTGAAATCCACATAAAGAAAATATGCGCATTTTCCAACCAGTGATGCATTTCCACTAAACAGACGTATTGCAGATAAATACTTAGTTTTTTTTTTTTTTTAATCAGTGCGTGACGATGTAGTGCACACAAAATGTACTTTTCCACTTAAGCTTTCATGTACCGAATAAAAATCTAAAGTTCACCGTGTTTCCATCGCATTTTCAACTCTACTAATAGTTTAGTCACAAAAACTGTTGGGTTAAATTGCAAATGTGCCAACTCTGGTCTCGACTCATGCGCTCTAGCATTACATAAGATCATAGCATTACATACATCACCAAAGCAAAGAAACGCAACGTGTATAGTGGAGCTTCATTCCCAAATATATAAGTAACACTATTGAGTTACAAAATCTAATTTTAGATACTTCAGGATGGTTTAAACATGAATTGTAAAAATGATAATATATATTCCATTGACTAAACAGCATTTGAAAAAGTGGCCAACAAAACCAACGCATGGGTTGCTTTCATACCTAAGGAAGCCCATGTCATTTTGGAAGCCCATGTCATTTTGTAATTGGGGCAAACTATTCCTTCAACATGGGGGGGGGGATCGTAGGAACAGAACCATATAGTGGTCAGAATCTCATAATATCTGGATGTAGGACGGGACATAAACCTAACAACTTCAATTGGTAATTTCTCTGTACAGAGGGAGAGAAAAAAAAAAATTTTTTTACTGGGAATACATTACATAAGATGAAGAAACAATACTCAGAGCCGCAGCTCCATACTACTTGTCAGACACAGAAAACTGGTACTATATACTCATCGTTGTGGTGGGATTGGTGTGTGTGTGTGTGTGTGTGGGGGGGGGGGGTTCTTGAGTGGCTTTTGACCAACCCTTTGGATTCCTCATGTTTGACTCATTGTTAGTAAAACATTTGGTCCAAATCAGATGTTACGTAATATAGTTAGTGAATATTATATGAATCCTATAAACTAAGAAAATGGCCAATTTGGATGCAATCAATTAGCTTAATTTCTCAGATTTCGATATTATATTTCAAAATAATGTTGCAAGAACACTAATCGTATCGGTTTCTAACATGACCAATTATTTCAGGACAATCAGATGGTGGGTTTCAAAATGGTGGAACAGCCCTGGTGTCAAGGTCATGATAGACAGCAATGCATTAAGTGTTTGACCAATAAAAAACGAGTAGACATTCGAGCACAGCCTATGGCGGCTCAGTTTTGCTCCTCTCTCAGTGTCTTGCATTGTGGTCCGGCTGGATGATTTGACAGTTGTTAAAAACAAAGCATAGCAAACATCACCAATCTCTGAGCAGACAACTTGATTCCACAAATATACACAACAAACACCCAACATAGACACACAAGCCCTGGTGAGAGCGAGGCAGGAGCGGAGCAGGAGGGTCAAAGGGCAAGCAGCAAGTAGACAAACCAGCCGCAGGTCAGGTCAGGTCAGGAGAGCCAGCTAGCCGGCCGGCGGTCATGTTGGAAACCAAACAAACCCAATAACCAGAATCGAAACTAACCCCCTCGCCTCGCAACGGGGAGAATCTCTCTTGATGGGATTTTGTGGTTATTAATCTGGCCCAGAATCAGTTCCCAATCAGTAGTTAGAGGCGGGTTGTGAGGCTGTGGTGTGCAGGGGTTGACGGTCTGGGGGGCGGTCTGGGGGGGGGGGGGGCAATGTCTGTTTGTGTGGTGGGCGGGGGCGGGGAGCAGAGGGCTGGAGAAGCGTCGTAGCTAGCAGGATTAGCATGGCTCCTCATGGTGGCTTCATATCATATTGCATCCTTACCTGCTGCAGTCAGGCCCCCCTCCGCTCTGCCCTTCATCCCTCCTCCTCCTCCTGCTCCTCCTCCTGCTACCGCTCCGTCAGGGTAGACCCTGTCCCCCCTGTAGGGTTTGGGCCTGAAGGGAAAGTCTTTCTCTTTACCTTTGGAGCCTTTTGGCCGCCCTGCCGTCTTCTTCTTGGACTTGCTGTCTCCCTTTACCCCCAGTAAGGGGTGCACTTCTACGATAGTGAGAGAATACACAGGTCAGGGTACTAGTTCATGATTAAAAAGTAAAAAGTGTTCATATTGTGTGTGTGTGTGTTACTCTCACCATCACTAGGCACCCCCTGTAGTTCGATGGTGGTGGTACGAGCCTTCTTTTTGGGCGGAACTCCCTCTGAGGACGGCTGGCGCTTCTTGTCCCCGCTCCCTGTGTGGGCTGAACCATCTTCTACAGGGGTGGTCTGGCCGGCTGCATCCGGAGGGGGACCAAATGGATTCTCCTCAGGGTCTTCTACCTCTGGAGCGATGGGCAGGTAGAGCAGGGCCTTGAAGTCCTCCAGCTCCTCATCACTAACACAGGGGGGAGATCAGAGACCACAATCCATATTCATCATTGTATTACTATTAGACTTCTATTCAATTGCAATGCCTATTTAAAGCTATAAGGCTGTCACCATTGAAACACCTGTCTACCTTCATCATCGAACACACTTACCTGCTGCAGAATGCTACGATGGGGTCAACAGAGGTCACATCCACCTCCTCATCCTCCGCAGCGTCAGCACCTGACACACACACACACAAATCAGTCCCTGACTAGTCGCAATGCAAGGGTGTGCGTGTGTGTGCCTGTGTGTACGCGCGCACGTCTACCTGTCTGTTCAGGTTCACTCTTATCCTCATCCTCTATGTCAAACTCAGACTCTCTCTCCTCGTACTCCACGTTCTCATCCAGCTCCTTGAAGTCTGGGGCGAACGCACTCCAGTTTTCCTGAACACAAAAACACATAGCGTTGAGTTAGCTAACCCATTCCATCAGATTCACTTGCAAAGGCAGAGGAATCACTCTCGGAAATCAAAACCTAGGTAGCCAAGTCGCAGAAAGAGACCAGTCCAGCACCCAGACCAGTTCCAGGGTGTAGAACTCAGGTCCAACCTTATTGTGTGTCACTCACCACTTGGTTCTGAGCCCAGATGGACACCACTCCGCTGGATATGGAGGCGATGATTGGCCGCACAGGGTGCCACTGCAGAGAGGTCAGGGTTCATAGGTCAGGAAAAAGTTCACCAGCACCATGAGTTACTGTCAATTCTGTGAATCTCTAGTACAGACAATTCAAAACAGAGGAAGCACATCCTCCAGAAACGAGGCAAAAAAAGAGAATAACTCATGACAATTAGCTAGTGAGGGGAAGAGGGCTAGAAAAAGAAAGGTTTTGGGTGGTTCCTTACAGCCACGTCCAACAGTAGTTCTCCTCTGGTTCCATGGAGGATCTTTACCAAGTTGCCAATGCTCTTCTCCCAGATGTACAGAGCATGCTGCCGGGCTGAACCAGCCACAATGTACTCCCCATCCCCAGAGAAACAACACCGCTTCCAGGGAGTCCTACAGAGAGAGGGGAAGGAGTGAGGGAAAGAGATGTATCAAAGTGAGCGTGTGTGGTTTGTATGCACAGCGAAGGCGTGCGTGTGTGTGTGTGTGTGTCTCTGTGTATGTGTGTGTGTGTGTGTGTGTTCACCTGTTGACCAGGTCCTGTAGTTTCTGCATGGGCTCTGGCTCCCCGTCTCTCCCACAGGTGAGAATCTCCCTCCCGTCATACACCCTGATGATTCTGTCTGCTGTGTTGATGAGGAAACAACTGGAGAGAGGAAGAGAGGATCACGATCAGTCCTTTGACGGAACTATGAAATATTCTCCGTAAGAGGCACACAACTACCTTCTAAGTACCAGAATGATTTCTCACACAAACATAGTCCTATTGCCTTTCAGCCTTCACCAACACATACTGATTGGTTTCCTCTCAGTCCTCTCACCTGCCCTTGCGCGCAAACTCTATGGACTTGATGGCTGTGGTGTTACTGGTCCCTGTTGTCACCCGAAACGATGCCACCAGATCCTGTGTGTCCGTGTTCAGCACCAGAATCTGCAGGGTCACATCAGTGAGAACAATAAGCTCACACACACACACACACACACACACAACCTATAAAGTGCTAAATAGAAAAAGAATATGGCAAAATGTCTGATCCACAAATACATAAACCCAGGCCACAGTGACCACTGACCTTTCCTTTGGCGTTGCCGGTGTAGATGTACTCCCCCCGCCGGTCGAAGGCCGCCACCACATTCAGGTCAGAGTCGTCATCCACGGGCAGAACCACGTGTTTAGAGTCGGACAGGGTCAGCAGCACCGGAGCTGACTTCATAGGACACACCAGGACTTTGTCACTGAAACAAAGGACAGGTTGAGATTTACAAGGGGGGATTTCCATATTTTTCCATACCGTTACTCCCTTATCCCATATTAGATAAACAACCACTTCACAGACCTTTGGGTGTGTAAGGGTTGAGGTTAGGAGTAACAATAAATTAGGAATCATAAGAGGCCTGAGGTGTAGGCTGAGCTAAGGTCGAAGTATAGATATATATTTCCCAGGTGGGTGGGGTCGGTGGTACTAACTGTAGTTTAATGGTTGGGGTTAGGAGTTATGAGTTAGAAAGGACAAGACTAGGCTGAGGTATAAGATGAGTCAGATATATAGAAACTCACAGGTCTCTGGGGTGGTACTGCAGTTTGAGGATGGGCGAGGGGAAGCGGAACCTCTGGTCACAGTCTCCCGTCAGGACGTCCCATAGCGACACTATGTTATCTGTAGACGCACTCACCAGCTTGTGACCGTCTCGACTCCAACTGCAGAGGCACAAGGTTAAGGTTCAGGACAGTTAAGATTCAGAACCACACTAAAAATAATTCAGAACCACAGTCAAAACACCTTTTGACAAGGGCTCCAGGACCAAATCATGGGTTTATGAGTAAATAGAAGAACATTTTTGCATATATAAATGTAAGCATAGTTTGCTGATTCTGAAAAGTGTTTGTGCTACAGTGTTGGGGTCCATTCCATTTGCAATCAATTCATAAGGTAAACCAAACCACAATTCTTCCGAATTGAAAAGTATTGAAGAAAATTGGAATTTCAGTGTACTTCCCGAATTGACTGCAATTGAAATGGAATTGACCCCAACCTTGGTGTTTTCCCTTTCTCGTGACCGAGGCTCGCTTTCTCACCACAGTGAGCAGACTGGATGAATGTGAGCGCTGATGATCTTGGCGATGCCCCGTGTCAGGAAGTCCCAGATGACGATGCGTCCGTCGTTGCAGCCCACCGCCAGAAGCGTGCCCCAGCGGTTAAAGGTGCATGTGAGAGCCATACTGATACAGTCCAGAGTGCCATCGGCCTCCTGTCAATGAGATCGCAACTATATGTGAAGACACTCACACAGACACATTCATCAGGAAGTCACTCAGGATAAGAGCGTCTGCTAAATGACTACAATGTAAATGACAAGTAACATGTAGAATAAGATTGGAATGGCTTACCTCTGGATAGTTCTGCCCGAACGACTCTATAGAAAAATAACAAATAATGTGGTTAGCTCTCTAGTACATATAGACTGACTTAGGTCATATAACAGCTGGAAGAGCACACAATCCACAGACTAGCTAACGTTACTGACTGTTTACATCCTCTGAGTCCAAACGACAGTATCTACATACGAAGATCGTTCATTGGCTAATGTAATGGCTAAAGTCTAATAGTAGTAGTTGCCTGCTATTTTGCGGTGTGCTTTCACCTTGTAGTTAAAAGGTAAGATTAACACTCTGGAAATAAATAGAGTGTATTTATCACTAACGTTACTTATACTCAGACTGCTTTGTAAAGCGTTTGGCGTTCGTTAATTAGCATGCTAGTGCTGCCAAGCTCCGATATCCTCCTTTACGTGAAGTCCTGCACCCAAGAAATTATTAAAGAATTATAAATTATCCTTACCGAGCAGCTCTAAATTCATCGCTGACCAATTCTGAGACCACGAATATCAAAATAAACAGTATTCAAGTCGATTTATCCAAAACACAGACGTTGAGCTATGTAGCTCTGTTGCTAACAAGAGAGTGACTGGCGCCTAGCTAACGAAGGACCCCAAACAAAGTCACGCTGAAACTGCCCAAATAAAAATCTATACGGATTTCATTCATTTTATTGTATGTTAAAAGTAAACTATTTGCAATTATGTTTTAGATTATTTTTGTACGTCTGATTTCAGATATTTATTAAAAATCTGAATATATGAACGTGTACGTTATTTAATTCATAACGTCCTCCATCCAGGCCGACACAGTTGCGCTTGTTTCTATGTTTTAGCAGGCAACTGCACTACGCATAGGACTCTAAAATCGTACCACCCGTGAACATCCGGGTCTTTCCCAATGTAACCAATCACAAAATACACGGGGAAAACAGGGCGGTGTTTCAGGTTATAGAAATTAAGTTATTCCATATAAAATACATATTTTCAACCTACAATGAAAACATAAATGGCACGAAAACTACATAAGAAATCATATCTAGTCCACCAAAAGCCTCTACATACTAGAAAGTCAATAGCCCGGCAGCAGCCAGTCACTAAAATTACCCTCACAGACAGAAGGGAAACCCCAGAGATGTCACAGGGAGCTATAAATTTGAAGCAGCCATTTACACATTTTCTCCCCACCAAATATGGTAGTGAGAGGAAGTCCAGTCGCGAGTAGTGGAGAGGATGAAACTAGGTGAAACTGGGCCGACATTCTGCATCTAGGAAAGAAAAGTAGGAAAGGAAAGGAAGAGGGAAATTAAGTTAGGAAAGGAAGAAAGGAGCTAGGAAAGGGAAGGAGGAGAGGAATGGGAGCTAGGAAATGAGAATGGGAATCTATCAAAGAAGAGGAGGAAAGACAAGGAAGTTAGAAAAGGACTAAAAGAAAGAAGGATAGGAAAGGAGGAAAATAAATGGAGCTAGGAAATCAGGAAAAGAAAGGGAGCGAGGAAAGGAGGAAAGGAATCAAGGAAAGAAAAGGAGTTCACATGTATGTGGTAGGGATTACCACGGCCAGTAGATAAGAAATTAAGCTAGGAAAGGAAAGTGGGCGAGGAAAGGAATCTAGGAAAGAAAATACATTCACGTGTATGTGGTAGAGATTAACCACTGCCTGTAGATAGTATTGGTTTTAGTGACAGGCTAGTTTTAGTAACAGGCTAGTCTGCGAGGCTGCAGCTGGATGCATCTCAAAAAAGTACTCCCGATCGTTCCATGCAGCAAAAACGTGAGTAAAGGCCTACTGCGTCAACCAATTGGATTTCTAGGTCGCTTCTTTATTGCTTGTTGGGGCGTGTTGCTGGGAGCATAGAACTTTGTAACTAGCCAGTAAAGTCACTGTGCTTTGAAACAGACATCATATTTTTTAATTTATTTTTCTATATCACGTGTTGTTCTGGAACATTGGCCATGCGCAGTAGCTAGAACAGTTATGCAACTGTCGTCTTGTTCTTGCACTGGGAGAACTAACTGTACCCAACAAGAAAACCCCGACTGTTTGATTCCCACTTTGAGAGACCACCCGTGGAATTAAACGATCCTGTCAACGGTAATGACATAAGAGACACACCCTTGACAACACATTACAGGTAAGCTTATTACTTATCAGAATGTAGGTCTATCTTCCATGCACATGTATTATCCTGACATAAGGTACATGTAACTGACCTGATTCTGAGGCTATGCATTGGCAAATCGTGACCTAGAATTATTCTGAGATAATTGGATTTACAATTCACAACCCTCATTGGTTTGAATGGTGTGAGCATATATATATATATTTTATTTTATTTATTAATTGGGGTATTTAGAGTATACTACTATGTAGGTAGAGACCATTGTACAGAACAAGGCTGTCAGTAACTACAATTGGCAAAGATGCATATATAACCTAATAATTCCAAGTTATCAAAACACGAAGTTGTCTGACCATTGATACGGTATAACATTTGTATGTGTGTGTGTCTGAGCTTTCTGAACAATGTGTGTGCAGTTATGCAATGTATATTATGTTGATGATGCTTGTGGTCTAACATTTCTGATGTTACGGTGACCAAATCACCTACACTGCGTCATAAATTTGTGTCATACTATCTGAGTGTGACATAACTTCGTTCAAAAGTTGGGAGACTGAGGGTATTGTCTTTTTTTGCAAGTTGATAAAAAATATATAATGGCAATATTTATTTCTATTGCTTTCGTGCATTATTGTATTTTTCTGATTTGTCCGCAAATTGCTTTAGATGAGATCGCTATTTCCTTGTTTGGAAAACACAAATAATGAGTTTTAATAAGTCAAGCTAATTGGAGACGTGAGATTTGAAGCAATGCTTTGCTTGGTTAAGGCTAGTTGTACTGTGTTAGTCCCATTTGACTCTCAGCTCTATGCATCATATAGTCTGTAACAGAAATACGATAATCCATTTTATACTTTTTTGTACATTGTTTCTAACAAAAGTAATTTTCCAACTGAACATGCAAATGTACAATTTCATATAACCATTACCCAATAAACTAATTTTTGAATTGTGTAATATTAATATTATGCTTCTAACTTCCAGTGTATTTAATAATCAGTTCTCTGTTAAATCTTTTTAGAGTCTTTAACTCTTTAAAAACATTTTTAATGTGACCCATTCCCTAAAGTACATACTGTGCTTCTAAACATTTAACATTTCCTGTCTTTTTTCCAGGCCCTGTTTTTGAACATGGCCAAGAACTCCATCCACTGGTTCCGGAAGGGACTGCGTCTCCATGACAACCCGGCCCTGCTGGAGGCTGTGCGTGATTCAGACACGGTGCGCTGTGTCTACTTCCTAGACCCCTGGTTCGCTGGCTCCTCCAACCTGGGGGTCAACCGGTGGAGGTGAGGAACAACAACCGTATCTATTCATCCATCAACCAACCAGTCAATACGGTTCTATTGTCCCAGTAGATTTAAATGAATTGTCCATGCTCGGAATGCTTATGTGTTATTACCATAAATACAATTCAATGGTTATTACAGTGTTGTTAGTGTTATTACAGAGTGAGTGAGGTAGGTTGGGTTGAACTCTGTTCCATTTGAATTCAAGAAGTGAATTGAAAGTCCAATTCAAGATTTTGTACAAATCTTTATTGAAAATCAATGACACTGAATTGTCCCAGACCCAGCTGTTCTAGTGGTTCTAGTTTTGTGGTGCTTCTCAGAACAGCTCCCGTCACACAGTTGCCAATATCTGGCCTTGCTAAAGAGGATGGTAGTATGGAGTGATCAGATGTGCCAGCGGAAAGCCTGGACCCTGACATCATCAGGTAGTTGTTTGGGCCCAGCAGAGTAAGGATTGCAGCAGTAGGCCTATATTGTAATTATGTCTGCTTTCAAGATAAAAGTAGTGACTTCTGTATGTAGCTATTATGGTAGGTTCTGAAAGTTTGTGGATCCTATGTTTGACTATTCTTTTGGGTATCTACTAGGCTATTCTCTTTGAAACATTGATTGATGGCGAGCATGTGAAATAGTGAAGGGGTGCTTATTCCGTGGTCATTTTAAGTTAGCGGAGGAATACTAATGGGATGAATAGCAGGCAAAAGCAACAGCTTCTCTTTTCCGGTGACAGTTAAGAGAGCATTAATAGTGTAATATAAATATTTCCCTCCCAAGTTCTTACCGTTGCCTCGGCCAGACAAATGTTCTTTTCACTTTCTGTACAATTTAATAAATCCTCTCTGGGGCATTCTTTCTGGCATCTTTCAAAGACTCAAGAGCGCAGAGCCGAGGCCTGTAAAATGGCGTCGTTCAGGCAGGGAGCCGGTTTAGTGTGCCAAGAGAGAGTTACATTTCCTGAGTAAGTGGTTGCTATTGGGATGACCTACTTTCCAGCAGGCTATGCAGTGGCAGAGCGGCCTAGCTTTATCTCTTAACTGTTCAAGCAGCAGGAGGCGGCAGTGGCCCTCAGATCCGCAGCTGGATTAACCACAGTTTCAATGGTAACACCTATACTTTCTTTGTTATTTGATCTGGAAAATTGCTAGTGTGAAGCAGCAGACAGATAGCAGGACTATCGGCTTATCTGGCCTCTCTCCACAGGCGGTATGTTTATCGTTGTCTTCAAAGGTGTTCAGGTGTTTACTCAAACACCAGACAAACACACCATGTATCACCTGCTGCTCTTCTCTCAGGGGGCTGTTCTTACGCTTAGCAGAAGGATCACAGCATTTTCTGGTGACTACGTTCAGTCAGTCATTCAGTCACCTGGGATGCTATGCTGTGATCCTGCTAACTCAGCCACGGCACAGTTTCATGCCAAATATGACATATGCAACAGTGAGGACTGAATCTGTGCCTCAATGACATGATTTACTTTATAAATGCTGGACAGGGTGTCGTAAATGCGAAAAGGCAAATGTGAGCTTCAGAAAGTTTGTGTGAAATACTAGTTGTTGAAACCTGCATCGTTATACATGCGGCAATGGAACAATTATAATATGATCATTGCATACCATCATAACATAAATGATGGACATGTGGTCAAAGGGCGTCGGTCTGCTTCTTAGAAAGGGATTTAGAGTTTATGTATTTATATCCTGATCCAACAAACATGTTCTTATTCATTTACTTATAATGTATTATTTAGTGGGACTTATTAGGGTTTTATTCAGTCAAACATGGTGTCAGGTCTAAGTAGTAAACATGAGTCTCTGCGCTCTGAGAATGCCCCTGAAGCAGTGTCCTCTCCAGCATGGCCATGTAGTGACGGTCGTCGTCCCTCCTATGTTTCAGGTTCCTGCTGCAGTGTCTGGAAGATCTAGACGCAAGCCTTCGGAAGCTCAACTCCCGTCTGTTTGTGATCCGAGGCCAGCCGGCCAACATCTTCCCCCGACTCTTTAAGGTGAGACCCCTTTTCCCTCCCCTCTCCCCAGCCTCCCTCACCCCCAGGGACAGCAAATATTCACCCTACTGTATCAGTGTTTTCTGACCATTTCAAAGCCGATCAGTATATATGGTTTTAACCCCAGTGTGTGTCTGCTGTGTCCTGTCCTCTCAGGACTGGAACATCTCCCAGCTGACGTTTGAGTGTGACTCTGAGCCGTTCGGTAAGGAGCGGGATGCAGCCATTAAGAAACTGGCCACAGAGGCTGGAGTGGAGGTTGTCAGCAGGACCTCACACACTCTCTACGATCTGGACAAGTGAGTGGGACACCCGGATGACATCACTTGGAGGTTTGGATTGAACAGAGCCCTAACTGAAAACCCTCTCCTCTCTGCAGGATCATAGAGCTCAACGGGGGTCATCCTCCTCTCACCTTCAAGCATTTCCAGACATTGGTGGGCTCCATGCCGCCCCCCGATGCCCCAGTAGAGGCTCTGTCCCGGGCCAGCATGGGTCGATGTGTCACCCCTGTCTCAGACAACCACAGGGACAAGTACGGAGTACCCCTATTGGAGGAGCTGGGTAAGACACTATTGGAATGGGTGTCCATACTTGCTTCATGGAGTTGAACATTCAATTGTTTTCGCAATTCTTTCAAGTCTGTCTAGAATGGTTCTTAGGAGCGGAAAAAACGAGTTTTCGAGATAATTTACCTGAAGTGTCTAAACATGCTCTGTGTTTCTCTCCCCAGGCTTTGATACAGAGGGCTTAGCTCCAGCCGTGTGGCCAGGAGGAGAGAGTGAAGCTCTCACCAGGATAGAGAGACAATTGGGACCTGACCTCTCCACTGTACGTAACCGCACACGCACGCACACGCACGCACACACACACACACACACACACACACACACACACACACACACACACACACACACACACACACACACACACACACACACACACACACATACACACACACACACACACACACACACACACATACACACACACAGAGACTCATTAGTAATTATGTTTTATATCATAGATGGGATTTTTTTTTATGGTGAACGAGCGTTGCAGATTTTCCTGTCCAATTATATCATCGATGTATCATATATTAAACCACCTTTCTCTCTCTCCAGGCGTGGCAGGTGAATTTTGAGAGTACCAGGAAGACCGCCAGCCCCCTGCTGCCCAGTCCTCTAGGTCTCAGCCCCTACCTCCGCTTTGGATGTCTGTCCTGTCGACTTTTCTACAGCAAACTGGCAGAGCTCTACAAGAAGGTACAGTACCTCACACACATAACTACACCTACTAAATACTATCACACACACATCCATCCCTACCGAACACCAACACACAGCCGTCCCTACCTAACACCAACACACATCCATCCCAACCTAACACCCACACACATCCATCCCAACCTAACACCAACACACACGTATCCCTACCTAACACCAACACACACGTATCCCTACCTAACACCAACACACATCCATCCCAACCTAACACCAACACACATCCATCCCAACCTAACACCAACACACATCCATCCCTACCTAACACCAACACACACGTATCCCTACCTAACACCAACACACATCCGTCCCTACCTAACACCAACACACATCCATCCCTACCTAACACCAACACACATCCATCCCAACCTAACACCAACACACATCCATCCCAACCTAACACCAACACACACGTATCCCTACCTAACACCCACACACACACATCCATCCCAACCTAACACCAACACACACGTATCCCTACCTAACACCCACACACATCCATCCCTACCTAACACCAACACACACGTATCCCTACCTAACACCAACACACACGTATCCCTACCTAACACCAACACACATGTATCCGTACCGAACACTAACACCAACTCTTACTTGTCACAGTGAACTTTCACATAAGATTGCTCCTATTTTCCTCACGATTACATTCTCCTCTCTCTTCTCCCCTCAGGTGAAGACGAACAGCAGTCCCCCCATCTCTCTCTACGACAAGCTGCTGTGGCGTGAGTTCTTCTACACGGCCGCCACTAACAACCCCCGCTTCGACAAAATGGACGGGAACCCCATCTGTATCCGCATCCCCTGGGACCGCAACGCCGAGGCGCTGGCCAAGTGGGCCGAAGCCAAGACGGGCTTCCCCTGGATCGACGCCATCATGACTCAGCTGAGGCAGGAAGGCTGGATCCACCACCTGGCCAGACACGCTGTGGCCTGCTTCCTGACCAGAGGAGACCTGTGGATCAGCTGGGAGGAGGGCATGAAGGTAGAGAAAGATGGAGGGTGGTGTGGAGGGAGGGAGGGCTGGGAAGAGGGAATGAAGGTAGAGAGAAGGGAGGGAGGGGGGAAGAATCAGAAGAGATACATGTTATGTGTGAATGACTGTGTTGTTGTTCTGTGTGTGTCTGTCAGGTGTTTGAGGAGCTGCTGCTGGATGCAGACTGGAGTGTGAACGCAGGCAGCTGGTTGTGTCACTCCTGCAGTTCCTTCTTCCAGCAGTTCTTCCACTGCTACTGCCCCGTGGGCTTCGGACGAAAAATAGATCCCGAAGGAGACTTCATTAGGTTGGTATAGCTACATGCACGCACACACAAACACCCACACACACAAGATGCACACACACAAGTATCTTCTTTATCAAGACCACTGTCTGTATGTTATGCTGAACCAGCTGCTCTGGCAGTTGTGACGAGGTGCTGAGATTTAATTTCTCCCTCTGCTTGCAGACGCTACTTACCTGTCCTGAAAGACATGCCAGACAAGTACATCTACGACCCTCGGAACGCCCCCATAGAGGTGCAGCGGGCGGCCAAATGTGTGGTCGGGGTGGACTACCCCAAACCCATGGTGAACCATGCAGAGGCCAGCCGACTCAACATAGAGAGGATGAGACAAATGTACCAGCAGCTGTCCAGATACAGAGGAGTCAGTAAGTATTTTTCTCCCTCCCTCACTTTGTATTGAACTCTCTCTCGCTTTTCTTTTTCACTCTCTTCCTATCACCTGCCCACTCTCTTTTTCTCTCGCGCTCTCTCTTTTTCTTTCTGTCTGTCTCTATCGTGCTCTTTCTCACACTTGGTAATTCATTATAACTTGTGTCTCTCTCCCAATAGGCTTACTAGCAGCTGTGCCGACCAGTCCCACTGAGGATCTGAATGCGGTGGCATCGCCCTCTACTGGTAGAAAACACAGCGGGCTCAACGGCCATCATGGTGAGCAAGGCTCATTTGCCTAAACCTCCTTAGATACCGTTCATACATTATCCCAAATAATATCACACCACGACTGCAAAGTGAGCACACTCTAACCCACACTTCACCTCTCCTCTACCCTCCCCTCTCCCTCTCTTCTCCTCTCTCCAGGCCGTAGTAGAGTAAATGTGAACGGTGAGGAGCTGCCGGGACTCAGTGGAGTGAGGCCACAACCTGGACCAACATACACTCAGAGTAAGTCTAGACACAGTATTTCATATCCGACTGGACACAGACTGGTCACAACAGTCACTTGCAGTGTTATGTAGAGGAGGACATTCTTATGGGTCTATTTCTGTTTGCCTCTTGGTCACTGCAGGCTGTGGAATGGCGCACACAGAGCAGGCAGGATCGTCCAATCAGCAACTCTGTCGGACAGGATGTGCCCATGAGTTTGCTGTGCCTCACTATCCAGGTCATCTGGCACGGGGCGGGACTGGGAAGAGGGGGCGGGAGTCGGAACAGGAAGTGGGCAGCGACTTTCCGGCCCCTGCCTTCAAGGTGCAGCGACACCACCGACATGTAAGTCAGGGGTCAATATTTGTGTTTACATTCTGTTTTCTAAAGTCGATGTTATGTACCTGGGGGGATGTCACAAAGCATGATCGATAAGCTATTAAATAGTCTGAAATATTCATATTTCTGAGTTCATAAATATAGACTTTTAGGGGCATAGTAAAATAGACTCCACATGATCAGTTTATCAGAGCTCCTGCTTTGTGAGACTATAAACATGGTGAAACGATGTCATAATATTTTACAATGTTTTCTTTGTTCTGTGTTTGTGTTTCAGAAGAGTACGGGTCAACAGGATGAGAGGATGGCTGTGTCTTCATAAGCTGCTGCCGTCATAGATAGATATTATTTTGTATGATATATACTGTACAGAGATGTTTAAAGACAGATTTTTATTTTTTGTATAAAAAGGGAAAACTCTCTTTGTTCCCGTATGCGATGTCACATGAAAGTCCCTGAGACATCTTAGGTTTGAGATCTCAAAGATGTACTATTTCAATTAGGCAAAAGGGTCAAATCAGTTTGGGTTTATCGTAATCTAATCTTGAGAGCTTATTATGACCCTAAATACCCCACCTGGGTTGAATATAAGATACAGTCTATAATATGTTATGATGTAATTTATGTAAATATGTCAGACTGTGGACTGTACATTACATTTTCCCATACTGTGCCTTACTGTATGTGTGTGACACATAACCATATAGCCCGAAGACAAACCATTTCACTGGAGACCTGATATTTAGGTCTGGACTACCCATTACCTTTAGGGTTTACCTTTGACCTCTAACCCTGAGGATCAAATCACCTGCTCTCTGTAGGGAAATTATATGTAATAGCCTCAGCAGTTCATCATGTGTTGTTCTTCCACCATGTTTCTTATTTTTTCTAAAATGGAGGGTGAAGAATGTTATTCTGGGTAGAGGATGTGAACTGCCTGGACGGAAGATCAGTGTTACTGCTGGTGGTGAACAAGTGGCCTACTGTATTATGCTCCATCTACCATTGCCTCTGCTGGGGACACTGCCATTGGGAGTTCTTCCCAGATTCACTAGCTTCTGAAAGATGTAGTACTGTGACATTGCTTTAATACTGTCTTCCATAGTGTAATGCACTAACCATAAGTCACTCTGGATAAGAGCGTCTGCCAAATGACCAAAATGTCAAATGTAAATGTAATGTCAACTTTCAAGCAGAAAGTCAATCTTCAGTTTCAAAAACTAGCAGGAAGTCAATCTATTTTATGTTTGCTGGTATCATGTAGGTTGTTTTCATAAATCTGCTTTTTATACAGATTGTTTTTTGTTTTCCTTCTGGGGCTGTACATTACTGGTTTAAAAAAAAATATTAGCTTTAAATTTCATATATACATTTTTAAATAACTTAATTGATATAGTATATGTACCTCTATCTCGGCTCTTGGCTATGTAAACTATTCTATTTCAACTGAAATTAAATAGTTGAAACACACTGACATTTTAACGTGCGATTCCTCATCCAATTTCATTTCTGTTCATGAATTTGTTACATTTCATTAGGCTAATTATTTCAGCGATATTGGTAATAATTCATGAAAGTTAGTACAATAAGCTAGCTGGGGCCCTCTTCTGCTTCTGAGTTGAACCGGTTTGGAATGGGTTGCCTTTTAGCAAGACCATGATGGTTCCAGACTGGCACCAAGGATGTGAGCAGGAAAGCTACAAGGTTTTACTGATTTATCAGCAGTTTATTTAAATACACTTGACAAAAGTTAACACTTACAAGTACTTTATCTTTTTGGAACATGGAGAAGTTTCAAAGTACGCCATTGCAGAGCAGACAAAAGAACGTCAAGAGGATTCAATATCTTGTCTGGCTGGTTGCCAGTAAGGCCTAGATTCAATACGGACGGCAGAAGATCTGCGTAACAGCACGATTGACATTCAAACGGTAATTTCCGATTGATACATGCAGCGTTTAAACACGGAAACATTGCCTTGAAGATGCATAGCAGTAAACAGGTGATCGGATTGAATCTAGCACTTAGGTTCAGCAGTAGAATAGTCCACCTGTTGTGTTGTCCATAGTGATATGTAATGCAGTAACAGTTTGGTACAAAGGCTAATAATAGGACCCCATATTGACCCAAACACTCAGACCCTTGAGAATCAGCAACACCCAAGAGCCCTTCAACATGGCAACAAAGACATTACACAAACAGTATGTTGCCATTGAAGAAATGCAGTCCCAATGGACTTCTCAAATTTAGTACCGTCTCCAACTATTCATTTGGCTTCATCATTTAATTCCTGGGTACACCCCAGGCCTCATTTAGACTAACAGTTGCAAAACCTTTCGCAACGGAAAACATTTACTCCAAAGGTTAAACGTTTTGTAACAAAAACAAGTTTATTGGACAAATTCAGGTAGGTCCCTCACCATTTCAATGCGTTTGCTTCCTAGTGAGTACACCCCGGTAGCATAGACTTGAGACTATAAGGTACATCCCAAATTGTGAATGAGACAGAGGCACAATGTCAAACTTCCCACGAGACTTTATTATGTTGGAAAGTACAAGCATGCCAGACAGTCATATCAGCATTCTCTACCAGCAACAGCCAAGTTATGGCAGAATACAGAAACAAACCCAAACTGTTGCATTGAAATGTTGAGTTTCCATAGAAACGTTATAAAAAGGACCAAAGACAGACAGTAGAGAAACAAGTCCATCAATAAATAGATCTTTTATTTTGTGTAAAATTTATGACTTCTCCATTTCATATATGCATCTACTGAATAACCATGATTAAAGTGATCATATCGTTTTACCACAACAACCTAAACAGGGCTATTGGCTCTCAGAACCACATCACCTCCAACTCTTATTTTGGAAATGCTATCAAACTCTTTTCAGAAGACCCAAAAAGCTATCTTCACATGGTTCACTGTACCATTTCGAAACAAGCTAATGTTCTGTGTTGGGGTTTGCGGTCACAAAAAAAAAAAACTCATACAAAAATTCCAGCACATTATAAACCACAAACCAGGCTTTAAATGGTGGAAGAGAAGAACCCAACCTAGCATGCCTGTTTATCTCTCTCCCTCCTTATATAACTGCTTTACATTGTCTTAAGGCTTCAGGGGACCATGTAGGTTTGGATGAAGACCCCCTGTACACACTGCTCAGTGAAATGGTGTTTGGGGGGGAGGGGGGAATAGATGGCGAGGGGGACAATTGTGACCTCTGGCCTGAATAAATAGTAATCTCCTTCTTCAACACTAACAAAAACACAGATTTTTTTAAAATGACCAAAAAAAGAACAGGGAAAGAAGGGGGAGGCTACAAAAGGCACTACTGAACATGTTGTTTCCCCAGGTACAACTTAGTGAATGATGTACAAACGAAGAAAAAAAACTAACGAAATCAATCCACTTTGAAAACATGGCGACTAGCTTCAACTCATCACTTCCTCTTATGGCTCAGTCGGTGGGGCGATGCATTGTGTTGCGTGTCCATCATCGTCATCATCTCCTCCTCACTCTGCCTTGTCCTTTGTCTTGGCTCTGAACGGAACTTTGCCAGCTACCGTGGAACCCACTGATGACACGCCCCCGGCGACCGATGACACGCCCCCGGCGACCCCTTTCACCAGGCTGACGCTCATTGAGGGGACTGAAGTAACTGCTGATTTAGTGTACTCCAGACTCTTCCCGCCGAGCCAGGCAACTCCTCCTACCGTGGCGCCCACCACAGTTTTACTGGCACGGAACAGGCCACCCCCGACCCGCCAGATCATGCCCGGCTGGGCCTCGGGGTGCTCCTTACCTGCATCCTTCCCCTCATCTATGAGAGAGATGGGTTTTAGAACACACGCAAAACAGTTTTAGAAAGATGGACATAACAGATAGCGAAAGACCAGAGAGTGAGGACCACACGTCATGTTTGTGAAACAGACCATCAGCAGAGAAAGAGGCCTACACACAATGAATCATATCATTAAACAATAGTAAGGCATGTCAATACATTGAGGTATTCTACTTAGTAACCACATTCCCATCCAGTTATGTGAGTAAAGTCATACCAGATAAAAATCACAACAGCTGTGATGGAACATGAAGTTTTGGTACGACATAACCATCATATCGAAGTAAACTGAGGCACACGATGACATGGTGTGTGGTCCTCCTACTACAACTCGGAGAAACCATGCAGTTTAAATTGCATGGTATGAGAACGATCATCCAGAGTAAGCACATTTGCTATTTAACGCAACAGTTGTGACAAACTATTGGTAGAGTTGAAGAGGCGATGGAAACATTCCATTTTTTATTTGGTACATGAAACCAATGTGCAAAACTGCTATAGTGTGTGCATATTTTTGTTGTTGAAGGATTCTTACTCTGATGAAAAATAAGGGCCATATGGTTTCGAAAACCATATTGCAAGTGATGATTGGCATTTCTAAACGTTAAAAAAACAGCTTCAGGATTGTAGTACACGAGGTCTTTGGGAACGAAGCTAATGACTGAAAACTGTAGGGTTGAAGGCAGAATGCCACCTTGAGTTTGAGAGCTACAACCTGATCACAAACAAACATATTCCCTTAATACATCTCTAGTTTGTTAAACAGCAACACAACCCTTTACCCTGAATTGCACCTTATCCCAGATGGTTCAAGTGTCCCTTGACAAAGGGGGCTTTAATTGCCCACCAAGAGAGATGGCTACAGCGCAGAGAGATATTGTTCACCGCACTGTTGATGATTGTGTTATTTACCTGCTGTGGGCTCGCTTCCAGTTAACTCAGGTTCTTCTTCCACGAGACAACCTTCAGGCTGGGGCTCTGGGGTGGCGTTCACGTTCTTACAGAACAAAAACAATACTGATTAGGCTAGAATACATGCAATTTAATAAGCAAGTTCATACAAGTAGTAAATCGTACAATTTGTTAAACCATCAACACTATAAGCCTGTTGGAAAAGTCAAAACAGTATAATCTAACACTTAGAAATGTATTTCTGAATAGAAAGATCGGTGCAAATTCTGAGCAGCCATGAAACAGTGCTCAAAGGGCACAAGTAGGTTAAATAACTGCATATTATTAGTAAGGTTATGCTCTGGGATTTCATGCACAAAACGTTACATTTTTGACGGAGCCCGTCAAGCACAAACAAACGTTCAAAACCAGTGCTTGTTGGATGTTCAAAGTTCTTACTCTTGTTGCAAAACCATACGACAATCATTGTTTGCTTCGTGTTGATTTAAAATGCCCTTTTGTTAAATAAACCAAAAATCACAAAAATATGACAAAGCTAAGGCTACAGGCTTTTAAAGGAGTCTTAAAAAGTCGTCCTGTTGTGAAAGCTCCAATTAGCTGGTTACATAGGCTGCACAGGGAAAACACTCAAATCATAACGCTAGCGAAATTTCCCACACAGGTCAATAATTTGGGCTGTAGATTTAGTTTAATATTTAAAAAATGTCCTTAACCTACTGTTTGCTTGAAAGGAAGCACAGTGCATCACTCAGTCCGGATCTAATCAATTTCGTATATTATATCATATATTATATATATGGTTTTATCATACCCCAATTGATATGCAGTAGCCTATCACTTTACTTATCGTAAGCACATACATAAATCGATACAGAAGAACAGACATATCCTTACCTTCACCATGTTTCCAGTAATTTCTGATGCCCGCTTGTAGAAGGGACTGCTACGCACCTGAGACGAATAATTGGTGCGCTCGTTTGTTTCCTGAAAATATTACTACAATTTTCAATCCCCGGTGCCTTTTTACTTTTGTTCAAACTCCTCTATTCAAAGCTATACTTTAATAGCGTGTTGTCCTGTATTTTAACGCACGTAAAATCGTACTTTTGCGGTTTCAAACTTTCCTTAAAAAATATAGGATGTATCTTGTTGGTTCTGCCGACGTGGCGCCTCAACTACTGCACTCGTTTTCTCCGGATCTTGCGTCACCTCAAACAGGCTCCAGCTCTCTCTATTTTATTCATGAGTGCTACATGTCTTATGTGTTCTACGGGGCAGACGGAATAAAAAAAAATTTAGGATTCACTTAAAGAAAACATGTTATGTAATGCTGCCGAATTTCGAGTGGCCCTTTGGACTATAATGGTCAAAAAGATCATGACGTAGGATTAATTCACAAGGATCAGTACATATTTTATCTTTTGGTAATACATTCAATCACCCAAATAACACAAAATATTAGTTATTTATAAGGTTTATTTATTCAGTATTTGTTCATGTTAAAGATATACAAAAAACATGTTACACCATACCAACATATGAGTGAGTGTTGGTTGCCATGCCAACGGTGATAAGGTTGTTCTGAATAGACAGACAGCTGCACCACTGCCAGCCCAGAGAAAAACATCTCTCCACTGCTGAATGGTCTCCTGTGAAGGAAGTGAGTCACATGCCATATAGGCTGTAATGAAGAAAACTGTGGCTCTTCCAATAATAGATGTGAGTACTGCCTGTCACACCTGCAGCCTACTTCTCTCTGTCACGTCCTAGATTCAAGCCCCTTGACGTCCTGCCTTACCGTGGCCTGTGGAGCAGATAAAGTATGACGGTTGAATGAGCATGTCTGCTGTCGTCGTCTTAAGAGTTTTCAGTTCTGCAATGTTTACGCCTCGGCTTCAGAGCCAGCCTTCCACAACAAGATGCAGCAAAACAGGTGCATGTGAAATTCAATGCAACAGTCTGTTTCCCAGTCTCTGTACCTAAGACTACAAGGCTACCAATGAAGTGCAAAGAAATGGCGGTGTATGCACCATCATGATAATTGCTATTTTGCTAGCTTCTTCCATGATGTAGCTAATATTTCACTCCTGGTCTTGAGTGTCAGAGACACTGTGCGTGTGGACACTGACAGTGAAATGGACTGTCTGACAACTCTGTGATTGTAAGGATGGAGTCTCCGTGCAAAGGCTTGGGAATACATACAGCCACTCCAACAGGAGACTCTTCTTATCTCCCCTGATAACATGTCGTCAGTTCCCAGCCTCTGTACCCGACATGGTTCCTCTGCATGTTGCCTCTCTTCGCCAGGCTTGCAGCGACAGTAGAACAGGTCTTGGAAGAAAGCAGTCATAGTTGATGCTTCGTTGATGCTTCCTACCAGAGATTGTCCTGAAGACATTTTTTATTTTTTATTTAACCTTTATTTAACCAGGAAGGGCCCATTGAGATTTGAAATCTCTTTTTCAAGAGCGTCCTGGCCAAGATAGGCGGCACCAAGTCATTACCCAATTAAAGACAGACAACATGAAAAACTACAGGCAATCTAGTAAGAAAAAACATAGAATTCGCAAGAGTTTAACAAAATCATAAAACAGCAATTAAAAACATTGACAGGTCAGGGAATAAGCCTCAAAATCCTTCATCAATGATTCAAAAACACTGATGGGAAAAAGACTACTCTGCATGGAAAAGCTGACCACTGCTTTCAGATCAGATCAGATGTTGAAGGTGGAAGAGGAGGCCATTGATAAATTATTCGAGAGGGGGCGGGAGACGATGACAGAGGCCTGGTCCAGATTGTTGGGGGTAAGGGTCGCGTTTGTTACCAACTTGGTCTGTGTTTTTACGGTTCTTGCCATTGTTTTTAGGGGGGGTTAGGGGTGTGTCGGTCACATGACCTCCTATTGCATTGGTGTCAGGTCTAAACCTCTTGGCTCCACGTCCCTCGTCTGCCACCACACCATCCCTCTTCAGACGTATCTCCATGGGGTCATCGGCTACATCTGGCACAGAGAGAGTGAGTCAGTGTGTATTCCCTCTTTTGAGTTTAGCTGCGTTGTCTTGTTTAGTGTGTGTGTGTGTGTGTGTGTGTGTGTGTGTGTGTGTGTGTGCGTGCGTGCGTGCGTGCGTGCGTGCGTGCGTGCGTGCATGCGTGCGTGCGTGCGTGCGTGCGTGCGTGCGTGTGTACCTCTGGTGAGCAGAGTTGTGTTCTCTTGTTCATTGCAGATTTGTCTCATCAGGTCCAGGTTCCTCTGGCTGACCTCCTGGTGGCTCACCATGAGCAGGGGGTAGTTGTTACCTAGACACATCAGATGGTCAGGATGTAGTAGGGGAATTCCACACTAACGGAATAAAACTGACTCCGATTTTTCACTTTAAGATATTTCCTGAACAAAAAACATTGTTTTCAAAGTTAAACAAATCATATAACTCTATGCACAATGACTACTTTGAACAATTTACACCGCAAATTTCACAAAAACACATTTACTGGAAGAACTGTGCAGATGCAATGTTTGATAACAGAATTAAGGTAAAATCGCCCTCAGTTTTTTATGCGACCACATTTTCCAAAAACTCTGTTAAATATCTGCTCCAAATTAAGATTCAAAGATGTCTTCAGAAAGAATGCTGTGTCAGCTATGACACGACACCTTGAGTTAGAAAAAATATATTTTGCTTATTGAACTACAGTAGGTGAAGTGGATTTACACCCGGTAACGGAATTAGGGTAACAGAATGACATCCTGGGGTCCCCGATCTGAACTACACAGAAATGCATCATTATGGATCGATCAGACCGACCGACCGACCAACCGACCGACCGACCGACCCACCCACCCACCCACCCACCCACCCACCCCTGGAACTTAGGGCTAGGTGTCCCGCTAGCGCTAGGACAACTTCCGGTGAAACTGGAGGGAGCGCAATTCAAATAAATAATCATAAAAATTATGGATATTAATCATTTAGGTACATACAAGTGTCTTATATCGGTTGAAAGCTTAAATTCTTGTTAATCTAACTGCACTATCCGATTTACAGTAGCCATTACAGCGAAAGTATGCCATGCGATTGTTTGAGGATGGCGCCCCACATCAAAATATTTTTCCACCGGCACAGTTTCATAAATTCACAAATAGCGATTAAATATTCACTTACTTTTTGAAAATCTTCCTCTGATTTGTCATCCAAAGGGTCCCAGCTATAACATGTAGTGTCGTTTTGTTGGATAAAATCCTTCTTTATATCCCAAAAAGTCAGTTTAGTTGGCGCCATCGATTTGAGTAATCCACTCGTTCAACTTGCAGAGAAAGGAATCCGAAAATCTTCCCCTAAACTTTGTTTCAACAAGTCAAAATATGTTTCTATTTACTCCTCAGATACCCTAAAATGTAATTAAACTATAATATTTCTTACGGAAAGAAGTAAGTTCAATAGGAAACCGATTTTAGCAGGTGCGTAATGTCTTCATCGCGCACATACACAAATTTCCAAGACTGTGTCCCTGTACCAAAACTGATATTTCTTGTTCGTTTTGGAAGTTACAAGCCTGAAACCTTGAACATAGACTGCTGATACCCTGTGGAAGCCATAGAAATTGCATCCTGGGAGCTAGAATTCAGTATGCCCCCCTACTTTCCATTGTAAGAGGATGGTCTCTCAACAATTCTTCTTTATTACGGTTGGTTTTTCTTTGGATTTTCTCCTACAATATCTATTGTGTTATATTCTCCTACATTATTTTTAACATTTCTACAAACTTCAGAGTGTTTTCCTTCCAATGGTACCAATTATATGCATATCCTGGCTTCAGGGCCTGAGCAACAGGCAGTTTACTTTAGGCACGTCATTCAGGCGGAAACTGAGAAAAAAGGGGCCTAGCCCTAAGAGGTTTTTAACTGTGCCTCTCTGCTCTGTGTGTCTTTCTCCCACTTCCTGTTGAACACGGAATGAGAAAGAGCTCAGTTTTGTTTGTTTGAAAAGTTTGTTGTTTGAAAGTGTATTGGAAAGTTCTTGGTAGCTATCTAGCTTCATAGTTTGGATCCCGCAACGTAGTTGGCATCAGTTGCTGGGACTGCTTGTCTCTTTCCAGTGATCCTGCCGACCAAGGACGGGTCTGTGGAGCTATTTGGCGTCACAGCTAGCCTAGCTTCTAGCTAGCTACATATCAAGCTAGCGAGGTTTTCTTGAACGCAGCCCATGACGAGGTTATCCATTGTGGCTGGGACCGTGGATTGTCCCGGGTTTGTGGCTGTCTAGATCCCTGCTGTTTGTTGTTTTCTATTTTCCCCGTGACCTGCCCTGTCTGAAACTGCAAGGAGTAACAGCTACCCTGACAAAAGACCAAAGCCAGCGGGAGTACCGTTTAGGACAGTGGTGTCTCTCTATCACACGTTAAGGATCTTTTAAATGAACAAAAATAAACCTACAAGCAATTGTTACAGCAACAAGAAAATAGCAGCACACACACACACACACACACACCAATTAATGGACTTCAGAATGTATATTTTTTTCTCTTGCTTTGTCTGCTCTTTTCAGTATTATGTCTTTCTCTGATAAGCTACTCAGGAAAGGGCTGACAATAGCCCATATTAATATATGTAGCCTCAGAAATAAGGTTAATGAAATCAATAACTTGCTAACATCAGATAACATTCATATATTAGCCATTTCTGAGACTCACTTTTGATGATACATCAGTAGCAATACAAGGGTATAACATCTATAAAAGAGACATAAATGCTTATGGGGAGACGTGTTGCTGTATATATTCAGAGCCAAATCCCTGTAATGCTTAGAGAAGATCTTATGTCAAGTGTTACTGAAGTGTTGTGGTTGCAGGTTCACTTGGCACATCTATAGCCTTTACTTTTGGGGTGTTGCTATAGGCTAGCAAGTGCTAACAGTCAATATCTAAATAATATGTGTGAAATGCTTGACAGTGTATGTGATATAAACAGAGAGGTCTACTTTCTTGGGGACCTGAATATTGACTGGTTTTCATCAAGCTGTCCCCTCAAGAGCAAGCTTCTTACTGTAACCAGTACCTGTAATCTGGTTCAGGTTATTAATCAACCTACCAGGGTGTTTACAGACACTACAGGAACAAGATCATCCACATGTATCGATCACATTTTTACTAATACTGTAGAACTTTCCTCTAAAGCTGTATCTGTACCCATTGGATGCAATGATCACAATATAGTGGCTATATCCAGGAAAGCCAAAGTTACAACAGCTGGGCCTAAAATAGTGTATAGGAGATCATACAAAATATTTTGCTCTGACTCTTATGTGGATTATGTTAAAAAATATTTGTTGTTCTGATGTGATTGATGAGGAGCATCCAGACACTGCACTTGATGAATTTATGAAATTGCTTCTTCCAATTATTGATCAACATGCACCTGTTAAGAAACTGACTGTTAGAACTAAGGTTCCATGGATTGATGATGAATTGAAAAAACTGAATGGTTGAAAGAGATGGGGCAAAAGGAGTGGCTAAGTCTGGCTGCATATCTGACTGGCTTACTTACTGCAAATTGATAAATGATGTGACTAAACTCAACAAAAAGAAGAAGAAACTTTATTATGAAGCCAAGATCAATGATATAAAGAATGATGGGAAAAAAACTTTGGAGTACTTTAAATGAAATTATGGGCAGAAAGACAAATCCAACTCCATCTTTCATTGAATCAGGTAGTTTATTCATCACAAAACCATTTGATGTTGACAATTATTTTTATGATTATTTTATTGGCAAAGTGGGCAAACTTAGGCAAGAAATACCAACAACAAACAGTGAGCAATTGTATACATGCATAAAAAACTGATAATGAAAGAAAAGCAGTGCACGTTTTGTATTTTGTAAAGTTAGTGTGGAAGAGGTGGTAAAATAAGTGTAATCTATCAATAATTTAACTTAGATGGAAAGCTACTGAGGATGGTAGCTTACTCTATAGCCACTCCTATCTGTCATATTGTCACGTTCCTGACCGGTTTTCTGTTATTTTGTATGTGTTTGACGGTCAGGGCGTGAGTTTGGGTGGGTAGTCTATGTTGTGTGTTTCTATGTTTGTTAAGGGTGACCTGATATGGCTCTCAATTAGAGGCAGGTGGTTTTCATTTCCTCTGATTGAGAGCCATATTAAGGTAGGTGTTTTCACACTGTTTGTTTGTGGGTGGTTGTCTCCTGTGTCAGTGTATGTTACGCCACGCGGGACTGTTTCGGTTTTGTTTGTTCGTTCGTTTTATGTAGTCAGTTTTCCTGTTCTTGCGTTCTTCGTGTTTCATGTAAGTTCGTCGTCCAGGTCTGTCTACGTCGTTTGTTGTTTTGTAATTATTCAAGTGTTCGTCGTGTTTTCTGTTTTGTTTATTAAAATTCATGTCGTATCAAACCGCTGCATTTTGGTTCAATCCCTGCTCCTCCTCTTCGGATGAAGAGGAGGAGGAAAGCCGTTACACATATTTTTAGTCTGAGCCTAGAGGAAAGTCTTTGTCCTTAGGGCTGGAGGGAAGCCAAAGGAATTCCGTTACCCAAGACTGGTAAAGCGGCCTTTACTGGTTCTAACAGCAGACCTATAAGCTTGCTGCCAGCACTTAACAAACTGTTGGAAAAAACTGTGTTTGACCAAATACAATGATATTTCTCTGTAAACAAATTAACAACAGACTTTCAGAATGCTTATAGAGAAGGGCACTCAACATGTACTGCACTGACACAAATGACTGATGATTGGTTGAAAGAAATTAATAAGAAGATTGTGGGAGCTGTACTGTTAGATTTCAGTGCAGCGTTTGATATTATTGACCATAACCTGTTGTTGAAAAAACTTATGTGCTATGGCTTTTCAACCTCTGCCATATCGTGGATTCAGAGCTATCTATCTAATATAACTCAGAGGGTTTTCTTTAATGGAAGCTTCTCTAATGTCAAACATGTAAAGTGTGGTGTACTGCAGGGCAGCTCTCTAGGCCCTCTACTCTTTTCTATTTTTACCAATGAGCTGCCACTGGCATTAAACAAAGCATGTGTGTCCATGGGGTCTTTTGAAAAGACCAGGGGTCTTTTCACAGTCCCCAAATCCAGAACAAATTCAAGAAAGCGTACAGTATTATATAGAGCCCTTATTGCATGGAACTTCCTTCAATCTCATATTGTGTGTATGCATTGATATGTAGGCTATGTGTGCCTTTAATTTTTTTTAAATGTAGTTCTGTCCTTGAACTGTTCTTGTCTATTGATGTTCTGTATTATGTCATTCTGTATTATGCTTCATGTTCTGTGTGCTTTTACAGCAGCTAAAGGGGATCCTAATAAAATACCAAATATCATTATTGTAATGTATCACAAACAGGTATACAAAGGTAGAAATATGCAATATCCTTATTTTAATGAGCTCCGTCCCCAAACAAGAGCACATTTTGTTGGTCCGGACCAGACAAAATCTGAACCAATCATAGAAGTCTATGTTTCACAAGTTTGGACATCACAGTACAAACACATTTTTAGGATGGAAAATGGTTGAAAAATGTATGTATTCATTAATTTCTCAAAAAAATGGACTCGTAGCTTTCATTTGAAACCCAATTTGACATGTTCCTATGAATTTCACCTTAGTGCTCATGGGTGGAAATGCCCAGTACAAGCAGCAGTCTGAAAAAGGGGACTAGTAGCTTTAACAGTAGTTATGGTAAAAAAGTACAGAAGCAGCATCATACCAATGATACAGCAAGCCTGCAGCAACACTTCCTCTAGAGCCGTCTAGGGCTCATAGACTTAGAGGGGAAATACTTCCTGAAGACACACAAAGAGAGATACATTAATCACAAGGCTGAAATATAAATCTGGGGTTTGAGAAAGTGTGTGTGTGTGCGTGTGTTCGAGAGCCCTACCTGAAGTATTCTCCGTCTGTGCGTCACCCGAAGAGTACAGGACAGAAGATACGTGTGGACTGGTGGAAGAAGGCACTGGCAGACAGCCACATCCAGTTCCCTGCATTTAAACTGTAGTCTGCATCCAACAGGTGCCCCTCAAACACCTGACACACAGAGAGCACAGGGAAATGCAGAGAGAAGCACAGACAGCTACTGGAGGAGCACAACAACAACTGGAGACACCTTGCAAAGTGACCAATTTTAGAGCCAGCAGCCACGCTGCCCCGCTTTTCCTCATTTTTGGTACCTTGATGCCCTCCTCCCTGTTGATCCACAGGTCTCCCCACTCCTCCCTACCCATCCTTCCCCTCCTCCATCTATACCTTGATGTCCTCCTCCCAGCTGATCCACATGTCTCCCACACCTCCCTCCCTACCTTCATGCCTCCCTCCCTACCTTCATGCCCTCCTCCCAGCTGATCCACAGGTCTCCTCTGGTCAGAAAGCAGGCCACAGCGTGTCAGGCCAAGTGGTGGATCCAGCCCCCCTGCCTCAGCTGAGTCATGATGGCGTCGATCAAGGTTAAGCCTGTCTGTTCCTGAGGGAGGGAGACGGGGACAAGGACAGGGGCGTCATTGACAGTCACACATGTTGTCTGAATGTTTATTTATCTGAGTTAGTGCTTTGTTTAGTGCAATTTAGTCAGCTCTTAGGACAGGTGCTAGCGCTCAAATTACATTGACACTTTGGGACAAATATCTTTTTCAAAGTTGGGTCATACCTTCCTCCACTTCCGTAGCTCCTTCTCCTTGTCGTACCAGCCAATCTGCAGGCATATAGAGTTGCCCTCCATCTTGGTAAATTTGGCCATTGCCGAAACGACGGTGTAGAATAACTCCCTCCACAGCACTTGGCCCAGCAGAGAGACGAGAGGCAGGGAGTGGTTCTTCGACTGGAGGGGGTTGAGAGGGAAGGAGGGAGGTAGGCGAGGTACGGAGTGGGCGAGAAAGGGGCGGAGAGGGAAAGAAGGAGAGGAGGAGGTAAGGGAGAAAGAGGGAGAGTGATGAGGACAGAGGAGAGAGAACGAGGTTATACTGAACAATAAAACAAACATCAACAATATGATGGTTGCACTTCCTTGCTTCTAACTATAATTTCAACATCAGGGTCTTCTGGTGAACACAACTTACCTGTGCATAGACCTTAGAGAGCCTGTGGTAGAATGCCCGTACAGACAGACAACCCAAACTGAGGTAAGGACTGAGACCCGTGGTACTGGTGTAACGGATGTGAAATGGCTAGCTAGTTAGCGGGTACGCGCTAATAGCATTTCAATCGGTTACGTCACTTGCTCTGAGACCTGAAGTAGGGTTTCCCCTTGCTCTGCAAGTGCCGTGGCCTTTGTGGAGCGATGGGTAACGATGCTTCGTGGGCGACCGTTGTTGATGTGTGCAGAGGGTGCCTGGTTCGCGCCCGTGTCGGGGCGAGGGGACGGTTTAAAGTTATACTGTTACATTGATGCTGTTGACCCGGATCACTGGTTGCTGCGGAAAAGGGGGAGGTCGAAAGGGGGGTGAGTGTAACGGATGTGAAATGGCTAGCTAGTTAGCGGGTACGCGCTAATAGCATTTCAATCGGTTACGTCACTTGCTCTGAGACCTGAAGTAGGGTTTCCCCTTGCTCTGCAAGTGCCTTTGTGGAGCGATGGGTAATAACGCTTCGTGGGTGACTGTTGTTGATGTGTGCAGAAGGTCCCTGGTTCGCGCCCGTGTCGGGGCGAGGGGACGGTTTAAAGTTATACTGTTACACTGGGTAGCAGGGTGTTGGGGATCGTGCGTGGCTTGGAGAAGTTAGCCACCAAACCCTGTAGGGAGGGACAACATGAGACAGTTAGAGTGCAGAATGCAACAAAATGCCAGAGATTCTCTGGTAAAACAACTAATAAGAAGAGAGAACATTTCTGCATGGAAGAAATAAATTCAGGTCTTCAAAATCAACATCTAAAACGAATGAATCTATTGATAATGCATCCAATGGTGTCGGTCTACTTCGGAGTGGATTTACATGATTAAAGGGATACTGCAACATTTACTACCCAGAGTCAAATGAACTCGTGGATACCATTTGTATGTCTCCGTGTGTAGTTTGAAGAATGTTGAAAGTAGTTTCTGGCGCCATTGCTAACTAGCGTTAGCACAATGACTGGAAGTCTATAGGAACAGCTAGCATGCATGGCAAAATTTCCCAAATGTTGCACTGTCCCTTTAAGTATGGATTGGTAGCTGTTATAAAGTATCTGGCTCTCAATGTGTCTCTGTAGCAGTGGAGGCTGCTGAGGGGAGGACAGCTCATAATAATGACTGGAACGGAGAGGATAGAATGGCATCTAACCATGTGTTTGATGTATTTGATACCATTCCAACAAATCCACTCCAGCCATTACCATGAGCCCGTTCTCCCCAGTTAAGGTGCCACCAACCTCCTGTGCTCTGTAGCCTCATCAAGGCATGGCTCTCTCCTCCAGGCCACAACACATCTGACTGCCCTTCAATGCCCAGATCCTCAACAGAGGGGACCCTGTGCTCCCCTTCACTGTACTCCTCAGCTGCCAGGGAAGGGCACGTCCTGCAAGGGAAACATAATTATAACGTTACCACAATACAACAGAGAAGGACACTTCCTACAATACAAGGGAAACATCCATACAATGTTACCCCAGTACAAATAGAAATAATGTTGGGCAGCCGTGAGTGTTATTGGATCTGTTTCTATTCTGCTCCCTTTTCCTTTTTTCAAACATCTGTCTTTAGATCAGCCTGGAGGACACGACTGCAGTGTCACAATATTTATTTTTGTTTTCCTCCAACCTATCACGAATGTCTAGTGTATACCCCCTCTCCCTGGACGACAAACCCTTTCATGTTCAAGCCCTCTCCGTGTTCCAAAGCTTCATTTCCAGCCACTAACAACAGCCAGTAGGTCTAAACTGGGCTTCGAGTCAGTCTCAAGGCTCTTATCCCTATTCACTTTCATACTGTACAGAGAACAGTGGCACCTGTTCACATCACAGGAGAAAAGCCTGTATGTCTCCCCAGAACACTGGTCCCAGATCACATCAAAAAGCAGCAGAACAGCAGGGAGTAGGGTTCTGCTGTGCTTTTGATGGTCTGGCTGGCTCACACAGAGTTAATCTGCGTTTGACTGACACACAAAACAAAACACAGAGATCACTGCTTTGAAGTTTGAACAGCTGGCATGTATTGTAGATTAGAGCACTAATGGAACAAACAGAGTGCTCCCACTGAAGCACACACACAAAAGGCACCGGCAGGGTCAATCTCAGGTTATTTCTCAGTCAACTATCTCTTTAGAACATATGGACACACCCATTTCTTCCTTGGCGGGCGACTTTACCCAACACAAGCAATCTGGCAGCAGAGAGAGGCATCTGTTCCCTCAGTGACTCAATGACACACACACACGCACACACGGAAATTACAACAGAAGCTGTGCCCAATCAACACTATCTTATAATGCCATAATTAGTATACAATTAGCACAGGGAGAGTGGTTTTAATTCTCTATTATGGCAAATAGTCTTTTGGATTAAATTGTCCTACTTAGATCAAAATACTGGTTGATTACAGTAGAGGCTGACTAATTAACTGGCGCACATTGTGTTCGCAGGAGAGGACAGTGGAAAGAAATTAGGCTCTCTGTGTGCTGCTGACTGAAGCTCCCAACGGGACCAGAAGGTCTCGTACCACAATCAGAACAGAAGGAATCCCTGCAGCATATGACCCATAGAAAACAACATTAAACTGTCTGTGTACCCTATCCTTCTTTATCCCATTCCTGGTGGTGCTGAGTGGGGCACATGGAAGGTTTTATGGTGACAACTGAAGACTGTACTTACTGTGTGACTTCTTAGTACCTGCTCAGAAAATCTCAAGTGCTTACATGTTGACGACCTGAGATGTATGGTAACATGTAGAGCCCACATATCTGGCTTGATCTAGGTATACACTCCATAAGCGTGTCATTTATGACACTAAGTGCTCTACTTTAATAAACCTTACACAATGGTAAATCTTAGCACTGGCGGTAGTGTTATAGGTTCGGGGCGGTGTCAGAAATATTTGAGCCATTTTCACAATAGGAATTATGGGCGCAGTAGCTGGTGGTGGCACAAAAGGGCTGGGTTTTGATGAATAAACAAGTTGTGGGTGTGTCGAGGCTTAGCCCCTTCTTAGGGCTAGACCCCTTTTTTCTCCACTTCCTGTCTGAATGACGTGCCTAAAGTAAACTGTCTGTAGCTCAGGCCCTGACGCCAGGATATGCATATAGTTGGTACCATTGGAAAGAAAACACTTTGAAGTTTGTAGAAATGTTAAAATAATGTAGGAGAATATAACACAATAGATATGGTAGGAGAAAATCCAAAGAAAACCAACCGTAATAAAACAATTTTTTTTGAGAAACCATCCTCTTAGAAATGCAAGAGTAAGGTCATTGCTCCCTGGAGGAAATTCCTATGGCTTCCACATGGTGTCAGCAGTCTATGTTCAAGGTTTCAGGCTTGTAACTTCAAAAACGAATAAGAAATATCAGTTTTAGTACAGGGACACAGTCTTGTAAATTTGTGTTTGCGTGCGCCATGAAGACATTACGCACCTGCTAAAATCGGTTTCCTATTGAACATACTTCTTTCCCGAAATAAATATTATAGTTTGATTACCTTTTAGGGTATCTGAGGAGTAAATGGAAACGTATTTTGACTTGTTGAAACAAAGGGGTAGATTTTCAGATTCCTTTCTCTGCATGTTGAACGAGTAGATTACTCAAATCGACGGTGCCAACTAAACTGACTTTTTGGGATATAAAGAAGGATTTTATCTAACAAAACGACACTACATGTTATAGCTGGGACCCTTTGGATGACAAATCAGAGGAAGATTTTTAAAAAGTAAAGGGAATATTTAATCGATATTTGTCGGTGGAAAAAATATTTTGATGTGGGGCGCCGTCCTCAAACAATCCCATGGCATGTTTTCGCTGTAATAGCTACTGTAAATTGGACAGTGCAGTTAGATTAACAAGAATTTAAGCTTTCAGCCGATGTAAGACACTTATATGTACATAAATGTTTAAAATCCATAATATTTATGATTATTTATTTGAATTGCGCATCCTCCAGTTTCACCGGAAGTTGTCCCGCTAGCGGGACACCGACCCATAAAAACGTGCTCCATGGCTAAATATCTGGTTTCTTCAAGTTGTGTATTGACTGTCTTTTATGTATTGCGTTGTCATCAACTCCAGTTCGAATGTTAGTCCGTTATAGCCTAGTTCGTTAACTAGCCTGACCCATATTTGCAAAATATTTTTGAACATGTTTGCAGTCCACATTGCATGGCTTCAATATGGAAATACAATGTTAAACATAGACTACAGTATTCACCTTGATATAGGGGCTAGGCCTTCTGTAAATAGCAGTCTGGACATGGATATGCAAAACGTACTCAATAAGCAAGATTAAATTCACTAGGCTATTGATAAGGCCTAAAAAGACATGCGTTCTCATTATAAAACCAATTAAACCAAAAAATCGATCTGTTTTTTAAACTAACAACAATATTTCTCAATAGAATCAGGTCAGAACTTGATCTTAACTTGATTGCTCTTTGTCGCAGAGAATTTTCCTGCTGCTTCAGGAAATTCAAATGAGCCTCGAGTCTTGAGTCCCTGAAAGAGAAGTTCTCTTTCTCTCCATGCAGTGGCAGTCGAGTCATTGGGATCCGTGCTTGCTATCAAAATAATTGTCTCTCTCGCTCGCTCAAACGCTAGGTCTAGGTCCTATTACTGCAACATTAAAATGTACAAAAATGGATCTGAAATGCAGCCATACACATTAACAACGTTTTCGTTTTAAAAATACAAGTTAGATATTGGTCTAGGCTACGACATACAAGTGTCAAGTGTATCAAAATTTAATCGTGGCCTAGGTTGGTCTAGTGGTTAGTCAGCGTGGGTTTCATTCCGGCCCACACCCTTCTGGCACAATTAACTCAGTCCCCCCAATTGACTTGAATCATTTACACATTTAAAATATGGACAGTCTATGGATTTAACCCCCGGTCTTGATAAGAAATGACCATACCAGACACTTTTGGATAACATAAATAGGAAACAAATAAATGAATAACAATAAGCTACGCCAACAGCTTCTGTTCATACAAAGTGTCGGATAAATTGCCACAGTGGATTTCAAGTGGTAAACGATGAAACACTTTATTTATATTGTACAGAATGCTTGCCATATAGATAAATCGCCCTTATTCTGTTCAAAAGGGACTAAGTTGTTCCGATTACAATACTAACCAGAGGATGAACATATCTTGAAAGACTTTGGTTGCAAGCAGGACTAACGTTAAGGTAACACTGACATCTTTTAGGAAGCGGTAATGAGGTGAACAATAATGGTTGCAATTGAGATCAGCTGTGCGGGTGAATTTAGCACGCACAGTTTAACGATCAGATGTAGATAATCTTGTTCCATTGATGGTTTCAATAGGCGCCTTGTTATTTGATTATATTCCAGTAGGCTGCATTCTGTAGGACATTGTTAGCCTATCCATTGTTACATAACGAAAGGTGTGAAAAACGATAATAGGCTAGCCTACTGTTTGTGTTTCCCTGGCTGAGTTGATGAGCTGATTTGTGCCATCAGTTGATTGACAGATGTAGGCCTAATGTAGTAAGATAAACTTTCCTCCAGTGTGAATGCTCGCCCATGTTTTATAGTTAGACTATGTATAATTTGTCAATGTAGTTATGGGCTTTGGTGTGGATTGAAAGCCTGTATTGTGTGGCTTTAATATTTATAAAGTAATATTTATATTTGTAAAGCTGTCAAGATGTTTATGCACTTGAGCCTATCCAAAGACGGTTGAGCTGAGACATTTTTCTTTGACGTGTAAATTATTAGACTATTCGTTTCACTTCTTGGAAACATTTAAATAAACGCAATGAACTTGTGGGCCTAATGTGGCTTAGGCTGGTCACTAAATCGCCCAGCACTCATGAGGCTCGGAGCCAAGGGGCGCACTGTTTAGACCACTGCGTCACGGCAGTTCACAATGCTCAAGCAAGGACTAAGAATACTATGAATACTGATGATCCAAACCATAGCCCTGACCTTAAACACTGAATGCCTAAACTGTTATCCTTCGAGTGGTTTCTGTTTTTACCCTGTAACCACGCGGAATTAATGCATCAAAAATAGACGTTCTTTCATGAGTCAAAGAGCAGTGGGACGGATTTGAACCCATGTCGACGCTGGCATATGTGTGCTGGGGTCAGTGGCTGTAACCGCAAGATCACAAAGGCACTAAGGCAACCAAAGTAATGTAACGTATTGCTTGCCTTCAACACATAATAAAACAATTGATACAAAAATAAAACAGATTTTCCCTCACGAAAAATACATCTACCCCCTGCAAGTAAGAATTCACACGAGATACGCTGTAGTCTGCATGTAGCCTACATAAGGTACAATGTAGCTACAGTACTGCAATGAATACAAACATCGCTTCCAGCTGCCCCCTGGCGGCGATTCTAAATATTTCTTCAGATATTAAAATCCTCTTGCTGCAGGATTTCCTCCTGCGACGAAAAGGGTGAAATTAAGATCTGACATCTGTAGGCCTAACGCACAGGTGTCAAACTCATTCCACGGGGGGCCGAGTGTCTGCGGGTTTTCGCTCCTCCCTTGTACTTGATTGATGAATTAACATCACTAATTAGTTAGGAACTCCCCACACCTGGTTGTCTAGGGCTTTATTGAAAGGAAAAACCAAAAACCTGCAGACACTAGGCCCTCCGTGGAATGAGTTTGACACCCCTGGCCTAACGGCTCTTCGGCAGGAGGCATGTATGTTTGTCCTATCATTGAATATAGTTTATTAAATATTATACACTGTGTGGTTCAAGCCCTAAATGTTGATTGGCTGAAAGCCGTGGTATATCAGATCGTATACCATGGGTATGACAAAACATTTATTTTCACAGATCTAATTATGTCGGTAACCAGTTTATAATAGCAATAAGGCACCTCGGGGTTTGTGGTATATTGCCAATAAACCACGGCTAAGGGCTGTATCGAAGCACTCGCTGTTGCATCGTGCGTAAGAAAAGCCCTTAGCCGTGGTATATCGGCCAAATAGGCCTAGTTATAACAAACATGTAGCCAATCAGCATTTTTTTCTATTGGATTTAACATGGAAACATTTGTCAACACACGTGTTCGAGCCATGGACAATTGGACATTGCCCAAACGTTATAATAAGAATAGCCTACCATCGCCGTTGATATGGCCTGTGAGTTACTTTGCCACGTGAAAGGTAAACAAACAAACAGGAAAATAGTCTAGGCTACGAGCAGATTCCACACCACGGACAGCCATCGGTATTCCCCCGACTAGACAGATCCAACAGATGAAAGTAGAAGATGCAAATTTTTAAACAAAATGATCAAGGAAAAACAATAATCAGTCTATTGTAATAACTTGCAATATGCTCCTAAACAGACTTCCTACAGTCACTGACACCTTTCATTCAATGACTATTGCACATAGGCCTAATGAAGCCCAACTTTTCAAATAAGCTGCATGGACACATTGCTTTTTCTAAAATAATGTCCAATATTAAACTGGAATCAATCAATCAATCAAAAGTATTTATAAAGCCCTTCTAACATCAGCCAATATGTCACAAAGTGCTATAGAGAAACCCAGCCTAAAACTCCAAACAGCAAGCAATGCAGATGTAGAAGCACGGGGCTAGGAAAAACTCCCATGAAAGGCAGGAACTTAGGAAGAAACCTAGAGAGGAACCAGGCTCTGAGGGGTGGCCAGTCCTCTTCTGGCTGTGCAGGGTGGAGATTATTACAGTACATGGCCAAGATGTTCAAACGTTCATAGATGACCAGAAGGGTCAAATAATAATAATAATCACAGTGGTTGTAGAGGGTGCAACAGGTCAGCAACTCAGGAGTAAATGTCAGTTGGCTTTTCATAGCCGATCATTCAGAGTTAGAGACAGCAGGTGCGGTAGAGAGAGAGAGTCGAAAACAGCAGGTAAGGGACAAGGTAGCACGTCCGGTGAACAGGTCAGGGTTCCATAGCCGCAGGCAGAACAGTTGAAACTGGAGCAGCAGCACGACCAGGTGGACTGGGGACAGCAAGGAGTCATCAGGCCAGGTAGTCCAGAGGCATGGTCCTAGGGCTCAGGTCCTCCGAGAGAAGATACTTAAATTCACACAGGACACCGGATAAGACAGGAGAAATACTCCAGATATAACAGACTGACCCTAGCCCCCCGACACATAAACTATTGCAGAATAATTACTGGAGGTTGAGACAGGAGGGGTCGGGAGACACTGTGGCCCCGTCCAACTATAACCCGGACAGGGCCAACCAGGCAGGATATAACCACACTCACTTTGCCAAAGCACAGCCCCCACACCACTAGAGGGATATCTTCAACTACCAACTTACCATCGTGAGACAAGGCCGAGTATAGCCCACGAAGATCTCCCCCACGGCACGAACCCGAGGGGGGCGCCAAACAGGACAGGAAGATCACGTCAGTGACTCAACCCACTCAAGTGACGCACCCCACCTAGGGACGGCATGGAAGAGCACCAGTAAGCCACTAACTCAGCCCCCGTAGTAAGGTTAGAGGCAGAGAATCCCAGTGGAGAGAGGGGAACCGGCCAGGCAGAGACAGCAAGGGCGGTTTGTCGCCCTTGCTGTCGTTTGTTGACTGTTTTGCTGCTCGTGATATTTTAATGAAACATTGGTTATAGGCTGCTGATTAGGCTATGGTGTGCCTCTGCTGGCAAAATGTATGCCATAACCAATTGCGTTACTGCCAAGACCAGCTTTTGATGAGTCTTAAATAGCACCATTAGCTCTGCTTGAAATTGGCAGATTGGCTCACATTTTTAAGGACACATCTCAAATATTTCCACCCCTCTCACCTCAGCGGAAGCGAGCTGATAAGACAGGTACATTCCGAACCCTGGCGCCAGTGTTGAAAAATAGCTAGCTTTTACAAGTCGAAATTGCCAAAGAGCGCGCATTTGACATCAGCACCACCTTAACGGCGGCCTAAAACAGAGGCCTCAATTTGAGCAGAAGTAATGTACTGTACTCACTGGAAGTCCTGAGCTGTGATCTCCCTGGCAGGTTTGTCTGGCTCCCCCAGGTTGGACAGGACGTGTAGAAACTTCTTATATGTCAGAGGTGGTTCCCCTTCCGTTGGCCTTCAATATCCTACAGTGGGGAGAGAGGGTGGGAGAGAGGGATATAGAGGGGGAGGTATGGAGAGGGGGGAGAGAGAGAGGTTAGAAGACAAGCAAGGATGGTTTACAGTTGGAGACACAAAGACACACCCACACACACAGATGACACACAAACACGCACACAAACACAGCCAAGAAGGAAAGCAGGCATTGAAGTACTTTGCTTTCAAACACTCACCACTGTGACCCACCTCTTGACATCATACGGTGTGCTACGGTGGCATGTATGTTGAGTCCCTGCTCCCTGGCCATGATGCGGTGCTGCTGGTCCAGCTGGGTGTTGTGGGGCTCTATCTCAGTGTCCATGCTGAGCTGGGTGATGCCCCACTGGGCCACCAGACGCATCACTGTCCCCTGGTAGGGCCCCTGGAGCACATACAGCCTGGAACCCAGGGCCTGGAGGCTACGGTGGAAGGTAGAAGAACACATCAATATGTTTTCAAACCAATCTGTGCGGACCGACCACTCATTTTCCAGTTCTGTTGGTGCATCTTGTTCAGTGTTGGCTCAGGGTGTTATGGTTGGATCTGGTTGGCTTCTTATGCAAACACACAACAGTGTGTGTAGCCTCAGCGACAATCAAGCTCTTGATTGATATCTGTAGGAGAGGAGGTAGAGGAAAAGAGTTCAATACTAGCACTTTATTTTCAAGTTATCCGAATTAAAAGCCATGTGTAATAGAATAGATAAGAAAATGCCCCCAAAAAGGTAGGAGACCAACAGACTTTAGAGGTTAGAGTGGCAAAGAAAAAATGCTGTATTATTATAGAAGAATAAAGGGAACATTTTTGGCAAATCAAAGAGATGGGACATGACAATGACTAGAGCTCCAGAAAGTGGACATTTTCTTAATCTACAGTGCCTTCAGAAAGTATTCACACCCCTTTACCTTTTCCACATTTTGTTGTGTTATCAAGTGGGATTAAAATGTATTTAATTGTATTTTTTTGTCAACCATCTACACAAAATACTCTCTAATGTCAAAGTGGAAAAAAATTCTAACATTTGTAAAAAAAAAGAAAAAATATACAAATTATACATACACTACAGTTCAAAAGTTTGGGGTCACTTAGAAATGTCCTTGTTTTTGAAAGAAAAGCACATTTATTGTCCATTAAAATAACATCAAATTGATCAGAAAAACAGTGTAGACATTGTTAATGTTGTAAATGACTGAGCTGGAAACGGCTGATTCTTTATGGAATATCTACATAGGCGTACAGAGGCCCATTATCAGCAACCATCACTCCTGTGTTCCAATGGTACGTTGTGTTAGCTAATCCAGGTTTATCATTTTAAAAGGCTAATTGATCATTAGAAAACCCTTTTGCAATTATGTTAGCACAGCTGAAAACTGTTCTGATTAAAGAAGCAATAAAACTGGCCTTCTTTAGACTAGTTGAGTATCTGGAGCATCAGCATTTGTGGGTTCGATTACAGGCTCAAAATATCCAGAAACAAAGATCTTTCTTCTGAAACTCGTTAGTCTATTCTTGTTCTGAGAAATGAAGGCTATTCCATGCGAGAAATTGCCAAGAAACTGAAGATCTTGTGTACTACTCCCTTCATAGAACAGCACAAACTGGCTCTAACCAGAACAGAAAGAGGAGTGAGAGGCCCCGGTTGTCACACCCTGGCCTTAGTTATCTTTGTTTTCTTTATTATTTTAGTTAGGTCAGGGTGTGACATGGGGGATGTATGTGTTTGTATTGTCTAGGGTTTTTTGTATGTTTATGGGGCAGTGTCTAGTCTAGGTGTATGTATGCCTATGGTTGCCTAAATTGGTTCTCAATTAGAGACAGCTGTCTATCGTTGTCTCTGATTGGGAACCATATTTAGGCAGCCAAACCTTGACCCGGAAAATATAAAAAACTATCGGCCTATATCGAATCTTCCATTCCTCTCAAAATTTTTAGAAAAAGCTGTTGCGCAGCAACTCACTGCCTTCCTGAAGACAAACAATGTATACGAAATGCTTCAGTCTGGTTTTAGACCCCATCATAGCACTGAGACTGCACTTGTGAAGGTGGTAAATGACCTTTTAATGGCGTCAGACCGAGGCTCTGCATCTGTCCTCGTGCTACTAGACCTTAGTGCTGCCTTTGACACCATCGATCACCACATTCTTTTGGAGAGACTGGAAACCCAAATTGGTCTACACGGACAAGTTCTGGCCTGGTTTAGATCTTACCTGTCGGAAAGATATCAGTTTGTCTCTGTGAATGGTTTGTCCTCTGACAAATCAACTGTACATTTCGGTGTTCCTCAAGGTTCCGTTTTAGGACCACTATTGTTTTCACTATATATTTTACCTCTTGGGGATGTTATTCGAAAACATAATGTTACCTTTCACTGCTATGCGGATGACACACAGCTGTACATTTCAATGAAACATGGTGAAGCCCCAAAATTGCCCTCGCTAGAAGCCTGTGTTTCAGACATAAGGAAGTGGATGGCTGAAAACTTTCTACTTTTAAACTCGGACAAAACAGAGATGCTTGTTCTAGGTCCCAAGAAACAAAGAGATCTTCTGTTAAATCTGACAATTAATCTTGATGGTTGTAAAGTTGTCTCAAATCAAACTGTGAAGGACCTCGGCGTTACTCTTGACCCTGATCTCTCTTTTGACGAACATATCAAGACTGTTTCAAGGACAGCTTTTTTCCATCTACGTAACATTGCAAAAATCAGAAATTTTCAGTCCAAAAATGATGCAGAAAAATTAATCCATGCATTTGTTACTTCTAGGTTAGACTACTGCAATGCTCTACTTTCCGGCTAACCGGATAAAGCACTAAATAAACTTCAGTTAGTGCTAAATACGGCTGCTAGAATCCTGACTAGAACCAAGAAATTTGATCATATTACTCCAGTGCTAGCTTCCCTACACTGGCTTCCTGTTAAGGCAAGGGCTGATTTCAAGGTTTTACTGTTAACCTATAAAGCGTTACATGGGCTTGCTCCTACCTATCTTTCCGAGTTGGTCCTGCCGTACATACCTATACGTACGCTACGGTCACAAGACGCAGGCCTCCTAATTGTCCCTAGAATTTCTAAGCAAACAGCGGGAGGCAGGGCTTTCTCCTATAGATCTCCATTTTTATGGAACGGTCTGCCTACCCATGTGAGAGACGCAGACTCGGTCTCAACCTTTAAGTCTTTACTGAAGACTTATCTCTTCAGTAGGTCATATGATTGAGTGTAGTCTGGCCCAGGAGTGTGAAGGTGAACGGAAAGGCTCTGGAGCAACGAACCGCCCTTGCTGTCTCTGCCTGGCCGGTTCCCCTCTCTCCACTGGGATTCTCTGCCTCTAACCCTATTACAGGGGCTGAGTCACTGGCTTACTGGTGCTCTTTCATGCCGTCCCTAGGAGGGGTGCGTCACTTGAGTGGGTTGAGTTACTGACGTGATCTTCCTGTCTGGGTTGGCGCCCCCCCTTGGTTTGTGCTGTGGTGGAGATCTTTGTGGGCTATACTCGGCCTTGTCTCAGGATTGTAAGTTGGTGGTTGAAGATATCCCTCTAGTGGTGCGGGGGCTGTGCTTTGGCAAAGTGGGTGGGGTTATATCCTTCCTGTTTGGCCCTGTCCGGGGGTATCTTCGGATGGGGCCACAGTGTCTCCTGACCCCTCCTGTCTCAGCCTCCAGTATTTATGCTGCAGTAGTTTATGTGTCGGGGGGCTAGGGTCAGTTGGTTATACCTGGAGTACTTCTCCTGTCTTATCCAGTGTCCTGTGTGAATTTAAGTATGCTCTCTCTAATTCTCTCATTCTCTCTTTCTTTCTCTCTCTCTGAGAACCTGAGCCCTAGGACCATACGTCACGGCAAACCGGGCATGATGACTCCTTGCTGTCCCCAGTCCACCTGGCCTTGCTGCTGTTCCAGTTTCAACTGCTCTGCCTGCGGTTATGGAACCCCTACCTGTCCCAGACCTGCTGCTTTCAACTCTTAATGATCGGCTATGAAAAGCCAACTGACTTTTATTCCTGATTATTATTTGACCATGCTTGTCATTTATGAACATTTTGAAAATCTTGGCTCTCTCTAATTCTCTCCTTCTCTCTTTCTTTCTCTCTCTCGGAGGACCTGAGCCCTAGGACCATACGTCAGGACTACCGGGCATGATGACTCCTTGCTGTCCCCAGTTCGCCTGGCCTTGCTGCTATTCCAGTTTCAACTGTTCTGCCTGCGGTTACGGAACCCCTACCTGTCCCAGACCTGCTGTTTTCAACTCTTAATGATCGGCTATGAAAAGCCAACTGACATTTATTCCTGATTATTATTTGACCATGCTTGTCATTTATGAACATTTTGAAAATCTTGGCTCTCTCTAATTCTCTCCTTCTCTCTTTCTTTCTCTCTCTCGGAGGACCTGAGCCCTAGGACCATACGTCAGGACTACCGGGCATGATGACTCCTTGCTGTCCCCAGTCCACCTGGCCTTGCTGCTATTCCAGTTTCAACTGTTCTGCCTGCGGTTATGGAACTGCCACCTGTCCCAGACCTGCTGTTTTCAACTCTTAATGATCGGCTATGAAAAGCCAACTGAAAATTATTCATGATTATTATTTGACCATGCCTGTCACTTATGAACATTTTGAACATCTTGGCATAGTTCTGTTATAATCTCCACCCGGCACAGCCAGAAGAGGACTGGCCACCCCTCATAGCCTGGTTCCTCTCTAGGTTTCTTCCTAGGTTTTGGCCTTTCTAGGGAGTTTTTCCTAGCCACCGTGCTTCTACACCTGCATTGCTTGCTGTTTGGGGTTTTAGGCTGGGTTTCTGTACAGCACTTCGAGATATTAGCTGATGTACGAAGGGCTATATAAAATAAACTTGATTTGATTTGATATTCATTAGGTAGTTCGTGGGTGATTGTCTATGTCTAAGTTGCCTGTGTCTGCACTTATTGTTTATATAGCTTCACCTTCGTCGGTTTGTTGTTTTGTATAGTTTGTCAGTGTTCTTCGTTTCGTCTTCGTTATAATTAAATATGTATTCATTTCACGCTGCGCCTTGGTCCTCCTCTCTTCAATGTTACGACGATCGTGACACCGGTGCACAACTGAGCAAGAGGACAAGTACATTAGAGTGTCTAGTTTGAGAAACAGACGCCTCACAAATCCTCAACTGGCAGCTTCATTAAATAGTACCAGCAAAACACCAGTCTCAACGTCAACAGTGAAGAGGCGACTCCGGGATGCAAAGAAAAAGCCATATCTCAGACTGGCCAATAAAAATAAAAGATTAAGAGCAAAAGAACACAGAGAATGGACAGAGGAACTCTGCCTAGAAGGCCAGCATCCCAGAGTTGCCTCTTCACTGTTGACGTTGAGACTAGTGTTTTGGGGGTACTATTTAATGAAGCTGCCAAAATGTGGAAAAAGTCAACAGGTCTGAATACTTTCCGAATGCATTGTTTTCCTATTTTTTTGTGTGTGTGCCTGTTTTGCATGTTATTTTGGCATTAATATGTGCCACATCAGTTTGCAAACAATGTAAAAAAATTATAATTATTGAGTTAATAAAGGGGTAAGGCAGTAAGTAAGTAAGGCAGCTCCAAAATGCACGCGTTTCAGCCTAGCTGTCACGGCCGTCAATAGAAGAGGACCAAAGCGCAGCGTGGTGAGCGTACATATTCCCTTTATTTAGAAATGACGCCGACAAAAACAATAAACAATACAAAACAACCGTGAAGCTTAAGGGCTATGTGCCACAAACAAAGTTAATTTCCCACACAAAAAGGAGGGAAAGGGCTATCTAAGTATGGTTCCCAATCAGAGACAACGATAGACAGCTGTCCCTGATTGAGAACCATACCCGGCCAAAACATAGAAATACAAAATCATAGAAAACAAAAACATAGAATGCCCACCCCAAATCACACCCTGACCAAACCAAATAGAGACATAAAAAGGCTCTCTAAGGTCAGGGTGTGACACTAGCTCAGTGCTTTCTGTGGTGGAGGGGCAGCCAGTGGAAAATACAGAGCGTAGGTGTTGGCAATCTTCTATAGTTGCGCTGTGATTGGCTCAGTGCTCTGTCACTCACAGGGACACTACGTCAATGTAAAATCTACAGGGTGAGCTATAACTTTGGAACCCCTTTGGGTGCTGCCACAGATTTACATTAGAAGTGCCCATCCAAGAAGGCTCAAGGTCATTGGCCACAGATAAAATGACGTCAAATCATGTTATATCTACCGTAGCTTTGATTGGACTGATCATGTCAACATCATACCTTCAACATCTTAGCTTGCAAGCTAGACAAGCAGTAATCATCATTAATCACGTTGACAATCTACTGGAAAATCCTTTTCAATCCTTGTCATATAAAGAGAAATAATAGATAAAACGTTTCGGTGCTCATAAACATTGGACATAAACATTACGCAACAAGTTGAAAATCGCAAATTAAAAAATGAGTGGTTTGGAAGCACTGCAAATCAATCACTATTTTGCTTCCCCTACCTGCTATTCGGTGGAGAGGGTGTGTGGTCCAGGTCTGGGTTTAAGGGTATTTTTTCCAAGCTTAAAAGGATAAACATTCACATGCAAAACCATTGGGCCAGAAAAGGTTGTATACATTGGCCATGCTGTCAATCCAGTATGACTTCTGCCGTGTTCAATACAACTGGAAACTCAGCACTGGGAAATCTCATACTTCAGTGAGTTCAATATAACTGGGAACTCACTGGGAAAATAAGTTTTGAACGGTCATCCAACTCGGAAATCAAAGGCGGGAACTTGGGCCTCTTTCTAGGGCTCCGACCAGAAGATCACTGACATTATGATTCGATCATGTTTATTTCAGAGACCCAGTTGCCTTGAAAGCACCATAAATCCAGAGAATGCCAGACTTTGATGACAAAGTTTCATGACAAAATTTGACAACAAGAAGGGCCGCCGCGTCACCTTCCTGTTCAAGTGAGCACGGCACAACGGTCAGTCCAAAAATGTATTGTATGCTGCTACATAAAAGATGTAAAATGCCAGGGAGGTATGTATACTGTAGCTAAGAAAGTAATACTACGTGCCTGTTGTGTGGTAAGCTGTTAGTAGCCCATGTGCCTCATCCTAATAATTTGGTCCCTTTCCCCCTGATAACTTAGCCTACTGTTCTGACTTGGTGGTGCACATGTCAAATCAAATCAAAGGTTATTTTCACATGCTCCGAATACAACAGGTGTAGACCTTACCGTGAATTGCTTACATAGAAGCCCTTAACCAACAATGCAGTTCAAGAAAGAGTTAAGAAAATATTTACTAAATAAACAAAAGTAAAAGAGTAAAATACAAATAAAAAGTAACACAATAAAAAATAACAATAACAAGGCTATATACTGTGGGTACCAGTACCGAGTCAATGTGCGGGGGTACAGGTTAGTCAAGTTATTTTGTGACTTGACTGACTGGAGTCTTTGACAATTTTTGGGGCCTTCGTCTGACACCGCCTAGTATACAGGTCCTGGATGATAGGAAGCTTGGCCCCAGTGATGTACTGGGCCGTACGCACTACACTGTGTGGCGCCCTACGGTCAGATGCCGAGCACTTGCCATACCAGGTGGTGATGCAACCGGTAAGGATGCTCCCGATGGTGCAGTTGAAGAACTTTTTGAGGATCTGGGGTCCCATCCCAAATCTTTTCAGTCTCCTGAGGGGGAAAAGGTTTTGTCGTGCCCTCTTCATGACTGTCTTGGTGTGTTTGGACCATGATAGTTCGTTGGTGATGTGGACACCAAGGAACTTGAAACTCTTGACCCACTCCACTACAGCCCTGTTGATGTTAAAATGGGGGCCTGTTCGGCCCGCCTTTTCCTGTAGTCCATGATCAGCTCCTTTGTCTTGCTCACATTGAGGCAGAGGTTGTTGTCCTGGCACCACACTGCCAGATCTCTGACCTCCTCCCTATAGGCTGTCTCATCGTTGTCGATGATCAGGCCGACCACTGTTGTGTCGTCAGCAAACTAAATGATGGCGTTGTAGTCATGTTTGGCCACGCAGTCGTGGGTGAACAGGGAGTACAGGAGGGGACTAAGCACACACCCCTGAGGGGCCCGAGTGTTGAGGAACAGTGTGGCAGATGTGCTGTTGCCTACCCTTACCACCTGGGGTCGGCCTGTCAGGAAGTCCAGGATACAATTACAGAGGGAGGTGTTCAGTGCCATGGTCCTTAGCTTAGTGATGAGCTTTGTGGGCACTATAGTGTGGAACGCTGAGCTGTAGTCAATGAACAGCATTATCACATAGGTGTTCATTTTGTCCAGGTGGGAACGGGCAGTGTAGAGTGCGATTGAGATTGCATCATCTGTGGATACTTTGGGGCGGTATGCGAATTGGAGTGGGTATAGGGTTTCCGGGATGATGGTGTTGATGTGTGCCATGACCAGCCTTTCAAAGCACTTCATGGCTACTGACGTGAGTGCTACGGGGCGGTAATAATTTAAGCAGGTCACCTTTGCTTCCTTGGGCACAGGGACTACGGTGGTCTGCTTGAAACATGTAGGTATTACAGACTTGGTCAGGGAGCAGTTGAAAATGTCAGTGAAGACACTTTCCAGTTGGTCCGCGCATGCTTGAGTTCACGTCCTGGTAATCTATCTGGCCCTGCGGCTTATGAATGTTGACCTCTTTAAAGGTCTTGCTCACATTGGCTACCCGAGAGCGTGATCACACAGTCGTCTGGAACAGCTGGTGCTCTCATGCATGCTTCAGTGTTGCTTGCCTCGAAGCAAGCATAAAAGGCATTTAGCTCGTCTGGTAGGCCCGTGTCACTGGGCAGCTCGAGCCTGGGTTTGCCTTTGTGGTCTGTAATAGTTTTCTAGCCCTGCCACATCCAACGAGCATCAGAGCCGGTGTTGTAGGATTCAATCTTAGTCCTGTATTGACGCTTTGCCTGTTTGATGGTTCGTCTGAGGGCGTAGCGGGATTTCTTATATGCGTCCAGATTAGTGTTCCGCTCCTTGAATGCAGCAGCTCTAGCCTTTAGCTCGGTGCGAATGTTCCCTGTAATACATGGCTTCTGGTTGGGATATGTACGTACGGTCACTGTGGGGATGACGTCGTCGATGCACTTATTGATGAAGCCGGTAACTGAGGTGGTATACTCCTCAATGCCAATGCCATTGGATGAATCCCGGAACATATTCCCGTCTCGAGACTTCTTTAATATTAGAAATCACACACCAGCTATTATTTACAAATAGACACACACACCCGTCCCCCGTCTTACCAGACATAGCTTCTCTGTCCTGCCGATGCATGGAATACCCAGCCAGCTCTATAGTATCCGTGGCGTCGTTCAGCCACAACTCAGTGAAACATAAGATATTACAGTTTTCATAATATTCATAATCGTAGATCCTCCATTTTATTTTCCAGTGATTGCACATTGGCCAATAGTACAGATGGTAGTGGAAGATGTATTCAAGAGTAACAAGTACCTTTGGTTGTCAGGGAAAATGTATGGAGTAAAAAGTACAATATTTTATTTAGAATGTAGTGAAGTACAAGTAAAAGTTGTCAAAAATATAAATGGTAAAGTAAAGTACTTTCAACCACTGATTTGTTTAATTGGACAGGCTCACAGTAACCTGCATTCCTATCATATATCCTCATATTTTCCACCAGGGGGAACAATTTCTCTAAAATGTCACAAGAGGACCCTTTTGGCCCTTGCTGCTTTGATATTAATTTACAGTCTATGACCCATTAGCATGACTAGAAAATGATGGTTGGAGGGAGACCTGAACACAAAAAAAGAAAACCAGGAACATGAGAAATATAGCCTAGGCTACTTGTTGACTGTTGTATACATGTCAGGTAATATGAGAGCATACATGAGAAATCAGTCATGGCACCAAGATCAATATTAGGCCCATACCTTCTCATCATATTCAAAGACTGCAAGAGGGGATGGCAAATATTATTCCCAGTCTCTAGTGCAGAGTGAGAATATACAGTAGGTAGCCTAACGCATCATCACATGAGAGCCTAGATGAAACATGGATAGGCTAAATACAACTATACATTATTTCCATATTCTCTGAAGCAGACGAATCTGTTTCTCCCTTAATTAATTAGACAACACGCTATCCAATAGGCTTCCAGGAGCAAAGGAAAAGAGCGTGTCAGTCCCCTCCCCTTTGGCCACACACCTGACGTAAGTGATGGTGTCTGTTAATAAATGCATTTTTCTGTCGCGTAGATAACCTGCACTTGGTTCTGCTTTTTCAATAAATGTACCTAATAGGCAACTCACGCGACTCCGGCAACCAAAGTAACTAAGTTTATTTCTGGAAGATACAGAGAGTAGAGTCTAGCTGTCTTCTACCAGTGTCCCCCCGGTTCACCCGCAGAATGCGGCACATCTTCCACTGAGGTGGAATAGAAACGGTTCCAGGAAATCGATTACTTGTGCCACTGCTCACTTGGCAACTGAACGACGGGCTGCGAGGTTGCTTGTGAGTTTGGTTTGGAATAAGACCTAAATTGAAGAGCGACTAAAACGTTTAGGGGAGTTTAGGTTACTTATTGAAAGATTCTGCGAAAGGTGAGTATTTGCTATTGATATACTGTTGTTTCCGTTTTTCTTGCTGTAATTGTTGTTTACTTAAAGTTTCTTGTTTTTTTGATTTCCCGATGAATTCCAGAAGGATAAGAGCATTCTTAAACACAGATAGGCTACACTTTTCCACATCAGTTTATATTGATTTTCCATTTCTCTACAAATTATTAGTGATAATGGGCTATAAAGCCCCACAGTTGACGTGTCACCATACCCATAAAACGGGAAATGGTTCGAATCGTTTTTCCACCATCCATTTTCCCATAGGGGATTTGTTTTGTGTAGGCTTAACGTTTTGATAACCATTTAAATCTCTCTTGGAAAGGTGACATCAATATATTCAGCTCTATTTATGCTCCAATTCGAAAATTACCGCAAGATTTTATGGGTATTATGACTCATACTGTGGTACTCTATAGGCCTATATTTTCTGTACTCAACAATACGCCAACTATTGGCAATTGCGTATGGGCTAGTCTTGTGTTGCCATACTGCCAAAATCACTTCGTTGTCATGCCTAGAGGTCTGGAGAATGTTGTATTGCAAAAACAGTTTAAATTGTCCTCTGGCTACCAGCTGCAAGATTTGATTGGATGGTACATTTCAACGTATGGGGTGGGGGGTGTCAGCTATGACATGACATTTTGAGTTTGAAAACATCTCCTTTTTGTTATTGAACTACAGTGAAGTAGATTTACACCCGGTAACAGAATTGCGGTAATGAAATTGAATCATGGATCCCTGAACTGCACTACATAGAACAGCATAATTATCTATATGAATGTCATTCTTTTCATGGGGATGTATCCTAAATAGGTACACAACTGTAGAAATATGCAATATCCTCCTTTGCATATGTGGGTACTATTCTACACACTGGCTATTATTTTAATGCGCTCTGCCTCCAAACAAGACCAAATTTGTTTGGACCGAACCAACTCTGAACCAATCATAAATGTTTTATGTTTCACAAGTTTGGACATTATGGTAAAGTAGTTTAGTAGAGTACAGTACATTATAGTGTGCTCAACTCAGTGTGCTCTACTATGTACTGTAATTAACTCTATTTTACTGTACTGTACTGAGTTTTTTAAAAACTTTACTGTACTCTCCAAACTTGTGAAAAATAGGAGTCTGATTAGATTAGATCAGGACGTTTAAATTAAAGCTTGTCCGTACCGTTCCAAAAAAACGTCTGTGAACGTTGAAATCCAGGCCAGGGCGGACTGACCTAATTTTAACTACTTTTCAACGTCCATGGACGTCCGGTGTCGGTCGGTTTCTCACTGGGTAAGGATGCTGGTTACAGTAAATGGAGGGCTCAATGGTAGGTGTCGGTAAGAGCTGGGAGAGGTGACATTACCTGGAGAGGGAGAGAGAAAAGGAGGGGTTGTCCAGACTGTTTTCACACTTGCTTTGACCACCAGACGACAGAAAGGGAAACATACAGTGCCTTCGGAAAGTACTCAGACCGCTTTACTTTTTCCCAATTTTTGTTACGTTACAGCCTTATTCTAACTGTTTTTTTCCCTCATCAATCTACACACAGTAGCCAATAATGACAAAGCTAAAACAGGTTTTTAGAAATTTTTGCACATTTTACAAAAAAAAAACGGATCACATTTTTCATAGGTATTCAGACCCTTTACTCAGTACTTTGTTGAAGCAGCGATTACAGCCTTGAGTCTTTGTTAGGACGCTACAAGCTTGGTACACCTGTATTTGGGGAGTTTGTCCCATTCTTCTGATTGGTGGAGTGCTGCAGAGACTGTTGTCCTTCTGGAAAGTTCTCCCATCTCCATAGATGAACTCTGGAGCTCTGTCAGAGTGACCATTGGGTTCTTAGTCCCTGACCAAGGCCCTTCTCACCCGATTGCTCAGTTTGGTTGGGCGGCAAGCTCTAGGAAGAGTCTCGGTGGTTCCAAACTTCTTCCATTTTAAGAATGATCGAGACCACTGTGTTCTTGAGGACCTTCAATGCAGCAGAAATGTTCTGGTACCCTTCCCCAGATATGTGCCTCGACACAATCCTGTCTCGGAGCTCTACGGACAATTCCTTCGACCTCATGGTTTGGTTTTTGCTCTGACATGTACTGTCAACTGTGGGACCGTATATAGACAGGTGTGTGCCTTCCCAAATCATGTCCAATCAATTTAATCTATATATTTGCGCCCATCATCTCAGTGAACTAATCCATTGCTGAGGCCTAGACTAAAAGTCAATTTATGCTTGATTTGAAAATGTGGTTGGAGGCTCCAACCAGGAGGGTTGGAGGGTGTGACGCAATTGCGTGGCCTCCAGAAGCATGCGGAGGGCAAATCGAGCTCTGTACAGCTTCGCCATACGCTTCCCAAATATTGTAACAATGCGGAGGGCTCTGCATAGCTCCTCATTGACATGATTGGTTGACGGTAGGTGGAGGCGGTACATCCTGTAGAAAACACACACTCACTTCCTTGACAACAGCTCTGCACTGCTCCGCGATGCGCAAGAAGTATGAAGGCCCTGACTACTGCTGAGGCCATATCACCGTAAATGCTGCATGGCCAATGCAGACGTAGGATTGGCCAAGCGTCCAGATGCACAATGCACTTCTCTTTCCAGAATACGCTTTTCCCGCCAATTTGTTGACTTTCATTGTTTCATGACTCCATTGTGTGAATTGTTGGTGTTTTGATTGTTAGTGTAAGAATATGTCGAAGATAAATACACAACGCAGAGACTGAGGACGAGAGGTCAAAAGGATGAGACGTCAATAGAGTAATAATGATTTAAGGGAAAGTGTTTTTTCTGTAATAGGGAATTATTGATCAATGGTTCAGAGAAATGGGAGGAATAGGTCTTCTGAAATAGGATACTTGTTATTTGGCCATTGGCTAGTTTTATTGCAAGGAATTCTAATTGGTCAACCACAGGCTAGGGCTGGGTTATAAAACTACATGCTGTCCCTTTGTTTGGGGGAGAGAATCACTGGAGAGAACCGCTGGAGAGCATCACTGAGGACAGGGGAGAATGACCATCTATGATTTGTCTTCTTTGAAAAAAAACTATTTTCCTCCCCCTGATTTCCTTTGGAGTTTGTTATTGAAGAATAACATAAATCGCTAACATTAGTATATATCAATTCCCCATTACATACGGTACCAGTTAAAATGGCGCCGGAAGAAATGGCAGCAGTTTTACGGGCGCCCAACCAATTGTGCTATTATGTGGGGGGTTTTCACGTTATTTGTAACTTATTTTGTACATAATGTTTCTGCAACTGTATCTTACGGAGAAAAAAAAGAGCTTCTAAATATCAGGACAGCGATCACTCACCTCGGATTAGACAAAGATTTTTTCTTCAATAAGCTGGACGCACAGGACATACTCTGAACACCAGACAAGGCCAACATCCCAAGAGGAAGAGACGCAGGCACAGAGGACACCGGGCGGGATGCGTCGTTAGGATCCGCCGACGGCGAGTGGGAAAGCTGCCGTTACCGTCAATATTACTCGCCAACGTGCAATCATTGGACAATAAATTAGGCGAGGTACGATCACGAATATCCTACCAACGGGACATCAAAAACTGTAATATCCTATGTTTCATGGAATCGTGGCTGAATGACGACATGGATATTCAGCTAGTGGGCAAGATAGAACAGCACACTCCGGTAAGACGAGGGGGGGCGGTCTGTGCATATTTGTAAACAACAGCTGGTGCACGAAATCTAAGGAAGTCTCTAGAGTTTGCTCGCCTGAAGTAGAGTATATTGTGATAAATTGCAAACCACACTACTTGCCTAGAGTTTTCAGCTATACTTTTTGCGCCTGTTAATTTACCACCACAGACAGATGCTGGCACTAAGACCGCACTCACTCAGCTGTATAAGAAAATAAGCAAACAGGAAACCACTCACCCAAAGGCGGTGCTCCTAGTAGCCGGAGACTTTAATGCAGGGAAACTTAAATCAGTTCTACCTAATTTCTATCAACATGTTAAATGTGCAACCAGAGGGGAAAAATTATAGATCACCTGTACTCCACACACAGAGACGCGTACAAAGCTTTCCCTCGCCCTCCATTTGGTGAATCCGACCACAACTCTATCCTCCTGATTCCTGCTTACAAGCCAAAATTAAAGCAGGAAGCATCAGTGACTCGGTCTATAAAAAAGTGGTCAGATGAAGCAGATGCTAAACTACAGGACTGTTTTGCTATCACAGACTGGAGCATGTTCCAGGATTCTTCCGATGGCATTGAGGAGTACACCACATCAGTCACTGGCTTTATCAATATGTGCCTCGAGGACGTCGTACATACCCCAACCAGAAGTCATGGATTACAGGTAACATTCGCACTAAGCTAAAGGCTAGAGCTGCCGCTTTCAAGGTGTGGGACTCTAACCCGGAAGCTTATAAGAAATCCTGCTATGCCCTGCGACGAACCATCAAACAGGCAAAGCATCAATACAGGGCTAAGATTGAATCATACTACACCGGCTCCGATGCTTGTCTTATGTGGCAGGGCTTGCAAACTACAAAGTGAAGCACAGCTGCGAGCTACCCAGTGACACGAGCCTACCAGATGAGCTAAATCACTTCTATGCTCACTTCGAGGCAAGCAACACTGAGGCATGCATGAGAGCATCAGCTGTTCCGGACGACTGTGTGATCATGCTCTCCGTAGCCGACGTAAGTAAGACCTTTTAAACAGATCAACATTCACAAGGCTGCGGGGCCAGACGGATTACCAGGACGTGTGCTCCGGGCATGTGCTGACCAACTGGCAGGTGTCTTCACTGACATTTTCAACATGTCCCTGATCAAGTCTGTAATACCAACATGTTTCAAGCAGACCACCATAGTCCCTGTGCCCAAGAACACGAAGGCAACCTGCCTAAATGACTACAGACCCGTAGCACTCACGTCCGTAGCCATGAGTGCTTTGAAAGGCTGGTAATGGCTCACATCAACACCATTATCCCAGAAACCCTAGACCCACTCCAATTTACATACCGCCCAAACAGATCCAGAGATGATGCAATCTCTATTGCACTCCACACTGCCCTTTCCCACCTGGACAAAAGGAACACCTATGTGAGAATGCTATTCATTGACTGCAGCTCAGCGTTCAACACCATAGTACCCTCAAAGCTCATCACTAAGCTAAGGATCCTGGGACTAAACACCTCCCTCTGCAACTGGATCCTGGACTTCCTGACGGGCCGTCCCCAGGTGGTGAGGGTAGGTAGCAACACATCTGCCACGCTGATCCTCAACACTAGAGCCCCCCAGGGGTGCGTGCTCAGTCCCCTCCTGTACTCCCTGTTCACCCACGACTGCATGGCCAGGCATGACTCCAACACCATCATTAAGTTTTCTGACGACACAACAGTGGTAGGCATGATCACCGACAACGACGAGACAGCCTATAGGGAGGAGGTCAGAGACCTGGCCGGGTGGTGCCAGAATAACAATCTATCCCTCTACGTGACCAAGACTAAGGTGACGATTGTGGACTACAGGAAAAGGAGGACCGATCTCGCCCCCATTCTCATTGACGGGGCTGTAGGTTGAGAGCTTCAAGTTCCTTGGTGTCCACATCACCAACAAAATAGAATGGTCCAAACTAGAGGTCCACCGATTAATCGGGATGGCCGATTTAATTCGGGCCGATTTTCAAGTTTTCATAACAATCAGTAATCGGCATTTTTGGACACCGATTATGGCCGATTACATTGCACTCCATGAGGAGACTGCGTGGGATGCTTGACTACCTGTTATGCGAGTGCAGCAAGGCGCCAAGGTAAGGTGCTAGCTAGCATTAAACTTATCTTATAAAAAAACAATCAATCTTAACATAATCACTAGTTAACTACACATGGTTGATATTACTAGCTTATCTAGCTTGTCCTGCGTTGCATATAATCGATGCGGTGCCTGTTAATTTATCATTGAATCACAGCCTACTTCGCCAAACGGGTGATTTAACAAGCGCATTTGCGAAAAAAGCACTGTCGTTGCACCAATGTGTACCTAACCATAAACCTCACGCCTTTCTTAAAATCAATACACAAGTATATATTTTTAAACCTGCATATTTAGTTAATATTGCCTGCTAACATGAATTTCTTAACTAAATATTCAGGTTTAAAAAAATATACTTCTATGTATTGATTTTAAGAAAGGCATTGATTTTTATGGTTAGGTACATTCGTGCAACAATTGTGCTTTTTTCACAAATGTGCTTTTGTTAAATCATCCCCCGTTTGGCGAAGTTGGCTGTCTTTGTTAGGAAGAAATGGTCTTCACACAGTTCGCAACGAGCCAGGCGGCCCAAACTGCTGCATATACCCTGACTCTGTTACACAGAATGCACGAGAAGTGACACAATTTCCCTAGTTAATATTGCCTGCTAACATGAATTTCTTTTACCTAGGCAAATTGTGTCACTTCTCTTGCGTTCATTGCACACAGAGTCAGGGTATATGCAACAGTTTGGGCCGCCTGGCTCATTGCGAACTAATTTGCAAGAATTTTTACATAATTATGACATAACTTTGAAGGTTGGGCAATGTAACAGCAATATTTAGACTTATGGATGCCATTCGTTAGATAAAATACGAAATGGTTCCGTATTTCACTGAAAGAATAAACGTTTTCATTTTCGAAATGATAGTTTCTGGATTTGACCGTATTAATGACATAAGGCTCATATTTCTGTGTTATTATATTATAATTAAGTCTATGATTTGATAGAGCAGTCTGAGCGGTGTTAGGCAGCAGCAGGCTCGTAAGCATTCCTTTAAACAGCACTTTCCTACATTTGCAAGCAGCTCTTCGCAATGCTTCAAGCATTGCGCTGGTTATGACTTCAAGCCTATCAACTCCCGAGATTAGGCTGGCAATACTAAAGTACCTATTAGAACATCCCAATAGTCAAAGGTATGTGAAATACAAATGGTATAGAGAGAAATAGTCCTATAATAACTACAACCTAAAACTTCTTACCTGGGAATATTGAAGTCTCATGTTAAAAGGAACCACCAGCTTTCATATCTTCTCATTTTCTGAGCAAGGAACTTAAACGTTAGCTTTTTTACATGGCACATATTGCACTTTTACTTTCTTCTCCAACACTTTGTTTTTGCATTATTTAAACCAAATTGAACATGTTTCATTATTTATTTGAGACTAAATAGATTTTACTGATGAATTAAGTTAAAATAAAAGTGTTCATTCAGTATTGTTGTAATTGTCATTATATATATATATATATATATATATATATATATATATATATTAAAAAATCGTCCGATTTAACCGGTATCGGCTTTTTTTGGTCCTCCAATAATCAGTATCGGCGTTGAAAAATCATAATCGGTCGACCTCTAGTCCAAACACATGAAGACAGTCGTGGAAAGGGCACGACAAAGCCTATTCCCCCTCAGGAAACTAAAAAGATTTGGCACTTGTTGGCATCCTCAAAAGGTTCGACAGCTGCAACATCGAGAGCATCCTGACTGGTTGCATCACTGCCTGGTACTGCAATTGCTCGGCCTCTGACCGCAAGGCACTACAGAGGGTAGCGTGTACGGCCCAGTACATCACTGGGGCTAAACTGCCTGCCATCCAGGACCTCTACACCAGGCGGTGTCAGAGGAAGGCCCTAGAAATTGTCAAAGACCCCAGCCACCCCAGTCTTAGACTGTTCTCTCTACTACCACATGGCAAGCGGTACTGGAGTGCCAAGTCTAGGACAAAGGCTTCACAACAGTTTTTACCCCCAAGCCATAAGACTACTGAACAGGTAATCAAATGCCTACCCAGACTTTTTGCACTGTGTGCCCCCAACCCCTCTTTTATGCTGCTGCTACTCTCTGTTTTTCATATATGCATAGTCACTTTAACTATACATTCATGTACATACTACCTCAATTGGCCCGACCAACCAGTGCTCCCGCACATTGGCTAACCGGTTTATCTGAATTGTGTCCCGCCACCCACCACCCGTCAACCCCTCTTTAACACTACTGCTACTCTGTTCATCATATATGCATAGTCACTTTAACCATATCTACATACTACCTCAATCAGCCCGACTAACCGGTGTCTGTATGTAGCCTCGCTACTGTTATTTTTCACTGTCTTTTTACTGTTTTAATTTCTTTACTTACCTATTGTTCACCTAATACATTTTTTGCACCATTGGTTAGAGCCTGTAAGTAAGCATTTCACTGTAAGGTCTACACCTGTTGTATTCGGCGCACGTGACAAACTTTGATTTGATTTGAAATGTTTGGACACTTACTCATTCAAGGGTTTTTATTTTGACTATTTTCTACATTGTAGAATAGTAGTGAAGACATCAAAACTATGAAATAACACATATGGAATTATGTAGTAACCAAAAAAGTGTAAAACAAATCAAAATATATTTTATATTTGAGATTCTTCAAAGTAGCCACCCTTTGCCTTGATGGCAGCTTTGCACACTCTTGGCCTGTTGGCCACTTGGCCTGTCTATGCTTGGTTTATTTGACCACGTCAATAAAAAAATGTCTAAGAATAACAGTAGGTTTCACAGCTTTTTCTCCCAATTTTGTGATTACTATCTTGTTTCATCGCTGCATCTCCCCAACGGGCTCGGGAGAGGTGAAGGTCGTGTTGTCCGTCCCCCAAAACATGACCCGCCAAACTTTTTTTTTATTCGTTTTTTTATTTTAATTTTTTACTATTTTCTACATTACAGAATAATAATGATGTCAAAACTATGAAATAACACATGGAAGCATGTAGTAACCAAAAAAGTGTTAAACAAATCAAAATACAATTTAGATTCTTCAAAGTAGCCACCCTTTGCCTTGATGACAGCTTTGCACACTCTAGGCAATCTCTCAACCAGCTTCATGAGGAGTGTTTTTCCAACAGTCTTGAAGAAGTTCCCACATATTCTGAGCACTTGTTAGCTGTGTTTCCTTCACTCTGCGGTCCAACTATTCCCAAACCCTCTCAATTGGGTACTGTTGAAAAACAAAATGATAGTCCTGCTAAGCGAAAAACCTGGATGGGATGGCGTATTTCTGCAGAATGCTGTGGTAGCCATGCTGGTTAAGTGTGCCTTGAATTATAAATAAATCACAGACAGTGTCACCAGCAAAGCACCTCCACACCATCACACCTCTTCCTCCATGCTTCATGGTGGGAACCACACATGCAGAGATCATCTGTTCACCAACTTTACGTCTCACAAAGACATGGCGGTTGGAACCAAAAATCTCAAATTTGGACTCATCAGACCAAAGGACAGAGTTCCATTGCTTGTGTTTCTTGGCCCAAACAAGTCTCTTCTTATTTGTGTCCTTTAGTAGTGGTTTCTTTGCAGCACTTTGACCATGAAGGCCTGATTTCATGCAGTCTCCTCTGAACAGTTGATGTTGAGATGTGTCTGTGACATGAACTCTGATGCATTTATTTGGGCTGCAATCTGAAGTGCAGTGAACTCCAGTGAATTTATCCTATGCAGCAGAGGTAACTCTTCCTTTCCTGTGGCAGTCCTCACGAGAGCTAGTTTCATCATAGCACTTGATGGTTTTTGCGACTCCACTTAAAGAAACTTTCTAAGTTCTTGAAATTTTTCAGATTAACTGACCTTCATGTCTTAAAGTAATGACGGACTGTTGTTTCTCTTTGCTTATTTCACCTGGTCTTGCCATAATATGGTCTTTTCCCAAATAGTGCTTTCTTCTGTATACCACACTACCTTGTCACAACACAACTGATTGGCTCAAACGCATTAAGAAGGAAAGAAATTCCACAAATGAACTTTTAACAAGGCACACCTGTTAATTGAAATATAATATAAAATATGTTTTGATTTAACACCTTTGGTTACTACATGATTCCATATGTGTTATTTCATAGTCTTGATGTCTTCACTATTAAAAATAGTAAAAAATAAAAACTTGAATGTGTAGGTGTCTCCAAACCTTTGACTGGTAGTGTGTGTATCACAGGAAAATCAAGTTTATGACTGCACTGGGCCTTTAAGTCTCTGAAATACATTTTTGTGCTGGCTTAATTGATTAGAGGGCTTGTGGTTCAGAGGTCATTTAGAGCCTGAACAAGTGGCAAGTGTATTGTGCTGTGCTCCATTATTCAACACTCGTCTAAGCAGTAGTTCAACCAGTCTTTCTTACCTCGTTTTCAAGTTCCTTTTTTTCCCTCTCGATCTCTCTCTCAACGTATTTTTTGTACAGTACTGTACAGCACTTCAGTCTTTCTCTCCCTTTGTCTCGTTCACCTCCTTGTATTTCTAAATAAAAATGTCAGTGACTATTTTCTCCATTAAAACGTCTTCACAAGGAGTGAAACCTCCAGTCTGTAGAGGGCATCAACAGGAGATGACACATTCTTAATGACCGATTGGTCACTTTTCCTCATGTCGACCTCTTAACCTACAACTATTGTCTGAGCTCAAGGGGGGGAAGTAAAACTGAAAGTGAGGGTCGTTTTTCCTACTATTACTCATGACAAGACCTCCTTTCTATTTCTGAATAATTATTTACTTTCTTTATTAAGGCAATTTCTAAACGTAAACATCTGGATAAGTGTAAGAAGCTTTGTGTGAGATCCTGGGGGTTTCCACAATGCTAACAATACTTTATATCCTCTCTTATCTCACTTTATTACTCGCCTCTCTTCCTTCCTCAACAGGTGCCAAGATGTCCAATGAGGTTGACGCGGGGGACTATGGGCCAATGAAGCGGCTCAGTACCATGTTTTCAACCCTCCAGGATAAGCTACACCGAGACCGTGAGTGTTTTTCTTTAGAAGTGAAATGGAACTGAGCCAAAGTGTGTATAGAACATAAATTAGGCGTCATTGGAAAAGGTTCATCACAGATCTCTACGCAAACATAGAGTAAGAGGCAAGCATGGATCATCGGGATCATGAGCTAAACACGCCTGTCAAGCAGACACAAAGATTTAGCCTCGACTGCTTTGTTCGCTCTCACTCCGGCAAACACATTGGATTCCTAAAACCCAAACGACACCTCCTTATAAACACACATTTTTCTCCCTCCAGAAATTCACTTAGACTAATCCTGGAGATATGGGAGGAATTCAGATTGTCTTTTAATAAGAGGGATAACCAGGATAAAGCTGGACCATGCTGGATGTTTTCTATCATGTACTTTTAGACATTGTTTAGTTTTTTTTTTAAAGTTTTTTAAACACAGCTCCTGGTGTTTGACAGTGCATATCATCTGTTGTGGCAAGTCATCAGGGACACCGTTATGTCGGTGACCATCTAGCTTACTGGTTGTATTGGGGCTTAACTGGTGTTACCATGGTGATCACATGGTAGACTAGCAGAAGTATTTGCTTGTTTTGCAGAAAGCAGCACAGTCACACCTGAACTGTCACACAACTGTCACTGGTGGTTAACAAGGGGAATTGTCACATTGTCTTTTGAACAAATCCTCATTCTCAGGCTTTCACTGGCACCTTCTACCCCACAGGCAAAAACCACCTTTATGTAAGACCGTTGTCAGTGGCACTTCCTGCTATCATTTCTCCTCTTGTGGTTTCTGTTGGTTTACACACTGTTCCTCTTAGCTCTTTAGCTTCCTTTGGAGCGTTGTTGTTTTATTTTTATAAAACTATGTTTACCCCCTTTTTTCTCCCTATTTTGTGAATATGATCTTGTTTCATCGCTGCAACTCCCCAACAGGCTCAGGAGAGGTGAAGATTGAGTCATGCGTCCTCCGAAACATGACCCGCCAAACTGCACTTCTTAACACCTGCTCGTTTAATCCCGGAAGCCAGCTGCACCAATGTGCCGAAGGAAACACTGTTCAACTGAAGACCGAAGTCAGCCTGCAGGCGCCCGGCCCACCACAAGGAGTCGCTAGAGTGCGATGAGCCAAGTAAAGTCCCTCCGGCCAAACCCTCCCCTAACCCGGACGTTGCTGGGCCAATTGTGCGCCGCCCTATGGGACTCCCGGTCACGGCCGGTAATGACAGAACCTGGGATCAAATCCGGGTCTGTAGTGACGCCACAACGCTGCTATGCAGTGCCTTAGGCTGCTGTGTCACTCGGGAGGCCTTGAGTATTTTGTTTTAATCTATAGAGCATTGTATAGGCATCCTCCTAAACTAGTATAGAGCTGAATCCTAACTTAAATATTCACTCACATCTTCCATGGACATCAATGCATGACATTTAGCAAATTACTTTGGCCTACTGGACTGGCAGAATACCAAAATAAAATTATTCAGTTCCAAGCCATGTGGAGTTTGGAACAAACTGTTTCATGGTCCTCCTAGACCATTTATGAGAACCACCATTCCAAGCCACAGTTAGTTGACTGTCCCTCTCTGTCTGTGTTTTAGGGAGTGATAGGGATTTGACCCTGCCTCAGCCTACTGCCCCAGCCCTCGCGGTGACCTCTTTCTTTGAGTACCTGGTGGTGGTCAGCCTAGCGAAGAAGAGGGGGCAAGGGACGTATGAACCCCAGATCACATATCAGTTTCCCAAGGTCAGACCGACACTGACATAATAGACACACACACACACGCATAGTGAGCACCACTCTAAAATGTGTTTGTGTGTGTGTTGTAGCTAGCTAATATGGGGCGCTCACAGAGAGAGGAAGAAGAGAAGTCCCTGAAAGCCATCCTCCTTTTCTGTTTCCCAGAGGGGGTCAACTGGGCCCCCCTCACTGAATACCCCAGGTACGTGCCACCTCTCATATTCTCTCCATCTGTCACTGTCCTCATCTCTCTTTCTCTGTGCTTGTCTCTTTGTTTCTGCCCCCCCCCCCCCTCACTGATTGTTTTCTCTCTCACGCAACCCATTTTTTCAGTTCAGTGTCACACTTGGCTCAAAATATATCTGTGTGTGTATGTGTTGTTCGTGTGCAATGTTTGCAAACTGCAAAGCATCATCTCTTGCAAACAACTTCACTTTGACCCAGGAAGCAGAGGCATCTCTCTCTGTTCTACTCCTCTGCCAGAGAACAGGTTTGAATAGAGAGGAGAGACTGTTTTGTACAGCCAGAAGAAATGGCCTTATTATTTTCATTACAATGGATCCCTTCTTTAAGCCAGTCAGTGCTTCCTCTATGATTCTGTTCCTCCACCTGGATGCCAATGCAAATCAGTCTCCAGGTTACCTACTGTCATTAACTCTACAATCTGTTGTTACCTCTCTTCTCTCTCCATTTCCTTGCTTTCCTGTCTGGATCCACTGACTAGCAGGATGTTCGATAGTGGACTGTTCCTGCTTCCCTATAAGATGGGTGGTTGTGTGGTCTCATTTTCTTTATCCTACGTTCTCTTTTGGAAAACAGTTTTGGTTGAAGATGGATATAACACATGTTGATAGAGTAGACGCAGGTTCACTTTGCTAATCTGTTTCGCCCTCCCTCTCTATACTCTCTCTTAATTGCTCTTTCTGCAGTGAGACCTTCTCCTTTGTTCTGACGGAGGTCGACGGCAGTAGGAGGAATGGCTACTGTAGGAGGTTACTGGTAAATGGATCATCCATGGTGTGATTCTCATGATAGGACATGAGAATAATCTCTGGTATTGGGTTTTCTTGTTTCTCATGACATGATGTCGTTGACCGTTTTCTTGCAGCCCCATGGCAAAGGGGCGCGGGCTCCAGAGGCCTATTGCATCATCAGCCGGGTGGCCTGCTTTGGACTCTTCTCTAAGGTGAGCGTGGAGGGCAATGTAACACACACACACACACGCATTTGCAGACACATGCACTCGCACACATGCAGACACGGAGTGTGATGAACTGATGTCCTCATTCCGCGAGGATGTCTTCTAAACCTTACAGTAGATTATCTTTGCTGGGGCAGGTAAGGAGTCTATTTGTTGTCAGCAGTTTGTCTGTGTATTTACAGTGGGGAGAACAAGTATTTGATACACTGCCGATTTTGCAGGTTTTCCTACTTACAAAGCATGTAGAGGTCTGTAATTTTTTATCATAGGTACACTTCAACTGTGAGAGACGGAATCTAAAACAAAAATCCAGAAAATCACATTGTATGATTTTTAAGTAATTCATTTGCATTTTATTGCATGACATAAGTATTTGATCACCTACAAACCAGTAAGAATTCCGGCTCTCACAGACCTGTTAGTTTTTCTTTAAGAAGCCCTCCTGTTCTCCACTCATTACCTGTATTAACTGCACCTGTCCACGCACTCAATCAAACAGACTCCAACCTCTCCACAATGGCCAAGACCAGAGAGCTGTGTAAGGACATCAGGGGTAAAATTGTAGACCTGCACAAGGCTGGGATGGTCTACAGGACAATAGGCAAGCAGCTTGGTGAGAAGGCAACAACTGTTGCCGCAATTATTAGAAAATGGAAGAAGTTCAAGATGACGGTCAATCACCCTCGGTCTGGGGCTCCATGCAAGATCTCACCTCGTGGGGCATCAATGATCATGAGGAAGGTGAGGGATCAGCCCAGAACTACACGGCAGGACCTGGTCAATGACCTGAAGAGAGCTGGGACCACAGTCTCAAAGAAAACCATTAGTAACACACTACGCCGTCATGGATTAAAATCCTGCAGCGCACGCAAGGTCCCCCTGCTCAAGCCAGCGCATGTCCAGGCCCGTCTGAAGTTTGCCAATGACCATCTGGATGATCCAGAGGAGGAATGGGAGAAGGTCATGTGGTCTGATGAGACAAAAATAGAGCTTTTTGGTCTAAACTCCACTCGCCGTGTTTGGAGGAAGAAGAAGGATGAGTACAACCCCAAGAACACCATCCCAACCGTGAAGCATGGAGGTGGAAACATCATTCTTTGGGGATGCTTTTCTGCAAAGGGGACAGGACGACTGCACCGTATTGAGGGGAGGATGGATGGGGCCATGTATTGCGAGATCTTGGCCTACAAACCTCCTTCCCTCAGTAAGAGCATTGAAGATGGGTCGTGGCTGGGTCTTCCAGCATGACAACGACCCGAAACACACAGCCAGGGCAACTAAGGAGTGGCTCCGTAAGAAGCATCTCAAGGTCCTGGAGTGGCCTAGCCAGTCTCCAGACCTGAACCCAATAGAAAATCTTTGGAGGGAGCTGAAAGTCCGTATGCACAGCGACAGCCTCGAAACCTGAAGGATCTGGAGAAGGTATGTATGAAGGAGTGGGCCAAAATCCCTGCTGCAGTGTGTGCAAACCTGGTCAAGAACTACAGGAAACGTATGATCTCTGTAATTGCAAACAAAGGTTTCTGTACCAAATATTAGGTTCTGCTTTTCTGATGTATCAAATACTTATGTCATGCAATAAAATGCAAATTAATTACTTAAAAATCATACAATATGATTTTCTGGATTTTGTTTTAGATTCCGTCTCTCACAGTTGAAGTGTACCTATGATAAAAATTACAGACCTCTACATGTTTTGTAAGTAGGAAAACCTGCAAAATCGGCAGTGTATCAAATACTTGTTCTCCCCACTATGTGGGCGTCTGAGTGTGTCTACTTGGGTGCACTGCACAGAAGTGTGTGTGTGTGTGTGCGCGAGAGGAAGATAAACAGGCTGTTTTTAGTTTTGCCCTCTTAACCTTTTGCTCAGACAAAGGGAGATATGATTTCTCTACTTTATTAGGCCCCAAAGGTACCTGATAGTCTGTTTATGATAAACTTCTTATAACTATTTACAACTTGAGAGACACTCATCTACCTACACACACACACACAAAATTAGATGGCAACCTTATCTAGCTAGATGAGTAATATAAAGCATCGATCACAAGTCTAATTGCAATACAATTAGATAGGCCTGATGACACATTCTAAATGGTATGCTTAATATGGAGGCCGGTCTTCCCGCAACAGTGCGCTACTACGGTTTTAATGGTGATTTATAATTCTATATCTATGTGTGTTTCAGATCTTTGATGAGGTGGAGAAGCGCCGGCAGATCTCTATGGCGATGATCTATCCATTCATGCAGAGCCTGAGGGAGGCGCCGTTCCCTGCTCCTGGAAACACTGTCAAGATCAAGAGCTTCATTCCAGAGTCTGGAACAGAGGTATGGAGTATCGATATATACACACACACACCAAGGTTGTTAAAAAAAAATTATATTTGTTTTTATTTCTATTAGTTTAAAAAGATATCTTTTGAAGTTCAGTTTAGTTTCAGATAGTTTTCAGATCCACTTTACTAGATTTGATTTATTATAAGTTTTATATTGTTTTTGTATTGTTTAGGTTTAGTGTTCGTGACAGAAAGTAGCAAATGCCTGGGAGCAGTGGAGGCTGTTGAGGGGAAGACGGCTCATAATAATGGCTGGAAGGGAGCAAATGGAATGGCTTTAAACCATGTGATGCCATTCCACTGGTTTTGCTCCAGCCATTACCATGAGCCCGTCCTCCCCAATTAAGGTGTCACCAACCTCCTGAGGCTGGGAGCCATTTATGTGTTGTATAGTTTGTTTTTTGATGTCAATACATAGTGATGGGTCAGGTCATAGGTTAGGTTTAAAGGTAGACTCAGCGAGATGACGTAGATGCACAAAGTAAACAGTAGTCGTTGGTCAATTTCTGCAACAACCAGGAGCGTTGAAGCGAGAGGCTAAAGTTCTCTGCTGTTTTGGTCCCGTAGCTACCACGTTGTAGCGGCGTGAAGGGCACCCATGCACATGCACACATACTCTGTGTGACTTTGTAAGAGCAATCTTGCATTGTGCTCATCTCAATGGGCTCATTCGAGCGGATCACTTTTGTCAAGCCTTTCAAAGTGTTGCTTTCTGGGGATGAAAATTGTCCGACTTGCACCTACATGTCGACTGCATGAACTTTACAAAAATGATGTGATCGAAGGTCATGAAGGTTTGACTGCAGTCAACTATAGGTTTCTGCAGTTGATCTTCACTAATGTCATCCTGAAGCCATCGCCTGCATTGTGGGAGGCTGTATTATCAACCAATCATTAGGATGTTTTTGTTTGACCCACGCGAACGTAACCAAAGACATGATTGAAACAGGAGCCAATTTGCCGCAATTTATATGGAAAGTGGATACATAAAAATAAATGTGATATTTAAGGCTGTCATTAATTTATTTTACAATGCACATTATATCAACATTTCAGTACAGCGTGTGTGATATAGGGTTTAGATACATTTCTAAAGACAATGGCAACACTGCCATGTTGATCTGAGCCTGGCTGTTGGAAAACCACATTAGTGTCCGACTTTCGGGCGATCGACGATGCACCTCCCCCAATTTCACTCCTCGACTTTTGCATACAGTCTGCTGCTTTAACCTACCACCCTACCACCCTAACACACCCAATATCTGTGGCATTGCTCATAGCAACCGTCTACCATTTTAAAATGATCTAAAATCAGTCTCAATGTGACCTGCCAGATTCAGAAGCTTGAAAACCCCATTAGAATTTTTATTTTATACAGGAACACTTGAAGTAGATTTTAATTGTTAATGAACAATGATTAATTTAACTGGAGAGGTTCCAACAAACTTGATGCACCATAGAGCTCCTGACAGACGTGTACTATCGGGGCAGTCCCGTTAGATCTCTTATATACTGCTTACAGGCATGTTACAAAGGCATGAGTTAGCTTAGTCATCATTCCTCATTAAGTTAGGTTCATGCATGTGACAGACCAATACCTCACAAGGCTTCTTCTCTCCAAGCTGAGACCTTGAAAATAAGATATCCTTTCTTTAAATTGCAGGTACTGATAGTCAGTCACTTGCATGAACACAGAAATTGGTTATTAGAAAAGCAAAAACAGAACATTTTCCATCACAACCCCATTTGATTTTTACCCCCCTGATTTTGACTAAATTGTTTTTTCATGATTCGTTTTAGTTTACTATAATAATCTTGACACACACACACCCTGGCACATGTGCACACACTGGCACACACACAATGGCACAAACAGAGAGCGGGAGAGCTTCAGGTAAAGCGTTAGGATCAGGACCTTCATCCTAGATTACGGCACTAAGATACAGACACACAAACGTATACACACACTGAAGACCTGCTGTCGCTCTGCCCCTGGCCTGTGCGTCTTCAGATCATCAGTTTGACGAGGCCGTTGGACTCATGGTTGGAGCATGTGGATTTCCGGACACTGTTCCGCTGTCTCACAAATGAGGAGGTGCTGAAGGTGTTTGCGTCCACCGTGCTTGAACGACGAATCATCTTCATGGCTGAAGAACTCAGGTACAACCCTAACCCCTACCCTAATCCTAACCCCAAAAATGACATCACTGAGCCTGGGTTGTCTGGGACATAAGCAGGCCTGTTGTCTGCATGTTGAATGGGTGTAAAGTTTGTACCTGCTTCCCCCCCCTACAGTACCCTGTCCCAGGTGCTGCATGCAGTTGTGGCGCTGCTCTACCCGTTCACATGGCAACACACCTTCATCTCCATCGTTCCCTCAGTGCTGATTGATGTCGTCATGGCACCCACTCCCTACCTACTTGGTGTCCAAAGGAACAAACTGGATGATGTCATCGACCAGAGTGATGTGAGTGTGTGTGTGCGTGTTCTGTCTCTGGCAGAGCAGAATAATGTGTTTGTGTGTATGTCAGCTTAAAAAAACACTATGTGATGAAGAGTTGTTTGTTGGGGAAAAAAGCCAGAATTGCTATTGTTTTATTTTTCCCAATAAGTTTTAAGGGATGCTTTGGGATTTTGGCAATGAAACCCTTTATCTACCCCCCCAGAGTCAGAGGAACTCATTAATACCATGTGTATGTCTCTGCATCCAATATGAACAAAGTTAAGAGGTTGTTTTGTGAGCCAATGCTAACTAAAGTTAGCACAGTGACTGGAAGTCTATGGTATCTACTATCATGCTAGCAGTTACCATAACCTTCCAATCATAGCTACTTCCTTTAAACTACACGCAGACACATAAAAATGGTATCGGTGGGTTCATCTGACTCTGGGGAAGTAGATGCTAAAGTATGCCTTTTTTAGGGCAGTTGTTGAGTGCTGTAAACAATCAGTTGTTTTACTGTCTGTTTACTGGTGTGTTTGGGTTAAGGCATTCTGGCCTCTACACTGTGTTACAGGCTGCAGATGAAGCTATCCAGTGACACTCGTTAAGCAACTACTAACACGATTACAGTCTATGGAAACCAGCGAGTGTGTGTATCTCCAACCTGAAGATTTATGTTTGTCTATTTATTTGTCTGTGTGTCCTCGCTCTCTCCCCACACATGCAGATCTGTCTTAATGTGTGTTATTCTGTCTTACAAACAGATGCTCATTGTGGATCTGACAGAAGGAGCAGAGAACACCTTCATAACCTGTGTAAGTATCGCATGCGCTGTATTTCCCCCTCAGGTTCAGAAACAAACATACAGAAATAATCATTACACAATCATATCAGTAAACTAGCATCACTCCTCCTCACATGATTCTCATTTTGTATTCTGTGTGTGTCTGTGCAGTTCAGACCAGTTCTATTCAATGTTTTTCTCTCTCTCTTGCCAAATGTGTGTGTTCTCAGAAATACCTAAACATTACCGCTGGTCTAACAACAACCTCTCAGGTTCCTGTCTGTGTGTGTATCCTTTCTCTCTCTCTGGCACAGATAGGAGACGAGAGCACCATCCTACCAGAGAAACTACAGGAGGAGCTTCTCCAGGCCTTGTGTTGCAGAAGAGACAACTCCAGTGAGTGGACCCATCCTCCATTTTGTTATGACGGCGTAGATACCTGATGACTAGGTTCAAACACAATCTCTGAGGGAAGTTGTACTATCAACACATCCAGGGATTTCACTCTTGTTTATTGGGCTGAAATGGCTTTTTAAGAGGATCCAGTAAACAGTTAAGGGTCTCACAGTTCACACCAAATAAGGATCTCCCGTTCGTCTACTGATCGTTCAGCGCGCTGTTGACCTCTGACTGCCGACATTTCCGTGCTACATGTAAAATCGGTTTGCGCTTGGTTCACAAGTACTCTCGGCTGGCAAACACTATTGGTGTGTTCAAGCCCTTCAATAAAGAGTGACTCAGACTTTCATTCGATTTCAGCAAAGACTGACTTAGTCAGCCACAAATCGAACCATATAGGTTAGCGTCACGGTCCATACAAACCCAATAATAGAACTGAGATCCTCTGTGAAGAATGAGTGAAAAAGAATATGGATGTGCAACGAAATGGACTTCATGATTGCTGCAATAGAAATATACATATCTCACACAGGGTTGGGGAGTAATGGATTTGTAAGGGATTACAAAAGAACGGTAACTGTAATCAGTTACGGTACCAGAAATAATATTGTAATCAGATTACAGATACTTTGGAAAAACTATATTCCTTTTAAAATCAAAAAGGATGTTTGCGGGGGAAAAAATCTTTGACACTTCTGTTTTCTCAATGACATTCAAATCAGCATTGAAAAAAGTTTAAGTTTGTTCCACCTGAGCATGTCTGACCACAAGTCAGAGACCACTATGATGACACACCAAATGTGTTTGGATTGCGGGAAAAGAGAAGGAATAGGCTTTTGTGGGCTGCGGTCCAAGCTATGTCTTCCAATGGTGCGACTGATGTCGGCATCCAAAGATTTTCCAACCTGAAAAAACGCTTGTTGGTAAGGATGAGAGCAGTGGTGTAGTCTTTGGCGATACGGATATCACTTATTATTGATATCTACATGGCGCATTGTTGTGAATCACACTGCTACTCTCTGATTTAGCTATTTGCGCCTTACGGATTGTGGTTGTTGTGGATGGCTGTTCAGAAATCTAAATGTGTATTTGAACCCAATAATGGTTGCATTCAAGAAGTTTAAGCTGCTTATCAATCATTGTTTTTGAAACCAGTGGACAGCCAGTGCGCTCTTTCAACAGCTGCATAGGGTGGATCCCAGCCTATGGAATAAAAGTGGGGCTTTTATTGCTCAATCTAATTCATGCTGATGAAAAATAAATACATTCGTAGGCCTAATGGACACATGCTCAAACTCGCACACTTTTGATAGACTTAAAAGGGGCAATCAGTAGTTGCTATATCCATTTTTGGACTTATATTAATTTATATATATATATATCATATATATTAATGTAAAGATATTATTATATGTAGTAGAAAGTGATGGGTTAGATGAAGCCTACACAACCAACCCATAAAGTAAAATGTAACATCCATATATGGCCAGCTATGTCAACTTTACCATTGATTTATCCTGCAATAGATGTCATTCAATTACTAACATACATTTTTGTCGACTTCTAATGCCTCATAAGGGGAAAGTAATCTAAAAGTAAATGAATGTAATCAGAATACGTTACTGAGTTTGGGTAATCCAAAAGTTATGTTACGGATTACAATTTTGGACAGGTAACTAGTAACTAATGGATTACATTTAAAAAGTAACCTACCCAACCATGCTCTCGCATACTACACTGTGAACCCTGGCATATCCCCAAGTTTGTTAGTCTGAGTGTGTGGGGTGGGGGGGGAGTGTTGTGTTGTTGGGGAAACATACTGTATGAACATGAATACACAGGGCTTGACTGTGGCACAACCCTGGAAATTCCACTCTGTGTACTGCAATGCCAAAGTTGATCCAGCAACCTGGTCTCAGAGCATTTCGTGTTATTCTGTACATAAATCCGGGACACTCTTTAGTATGAAATGTTACATTTGGTATGGTTTCAGAGGACGGATGGTTAATTAAGGCAAAAATTAAAGAAGGGTGGTTGGTCGGGCGAACTTCTAGCAACCCAAAAGTTGCGAGTTCAATCTCATCATGGACAACTTTAGCTAATTAGCAACTTTTTAACAACTATTTAGCTACTTTGGAACTACTTAGCATGTTAGCTAACCCTTCAACTAACTCCTAAATTTAACCCCTAGCCTAGCTAACGTTAGCGACCTAGCTAGAATTCGTAACATATAATACGTTTTACAAATTCGTAACATATTGTAAATATGGCAAATTCGTAACATATAATACAAATTGTAATGGATAACATCATACGAAATGGGTGATGGACATCCTCAAATTAATACATACCATACAAAACGTAACATATCATTCTAAATGGAGTATAGGGTATTTACGTACAGAATAATACGAAATGCTCTGAGACCAGGTTGGATCCAGACAGATGCTACTCCTCAACCCCTACGCTCTCATACAAACAGACCCAAGCCCCACACACACGTTCACCATGTTTTGTGGTTGCCATACAGTTGTCATTTGCTTTACAACCCTATGATTGTGTTGACATCATAGGATGTCTCATAGCAGACAATACTTTAAAACTGACTGAATCTTCTGTTCACGCCGTGTTTTGCCCAGCTTCGGAACACAGTAGAGGGGTGATGTCAGAGGACTTCCAACATGTGTTTTTATAGACAACTCCTCAGCATCCTGACTGAAACATCTGTATTCTCTTCACTCTGTGTTTTGTATCTAGCCTCAGAGGAGTTAAACAAGGTGGTCTCAGAGGCCTTCCTCTCCTTCTTTGTGAAGACGGTGGGTCACTTCTCCTCCCATGTCAAAGGCAGCAGCGGTAGTAAGCCCGGAGTGTTCCAGAAGAAGAGCTTCTGCAAGGCCTCCGAGCACAAGGCCAGCCAACATTTTGTCAAGCGTTTTATCCAGACACAGATGTTTGACATCTTCATACAGGAAGTGGAGAGACGGCCCACACAGGAAGGTCTGACCGCATCACTACCTGATAGAATAGAATGTAATAGAATACAATATAACTTTGTACTTCCAAAGATAGATGTGTGGGTAATTCATAGATGAATATTCACTTACCCAGCCAGCAATGATTAATTTGTTTTTCCCCTGTCTTGTTTTTTAGGATTCTTCCACAAAAAAATTGCGGAGTACCAAGAGAGTAAGAAGAAGGAGAAAGCAAAGAGAGGTGAGGGGGCTTGTGGTGTAAATGTAGGCGTCTTCATACAAAATAAACAACTTATTTGTCACATGCTTCTTAAAACAACAGGTATAGACTAACAGTGAAATGCTTACCGGTCCTTTTTCAACTATACAGAGTTAAATATTTTGTTTTTAAATAGAAATAGTGACATGAGGAATAAAGATTTTTTTTTACAATTATGTAACACTGTATACAATGTCAAATAGTTGTAAACAGTTGTGATGCTGGCTGAGGGTGACAATACAGGATTTTTATTACATTGTTTGGGGGGGGGGGGGTCGATCAGATTTAATAGTGCGGCTAGATAGTAGATTCCATCAATGTAATTGTTTGCATCATTTCCAATCCCCAATATATATTTTTTGTAAATGTGTGTGTGTGTACATACATACATACATACATACATACATACATACATACATACAGTGGGGCAAAAAAGTATTTAGTCAGCCACCAATTGTGCAAGTTCTCCCAATTAAAAAGATGAGAGAGGCCTGTAATTGTCATCATAGGTACACTTCAACTATGACAGACAAAATGAGGGAAAAAAATCCAGAAAATCACATTGTAGGATTTTTAATGAATTTATTTGCAAATTATGGTGGAAAATAAGTATTTGGTCACCTACAAACAAGCAAGATTTCTGGCTCTCACAGACCTGTAACTTCTTCTTTAAGAGGCTCCTCTGTCCTCCACTCGTTACCTGTATTAATGGCACCTGTTTGAACTTGTTATCAGTATAAAAGACACCTGTCCACAACCTCAAACAGTCACACTCCAAACTCCACTATGGCCAAGACCAAAGAGCTGTCAAAGGACACCAGAAACAAAATTGTAGACCTGCACCAGGCTGGGAAGACTGAATCTGCAGTAGGTAAGCAGCTTGGTTTGAATAAATCAACTGTGGGAGCAATTATTAGGAAATGGAAGACATACAAGACCACTGATAATCTCCCTCGATCTGGGGCTCCACGCAAGATCTCACCCCGTGGGGTCAAAATGATCACAAGAACGTTGAGCAAAAATCTCAGAACCACACGGGGGGACCTAGTGAATGACCTGCAGAGAGCTGGGACCAAAGTAACAAAGCCTACCATCAGTAACACACTACGCCTCCAGGGACTCAAATCCTGCAGTGCCAGACGTGTCCCCCTGCTTAAGACAGTACATGTCCAGGCCCGTCTGAAGTTTGCTAGAGAGCATTTGGATGATCCAGAAGAAGATTGGGAGAATGTCATATGGTCAGATGAAACCAAAATAGAACCTTTTGGTAAAAACTCAACTCGTTGTGTTTGGAGGACAAAGAATGCTGAGTTGCATCCAAAGAACACCATACCTACTGTGAAGCATGGGGGTGGAAACATCATGCTTTGGGGCTGTTTTTCTGCAAAGGGACCAGGACGACTGATCCGTGTAAAGGAAAGAATGAACAGGGCCATGTATCGTGAGATTTTGAGTGAAAACCTCCTTCCATCAGCAAGGGCATTGAAGATTAAACGTGGCTGGGTCTTTCAGCATGACAATGATCCCAAACACACCGCCCGGGCAACAAAGGAGTGGCTTCGTAAGAAGCATTTCAAGGTCCTGGAGTGGCCTAGCCAATCTCCAGATCTCAACCCCATAGAAAATCTTTGGAGGGAGTTGAAAGTCCGTGTTGCCCAGCAACAGCCCCAAAACATCACTGCTCTAGAGGAGATCTGCATGGAGGAATGGGCCAAAATACCAGCAACAGTGTGTGAAAAAGCCTTGTGAAGACTTACAGAAAACATTTGACCTCTGTCATTGCCAACAAAGGGTATATAACAAAGTATTGAGAAACTTTTGTTATTTACCAAATACTTATTTTCCACCATAATTTGCTAATAAATTCATAAAAAATCCTACAATGTGATTTTCTGGATTTTTTTTCTCATTTTGTCTGTCATAGTTGAAGTGTACCTATGATAAATTACAGGCCTCTCTCATCTTTTTAAGTGGGAGAACTTGCACAATTGGTGGCTGACTAAATACTTTTTTGCCCCACTGTACATACATACATAGTACCAGTCAAAAGTTTGGACACACCTATTCATTCCATTTTTACTATTTTCTACATTGTAGTATAATAGTGAATACATCAAAACTATGAAATAACACACATGGAATAATCTAGTAACCAAACCAGTGTTAAACAAATATAAATATATTTGAGATTCTTCAAAGTAGCCACCCTTTGCCTTGGTGACAGCTTTGCACAGTCTTGGTGTTCACTCAACCAGCTTCATGAGGTAGTCACCTGGAATGCATTTCAATTAACAGGTGTGTCTTAAGTTAATTTGTGGAATTTCTTTCCTTAATGCGTTTGAGCCAATCAGTTGTGTTGTCAATTCGGAAAATTTCGGAAGAATTTTGAAAGTTGAAAGCTTCATTAAATAGTACCCGCAAAACACCAGTCTCAACGTCAACAGTGAAGAGGCGACTCTGCGATGCTGGCTTTCTAGGCAGAGTTGCAAAGAAAAAGCCATATCTCAGACTGGCCAATAAAAATAAAATATTAAGATGAGCAAAATAACAGACACTGGAACTCTGCCTAGAAGGCCAGCATCCCGGTGTCGCCACTAGGAGTGCCACCTCCTGGATGAGCGTTTTCCTGTTTGCTTATGGCGGAATACAGCTTATTGAGTGCAGTTTTAGTGCCAGCCTCGGTCTGTGGTGGTTTGTAGACAGCTACGAAAAATACAGATAAACTCTAGGTAGATAGTGTGGTCAACAGCTTATCATGAGATACTTTACCTCAGGTGACCAAAACCTTGAGACTTCCTTAGATATCATGCACCAGCTATTGTTTACAGATATGCATAGGCCCTCGCCCCGTGTCTTACCAGAGGCTGCTGTTCTGTCCTGCCGATAGCGCGTGAAGCATGGAGGAGGTGTGATGGTGTGGGGGTCCTTTGTTGGTGACACTGTCAGTGATTTATTTAGATTAAGACACACTTAACCAGCATTCTACAGCGATATGCCATCCCATCTGGTTTGCACTTAATGTGAATATCATTTTGTTTTTCAACAGGACAATTACCAAAAACACACCACCAGGCTGTGTAAGGACTATTTGACCAAGGAGAGTGATGGAGTGCTGCATCAGATGACCTGCCTCCACAATCACCTGACCTCAACCCAATAGAGATGGTTTGGGAATAGTTGGACCGCTGAGTAAAGGAAAAGCAGCCAACAAGTGCTCAGCATATGTGGGAACTCCTTCAAGACTGTTCGAAAAGCATTCCAGGTGAAGGTGGTTGGGAGAATGCCAAGAGAGTGCAAAGCTGTCATCAAGGCAAAGGGTGGCTACTTTGAAGAATCTCAAATATATATTTTGATTTGCTTAACATTTTTTTTGGTTACTACATGATTATTTCATAGTTTTGATGTCTTCACTATTCTACAATGTAGAAAATAGTAAAAATAAAGAAATCCTTGAATGAGTAGATATGCCAACTTTTGACTGTTACTGTATATGGCACAGTTGTTCCTTGTTTTGGTTCTTAAATACAAGTGATATATACCTTTTATTTTATCAGAATTGTCTTTAACCAATGTTGATCTTTAATGCAGGGCAAACAGACAAGCTCCTTACTTTTTCCCACTTCCACTTGCCTCTTCCATTTTTGCAGTAATGCTGGATTTAGTTGGTTGTATTTTTGGGGTAAAGTGGACATTTCCATATTTTTTTTTTTGGTAGCTGCATGTGTAAAAAAATTAAGTCGCACACCATGTATAAACTCCCAGCAATTTAATGGGTATTTACCAACGTTTCGGCATCACTGTGCCTTCCTCAGGGTAATGTCATGAATAGTTGAACCAGGTTATGTAGACACACAGTGCAATTAGTGTAACCAATGAAAATAGTGAGAGGTGTCATAATGATTAAGTTAATTAACATTAGTGAAACTGTTACAAAATACTATATGGCATATTAAATATATTACGCTATTGTTATCATATAGACACATAATGGAATATTGTACATCATATTAGCATCAACATGCATTATTTCATTCAATTTCACATCATTTCGTATTTCATTTTTGTTACATGTAATCTTTTGGTTCAACCTTAATATATTAATGAGCATCATCAACAGGGGGAACATATTAGCGTACACCTAATAAGCTGTAAAAATATTTTCTCAATTTATAAGACTTGTTCATAAGAAAGGCCTGAGATCAAAGTCAATATTCAGACCACTAGGGGTCAATGTTTTTAGATAGGATATCCAGTAAGCCTCCCTTTTGTAGGCTTTTCCACATGAACAGGTGATGAGATAGATTAATCTCTTGGTCTTGCATGAGATGATACCCCTAACAGGGATCTTTCGACCTGTATGTGGGTGTCTGAAGAAATACGTTTTTTATAGTGCTATTGCACTGTGTGCATGAGCCACATTTGTAGTTCCCATTAGGGATAGGTGTCTGAGTGGGCTCAGGGGGCATGTCAGATCTCACCAAACTATCTCCAATATTGCGACCACGCTTATAGACCACCAGTGGGGGTTTCTTGAAGAGGTGTGCAATTTTTTTGTCTGATTGCAGAATATCCCGTGCTTTTTCAGGATTCCTTTCATTTTTCTCCGAACCCTTGGTGTACTTTAGTGCAGAAGATGGTTGTGTTTTTCTTCTTTGATGGGTTTTTTAGTAATTCCTCTCTTGGTTGAGATATTTTCATCATTGCAGCATCAAGAGTTTTGTCCTTGTAGCCTCTCATTTTGAATTTCTGTCATTCTTTTAGCATTGCTTTCAAAATCTGACTGGTGGCCACAGATTTGTTTAACCCTGCATAACTGGCTATATGGTAGACCATTCTTGAGGGGAAGGGGATGCATACTATCTCACATAGCAAGGTATTGCGATCTGTGGGCTTTGTGTACAAGTCTGTGTGTAATGCATCATTCTCTTTGATAATCCATAAGTCCAGGTAGTTTATTTTTCTCTTATCAGTCTGCATGGTGAATGAGGTATTCAGAGCTCTCGTTTAGTAGAGTTTGGAATTCATTTAGTTCCTGCTGACTTCCTTCCCAGAGCACAAAGACATCAGCTATGTATCTCTTCCATAGAAGTATTTTGTATGTCTCTGTTTTATAAAGGAATGCTTCTTCAAATTGCCCCACATACAGGTTTGCATAGTTGGGGGGGGGGGAAGGGGAACCCATGGCTACACCCTGAATTTGAAGGAAAAAGTCTGACTCAAAGACAAAGTAGTTATGGGATAATACCAGTTCAGTAAGTTGTAAGATGCAATCATTGGATGGTGCAAGTGTAGAGTCTTTCTGCTGAAGGAAGTGTTGCAGCACCTGCAAGCCTCCAGTGTGTGGGATGTTAGTGTACAAGCTCTCCACATCAAAAGTGGCCAGCAGGGTGATCATCAGGGTGATCATGTGAAACTCATGTGAAACTTACAAGAATCATTACTTTGATGGAAAAACTAATTTTGCCTCTTAGCCTATGTCGTAAACAATTACGTATTCCTTAACACTCGATAACGTTATGGAAAAAAGGTTTCATGGATAAATGTGGTAACTCATCACTTGCTGCGATAACATATTTTTGGCTAGTTTTCAGGCCTTGTGTGCAGGTTTTCAGAGGTCATAGGGCTAGAGATTTGAGCTGGACCTGGCAACACTGAGCATGACAGTTAAACCCAGGGAGTTCTTTCAGAAAAGGGAAGAATGCTTCAGGAAACAGTGCTTTGACAGTGGAAAAGTAAGTCAGCTAGCAAGACCTCATTTTATAACAGGTGATGATCAGCAGAAATAAGGGAGTACTATCTCTCATAGTAGTAGATGTGGGTTTCTCTTTCAAACAATCCCCTTGTACACAGCTAATAGCTAGCTAAAGTTAGCCAAAGCAAGCTAGCTAACTACAAGCTAACTAGTGCAACCCTAAGCAACAGTACATATGAAGATGAAAAATGATCAGGCCTACTGTACATCTTACTGTAGAACTTATTGGTGAAAACAAGTCTAGGTTGGAACTATTGCTGTTAAAATACAAGTAATTTTTTAAATTCTGAACTGGAATAAAATGATTGAAGCAAGATGCTTTTTGAGGAAAACACACAGTTCTGGGTTGTTCATCTACAGCAGGAAGTGGTATCCTGCCTGACTGAGAAAGCAGTAGATTTTCTGATCCAGTTTGTCACCACATATCTATGAGTCAGGGTTCTCAACTCTGGCATACTTTAAAAAAACAAGTACAGAAACAGACTCCATGCTGAGCATGACCTCAGGGTTTCATTGTCAAAGACTGAGCACAGAATAGACCTGCTTGTTGAAAACTTCAACCAGTCACACCTCTCATTAGAGCTTTGTGTTTCTTTTCTGGTTTACATCTGTGTGATATGATCAATCAGTTTATTCCAGTTCAGAATGAAAATTATTATAGTTTAACAGCAACAGTTCCAACCTAGACAGTGTTTTTAATGGGGGAAAATAAACATGAATAGCTATTTATATTTAATTTCATTGTTATTTGTCTTTATTGCATCTGTTTTAGGCTGGCTTAAGGGCAATGAAATGTACTGATATTTATGTATAGTTACATGTTTTCATAAGCTTGAGTCCCAGGAAAATACAGAATTTCTCATTTGGGTCCAAGGCTGAAAAAGTTGAAGAAACCCTGCACTACACTAACAAAAATCCCTATATGGAGGCTAATGCAAAGATTAGCCGCTAGCTGGAGGCGAGCACGAAAATATCACCCGTTAAGCTGGCCCAGGCTATAGCTGGAGCAGAGCCAGCCGTGGGTAACATGGACGCCAAGGAATTTGAGGACACTGCTGCAGAGCTCATCATTGCTCGAGTACGAATTCTGTCATAACAGGATCTTCACAAAGGATAAAATGCTCACTAACAGGGATGTAAAAAATATATAAAAATGTGAGTATGGAAAATTTCTGGTATCTTTTATTTGAGCTCATGAAACATGGGATCAACACTTAACACATTTTGTTAATGTTTTTGTTCAGTTTAGTTTAAGTACAATTAGATGTGTGTATCATTCTCATGAAATGTATGACTAAATATATACTGTATAATAGTATGGTACGATGTAAATGACTCAATATACCAATAAATGTCATAACTATCTTGTTATTGCTTTAATCTATAACGGCATTAGAAGTAAAATGTTTTATTCTGTTATAAAGCCTTAATAAACAACAGTGAATTTGATGCTTTTCATTCTTATGAGAATGAGACAAGTAAAGCTTCTATGTAGTTACTGCATAGGTGATTAGGTTAACATGAAACAGATTGATGGAATTATTCAGGCCAGTTAACAGCAATACCTCCACACACCTCCAGGTGGTTATAGAAACTGGTGGCAAAAAGTGGCCAGCTGAAATGTTTTATATACTGTAACAAAATAAACTTTTAGTAGAAACAAACATCTTAAAATAACCAAAAATCTTGTATTAAGCACCTCCTTACATCTCACCAATATTGTATCCATTCTACAGGAAAGAGAAATTCACATGACTTTTTATGGGTAATAGAGATGATCATTGGGGAAAATAGAAACATAAAAACTAATAGAAAAGCATCCCAAGAAAATCCATAATTCACAAATGACCAAACCTACAGCCAAACCCAATTCTTATATTATCCTACTTTAACAGAGTGAGAGCAACATTAAAGTTAGCATCCCAAAGCAAAGTAAAGTAGAGCAAATAAATCATATTCTAGTTAATTAGTTCAAGTGCCTTGCTGTAAACCACCTAATGATATCAATTCTCATGAAAGACAAACGTAAGATAAATCTAACAATGAGCATTTGTTGCGCTAAGAAAGCCGAAACAAACATCTTGACGATTCTTTGGCACCATCGAGAGGCTGGTAGAGAATAGCATACCGGTTAGTTGTGTTCTGACTACTGAAAAAAAAGACATGTCTTTATCAGCGGATCGATCCCCTTTAGGTTTAAGAAAAATATAATTACTTTCTAACAAGAACCAAAATGTCAGTATAAAAGGGCATGTGGAATTTACACTATCTGAGAATTAGGTCTTTTCAGCGGTATATTTAAGCAATAAGGCCCGAGAGGTTGTGGTATATAGCCAATATACCACGGCAAAGGGCTGTTCTTACGCAAAACGCAATGCGGAGTGCCTGGATACAGCCCTTAGTCGTGGTATATTGCCATTATACCACAAACCAATCAGAATTCAGGGCTCGAACCACCCTGTTTATAATAGTGCTTGTTGATTACACCCTCAACATTCTCATTGATTCCATTCAGTATGTTCATAATTACAGCTCGACTCAACCGCAACACTAGGAGTTGTCCTGTTCAGATGCCCCCCGCCATCAGTGGGGAGGTCTCAGATTGGTTGACCTGTGCAGTGATGCTGTAGTGGGGAGAATCGTAGAGGTGATTGCTCTGTAGGTCCACCTCTGTCCGCAGCGTTACTTTCTACAAATGGGAAACGGAGAACAGTTGTTAGAATCATGGTCTCCAACTTCTGCCCTGGAGAGCTATGGGGTACGCAGGATTTTGCTGCAGCCCACCTGGACAAAAGGAACACCTATGTCAGAATGCTGTTCATTGACTACATCTCAGCGTTCAACACCTTAGTGCCTACAAAGCTCATCACTAAGCTGAGGACCCTAGGACTAAACACCTCCCTCTGCAACTGGATCCTGGACTTCTTGACTAGCCTCCCCCAGGTGGTAAGGGTAGGCAACAACACGTCTGCCACACTGATCCTCAACACTCAGGGGTGTGTACTTAGTCCCCTCCTGTACTCCCTGTTCACCCACGACTGCGTGGCCAAACAACTCCAACACCATCATTAAGTTTGCTGACAACAACAGTGGTAGGCCTGATCACCGACAACGATGAGAGAGCCTATAGGGAGGAGGTCAGAGACCTGGCAATGTGAGCAAGACAAAGGAGCTGATCGTGGACTACAGGAAAAGGCGGGCCGAACAGGCCCTCATTAACAACATCGAGAGTTTCAAGTTCCCATCGAGAGCATCCTGACCGGTCCAAGCTTCCTGCCATCCAGGACCTATATACTAGACGTTGTCAGAGGAAAAGCCCCAAATTATTGTCAGAGACTCCAGTCACCCAAGTCATAAGACTGTTTTCTCTGCTACCGCACGGCAAGCGGTACCGGAGCGCCAAGTCTAGGACCAAAAGGCTCCTTAACAGCTTCTACCCCCAAGCCATAAGACTGCTGAACAATTAATCAAATGGCCACCGGACTATTACATTGACCCCCCCCTCCATTTGTTTAGTACACTGCTGCTACTCACTGTTAGTGTGGCTTGATCTAGTAATTCCTACATGTAGAAATTACCTCAACTAACCTGTACCCCCGAACATTGACTTGGTACCGGTACCCCCTGTATATAGCCTCGTTATTGTATTGTGTTACTTTATATTATTTTTTACTTCAGTTTATTTGGTAAATATTTTCTTAACTCTTTCTTGAACTGAACTGTTGGTTAAGGGCTTGTAAGTAAGCATTTCACAGTAAGGTCTACACATGTTGTATTCAGCGCATGTGACAAATAAAGTTTGATTTGAACATATATTCTGTCTGGTCCAACTGATGGAGTGAGTGAGGTGAGGAAGAGAGCTTAGGTACCTGGAAGTCTCTGATGTAGGTGAGGAAGAAACTGACGAAGGAGAGAGCCAGAGACCACTCAGAGATGGTGCTGATGATGTGAGGGATGTAGCCCTGCAACAGACAGAGGTGTTAGCGCACACACGCACGCTAACACAAGCACAAACCATCACAAAGTCTACTGACCGTCTCTCCAGGTATCCAGTGCAGTTTATGGGCCACGTCCACTCCGGGTAGACTGCTGTACATGATGACAGATGACACAAACACTGAGAGATGAGGGGGTTAAGGAGCACAACAGGCAGAGGCTAGAGCTGTGTTACAGAGGGCAACTCTTGCAATATTTCAGAACGGTTGGATCTTGAACAAGCTGTCAGAGGTCCTTGCAATTTGTTGCACAAGTTCACAGCTTCCATTCACTGTAATTGACTGGCATTGTCTTATAGCAACAACATTCTATTATCAGCAACAATGAATCATGATTTCATATTTTCTTGTTGCAGAAATAGTGGAGGATACTGCTGATGATGCTGGCGAAGGTCCAGACTCCGATGCCGAGTCGGACCCAGAAGATGCTCTTCCCGTGGACGTGAGGCTGCATGTACAGAGACACCAAGGTCTGCACCAGGATGTACAGTGCCCCCACGCCAAACGTCAATATTGCCCCCACCAGGTGCATGGAGAACAGAGTCGTTTTCTGGTTGTTGTTGAGAGAGAGAATGATTTTATAGTACCACATTTACATACACTGTCATCAAAACAAACAGGAACAAGACTCGAGTCACACACAAACACACACGTGTCAATGGGTACCTGAAAGTTAGCAACAATGCACATGCCAAAGGAGCTGGTCCATCCCAGCACCAAACCCAAGAGGTTGAGTTTATGCAGCTTCGACTCCTCTTCGACTGTCAAGGCTTGGACCTGCTTGTAGCGTACGTACATGGTGGCTATGCCTGCCACGACAAACATTATCACAAATCAAAATATAGGTCACAAATTCAGTCAGATTTACAGCTGGTTTCAAATGTATTGCTAGATTCCAAAGAGGAATCCAAGAGGTAATGGTGGTGTTACCTAAGTATGCTGAGATGTCCAGCATGATTCCAAACACACATCTCTCTGGGGCAACTGTCCCAGTGTCGCTGTGAACAGAAACATGACCATCAAATGTAATCTCCTACTATCACAATGTAATGTACAACTGTAATACATGTAAATTGTGTCTACTACTTATAAAGTGAAGTGATTGCAAGTATAATGGTAAAAAGGCACAGAGGATGGTGTTTTGAGCCTGTGTCTGACCTGATGTATGGCACCAGTGGGTCCACATGTCTCAGCAGCACAGCAGTGATGTAAGCAAAGATGAACGTGGCCGCTGTCCATAATACCAGAGCCACCGGTAGAATACACAGGCCCTGCTGGAACCACCACATATCCTATGCTGTGTGTGTGTCAAACCACCAGTAGCCTATCCAAGTTAGACCACAGATGCTGGTATATTGCATTCACCTGTAGATATTGGATTATGTGTGAGGCACCACACACACACAAAAAAAAAAAAAAATTGCTGAAGCTGCTGCACACTCTTGTTTCCTCATTCTGGATAAAAGCTTAGAATCAAGAGACTACAATGTATTCCTGCCACGTGATCTCATTTCCTCTACTAGTTGTGTGGCTTGATCTAGTCAAGTGACTTGAGATACAGAGCGAGCTAGTTACATTTGGTAGGCCACAATGCATACATGTATTTATTTTTTAAATAACCTTTATTTAAGAATTAAGTTAAGAACAAATTCGTATTTACAATGATGCTACAATACATGCTACTGTTTAATAAAATGAGTAGAGTGAACAAGATCCAGGTTTTCTGTTCTACCTCATAATTAACTGCACACACCTGGTGTCCCAGATCTAAACAAGTCCCTGATTAGAGGGGAACAATGAATAAATGCAGTATAACTGGCTTCCAGGTCCAGAGTTCAGTTTGCAGGCTTGATGCTGCGTTCAAAACAATTGGGAGCTCGGAAATCTCCGACTTCAGTGCACTCAAAACGACTGGGAACGCAGAAAAATTAGCTCCGAATGGAAAAACTTGATTCGAACGGTCAGTCCTCTCGAAATTTAAACTCGGACACTCGGGCCTATTTCCAGAGCTCCGACTTTCCACCTGAAAATCTGACGTCATTATTTGACCTAGTATTTTTCCGAGTTCCCAGTTGTTTTGAACGCGGCAATAAACTGTACCTTCAAAAAAGCGGTTCCTTTGTTGTCACCTCATCACACGAAATTCGGTCTCACAAAAGACCAACAATGAACAGCGGGAAAGCAGAAAAAGCTAATATTTCTAGTCTACTCTTTAGATCGCTCTGATTAAATGAAGGCTACATGACCCAGATGAGGAATTAGGTCACGCTTTCTCAACTAAAATCACAAGCTCATTACTTCCTGTTAGTGTTCCAGAAGAGGCGTGGCATTGAAATACCCAGATCTGTAGCAAACGTCAATAAAGAGACCTCCGTTCCATCAGCAACAATACGCAAGACATATCAAGAAAAAGACTGTGACCTCGGCGATTTCCCTTCAAAATAAAAGTCCCCCGGTGACGATGGTAGAAAATAACAATTGGACGAAATTCATAACATTTTATGCTGAAATATTTTTGTTGTTGTTTAACAATATGAAAAAAGGAAAACATTTAATCGACTTTATAGCACAAATAATATTATAGCGCTGACATTATTGTTAACAGCAAAAAGTAATGATTACTAGAGAGTTATCATGGTAACAGTAATACAAATAACTAAACCTTATTTATAATACTACTATTATTAATAATAGTAATAACAATATTAATAATAATTGTATTATTATAATAATTATAATAATCTACTTTTGAAAATACTTTTAAATCCCATTGTTAATTAGTCCATTCGTATTGCACGACGTTCAGTACGTTTTTCATATTGGACATATACACTGCTCAAAAAAATAAAGGGAACACTTAAACAACACAATGTAACTCCAAGTCAATCACACTTCTGTGAAATCAAACTGTCCACTTAGGAAGCAACACTGATTGACAACAAATTTCACATGCTGTTGTGCAAATGGAATAGACAAAAGGTGGAAATTATAGGCAATTAGCAAGACACCCCCCAAAACAGGAGTGATTCTGCAGGTGGTGACCACAGACCACTTCTCAGTTCCTATGCTTCCTGGCTGATGTTTTGGTCACTTTTGAATGCTGGCGGTGCTCTCACTCTAGTGGTAGCATGAGACGGAGTCTACAACCCACACAAGTGGCTCAGGTAGTGCAGCTCATCCAGGATGGCACATCAATGCGAACTGTGGCAAAAAGGTTTGCTGTGTCTGTCAGCGTAGTGTCCAGAGCATGCAGGCGCTACCAGGAGACAGGCCAGTACATCAGGAGACGTGGAGGAGGCCGTAGGAGGGCAACAACCCAGCAGCAGGACCGCTACCTCCGCCTTTGTGCAAGGAGGTGCACTGCCAGCGCCCTGCAAAATGACCTCCAGCAGGCCACAAATGTGCATGTGTCTGCTCAAACGGTCAGAAACAGACTCCATGAGGGTGGTATGAGGGCCCGACGTCCACAGGTGGGGGTTGTGCTTACAGCCCAACAACGTGCAGGACGTTTGGCATTTGCCAGAGAACACCAAGATTGGCAAATTTGCCACTGGCGCCCTGTGCTCTTCACAGATGAAAGCAGGTTCACACTGAGCACATGAGCACATGTGACAGACGTGACAGAGTCTGGAGACGCCGTGGAGAACGTTCTGCTGCCTGCAACATCCTCCAGCATGACCGGTTTGGCGATGGGTCAGTCATGGTGTGGGGTGGCATTTCTTTGTGGGGCCGCACAGCCCTCCATGTGCTCGCCAGAGGTAGCCTGACTGCCATTAGGTACCGAGATGAGATCCTCAGACCCCTTGTGAGACCATATGCTGACACATGCACATTTGTGGCCTGCTGGAGGTCATTTTGCAGGGCTCTGGCAGTGCACCTCCTTGCACTAAGGCGGAGGTACCGGTCCTGCTGCTGGGTTGTTGCCCTCCTACGGCCTCCTCCACGTCTGCTGATGTACTGGCCTGTCTCCTGGTAGCGCCTGCATGCTCTGGACACTACGCTGACAGACACAGCAAACCTTTTTGCCACAGTTCGCATTGATGTGCCATCCTGGATGAACTGCACTACCTGAGCCACTTGTGTGGGTTGTAGACTCCGTCTCATGCTACCACTAGAGTGAGAGCACCGCCAGCATTCAAAAGTGACCAAAACATCAGCCAGGAAGCATAGGAACTGAGAAGTGGTCTGTGGTCACCACCTGCAGAATCACTCCTGTTTTGGGGGGTGTCTTGCTAATTGCCTATAATTTCCACCTTTTGTCTATTCCATTTGCACAACAGCATGTGAAATTTATTGTCAATCAGTGTTGCTTCCTAAGTGGACAGTTTGATTTCACAGAAGTGTGATTGACTTGGAGTTACATTGTGTTGTTTAAGTGTTCCCTTTATTTTTTTGAGCAGTGTATATTGCACCGTACACCATTTTTTGTACATTGTGTCTCAGTAAAGGGGGGGTCTATTCTACCCAGGGCCACTTCTAGTTTCCAAATCCACAGTCTCGATGTTTCTACCAAGCAAACATTGTATCCACCAACAAAGTGATGTCATTTGTCCCCGCGCTCAGTTGGCGTGCCAACGTTTTTCCCGCGCAGACTTTCAACTGGTGACTTTACTGCAAGCTTAGCTAATTTAGACGAAGCTAAAGTAGCTTTCATTACTATATTTACATATATTTCAAAACGTTTGAAACAAAAGTTTTGAAGCAAAATAAGGATTTTTACTTTGATAGCCTATTCTATTTGAAAATAGGTCAGTAAATTGATTTCACACCTGGCACTAGATTGTTAACAGTGGTTAGCTGTTAGCTAGCTAACGTTAGCAAGCATATACAGTAGGCTAAAGTTGTCATTTGAACCAGTTCTTTGGCACATTTATTTTCTTTATTGACAACCAGCAAGAAATGGCAATGCACAAGGGACATGCTCAGAAAGGCAAAGCAAAAGGCACTATAACCAACTTAGGCAAACCCTATATGGAGGACTTCAATGAGAGTTTCAACAATGAAAACCTGCCAGGTAACATTGTTTGTCCTGGGAACTGGTAGCCTAAAATATTGTGCATGTTTTTATACATGACATAATATCTAATAGTCTACTTTCTTTATTGTTACAGTAGTTGAGGCAGAGGCATTGAGAGGAAGGAAACATCTGTCAGAGCCAGATGATGATGATATTGACATCACCAAAGGGTAGGCCAAGCATTCGTCACAAAGTGACATTTATTTATCAGAGGTGAACATACAGTATCATCCTGTGTGATTTAATTCATGGGTTGATATTGGTGTCATTCAATAACTATATAATGTCTTCCTCTTCCACAGAGGGGATATGATGACCATGTTGGATAGATTTGGAGGTATTGTGTGTTCCAAAGAAGAATCTGATTTACTTTTCCACTAGATTTATATCTAATCTCTCACTTTCTATCCTTATATTTCATACTCTGGCCTTGTGGTGTAAAGTACTTAAGTAAAAATACTTTAAAGTACTTCTTAAGTCGTTTTTGGGGGTATCTACTTTACTATTTATATTTTTGACAACTTTTACTTTTACTCCACTATATTCCTGAAGAAAATAATGTACTTTTTACTCCATACGTTTTCCCTGACACCCAAAAGTACTCGTTACATTTTGAATGCTTAGCAGGACAGGAAAATTGTCAAATTCACACACTTATCAAGAGAACATCCCTGGTCATCCCTAATGCCTCTGATCTGGCGGACTCACTAAACACAAATGCTTAGTTTGTAAATTATGTGTGAGTGTTGGAATGTGCCCTTGGCTATCCGTAAATTTGAAAAACAAGAACATGGTGCCATCTGGTTTGCTTAATGTAAGGAATTTGAAATTATTTATACTTTTACTTTTGATACTTAAGTATATTTTATCAATTACATTTACTTTTGATACTTAAGTATATTTAAAACTCAAGTAGTATTTTACAGGGTGACTCACTTTTACTTGAGTAATTTTTTATTAAGGCATCTTTACTTTTACTCAAGTATGACAATTTGGTACTTTATCCACCACTGGGGCCTTGCACACTGATTGGTACAGCGATTGTTTCTCATCAATGAACTATGCATTACATCTGTGAGCCTCTTTCTCTCTTTACTGCCAGCGGACATCAACAAAGCCTTCCTGGCAAAACGCAAACGTTTGGAAACGTTCACCAAGTCCTCTGTGAGGACTAGCCATCAGAAGATTGAACAGTTATGGAGGGTCCAACAAAGAGACAGGTAATGAGATGTGTAGAGTGAAAGGAGGGTGCAAGTGTGTGTGTGTGCGTTTGTGTGTGTGTGTCTGTGTGTGTGCGTGTGTAGCCTGATTTGTATTATATCAATTCCGCAGGAGTAAAGTGACAGAAGATTACTGCACCCAGTTCAATGCAGTCTTCAGTCAGTGGGACACAGATGTGCAGAAGTCCAAGGATAACGAGGAGAAACTACTGGTAATGCTCTGTCAGGACAGAAAATATTGTACCTATTTCTATTCTATACCTACTTACAGAGTAACACTGGAGTAACTAAGGCATCTTTTAGAGCTAACTGTAGGTGCTGTATATGTTCCCATAGAGTATGTTCCAGCACCAGCAGAAGATGTTTCAGCACAAGAGGGCCTCCCAGAGCCAGAGACTGAAGACTCTCAAGCAGCTGCTGGAGCAGTACATCCAAGTATATTATCTCATAGTAGTCTTTAACATGGTGATTTTAAATCTATGTCTCAGCTGGTTTTCTCATGCTACCTTGTTTTGCTGGGCTGGTAGAGCCTTGATACGATGGAGAAGACCCATGTCAGCCAGCAGGGTGCTGCACAGGGCGAGCTGCGCCAGGAAATGGCACTGTTTCAGAAAAAGATTCTCAGTGACACAGTAAGTAAAAGGACAGATCAATTTACTAACTCATTGTTCACGCGCCTTACGTTGGTTGACCTCTTTGCTTAGCTGAAGCATTGCTAAGAATACAAATTGATATGTGCCATTTTTAAATATTAGCATACTATGGGCATGAGCACTATGAGCATGAACTGAGCTATTTAGAAAATACTTATTTAACTGTTCTATTTAGAACATTTCATTTAGTTCAACAGACAATACATTTTTTATTAACAGCAACAGCAAGAGATGGCTACAGTGCGCAAGTCTCTGCAGACGATGCTGATGTAGGATCTTCAGAATGCAGGGAGCTGAGATGAATCAACTCCATCCAAATGCTTGTTGTGTGTACATATCACTAAGCTGGGTTGCCTGTTCTACTTTAGTTTATGGATGTGTTTCAGATAGAACTTTACAATCCCCAGATAAGTGTTAAACATCTCAGGAACCACATCTACCTGAACCAGTAATCTGCAAATAGCTGTTTTGAAATCTTGTGTGTTGTGTACATGTAACATTGCATTTCTGTTGTCAACTGCTTCATTCAAAAGATCAAGATTGTGTCAGCTGAGGGTTCCAGACAAAGTGTTGAAGTCAAAGAGGAATGTCATTCACTTCATATTTTGGAGTTTTGGTTTCATATGTTTAATCTACTTAATTGATCCCTGATTGAGAGGGGGGTTATGGAGAAAATAAGACTTCTCGTTACTAAAATGTTGTCAGGAACTAAGACCATCTGTTATTGTAAATATACACTGAGGTGTACAAAACATTAGGTACACCTTCCTAATATTGAGTTCCACTCCTTTTTGCCCTCAGAACAGCCTCAATTTGTCAGGGAATGGACTACAAGGTGTTGAAAGCGTTCCACAGGGATGCTGGCCCATGTTGACTCCAATGCTTCCCACAGTTGTCAAGTTGGCTAGCTGTCCATTTTTGATACACACAGGAAACTGTTCAGCGTGAAAAACCCAGCAGTGTTGCAGTATTTGACACACTCAAACCAGTGTTCCTGGCACCTACTACCATACTCCATTTAAAGGCACTTAAATATTTTATCTTGCCCATTCACCCTCTGAATGGCAGACATACACAATCTATGTTTCAAGGCTTAAAAATCCTTCTTTAACCTGTCTTCTCCCCTTCATCTTCACTGATTGAAGTGGATTTGGCTTTCACCTGGTCAGTCTATGCAGTGCTTGACTTGGACTGAAATAGATGCCAGTACTCATTTTTGGTGTCCGTACTGTTTATATTTAGGTGTAGGAGCTCCACAATACTTTTGAGCTAATATAAGAGGAGCAGGAGTTCAATCAGTAGAACATTTGAGGTGCCAGTTCTCAGCTCCGGTGAGCTCCTGCCCAAGTCAAGCACTGAATCTGTAGTATGTCATGGAAAGAGCTGATGTGTTTTGTACACTCAGTGTAGAAACCTTTATCACAAATAACACAGGCAACAAGTAGCTTCTTACATGTGTGAATGACATTTTATTTGCATTGGTAGGTGAGGGAGAGATTGTCGAAGTGATTTTGAAGTTATTTTCTCATAGCCTATGAACATACAATTCTGCACACTGTAATATACCTGAGCTTGACGGTCTGGCTAAAAGAAAACAACAGTAACAAGGAAGAAAACACAAGCCTTTGCCAGTAAACACACACAGAGACAACATGCCCCTAATTTGTTTAAGAGGCTTGACCTTTATCTTCCAAAAGAAGAAAAAAATTATATTGTGTTTAAGGCAACCTTTTACTTGTCTGAAAATTACTTGTACACATTGTCAAATGAGCTCAATAACAATACACACAGAAATAAAGTCTGTTTTTCATTGAAATGACAGAGTTTCTATTGATTCTGATGGTGAATTATAAGCAGACTGCAGGTATAGAGGCAAAAACGTTGTACAGACAAATAAGATTAGGGCACAGTTAGAATATCATTTTTCTGTCACATTGAAACTCCCCAATTCTCCCAAAACACTATCAATTGCTGTACGTGGACCTGGCACAGGGCAGAAAGTTGTTCGTAGATGTGTTACACGGTAATTTAAAAATAAATTACAAAATCATTTTAAGTAAAATTAAAACATGTCCTTAGATTCTAGATATGAGCAAGCGCAGACAACATCTTTAGCTTCCAATGAGAATGACACTACTTTTTGGGGGGACAAAAATCACATCAATACTTTTCAATAACACTTGGCATTTAGTTTTCGTTGAGCATTCCCGAGACAAATGCAACACGACAGTATCTGAGAGGGCAGAGGTGCAACAGGACAATACAATAATAAACAGGCACACAAATCTAAAGCAAAATGTAAATTATATGTTATACATTCAACTATTTAAAAGCAATATTAAACTGGATATACAGAGTAGTATGCTTGACAAGCGCTAGCAAACCTGCATGTAGTGCCATAAGCACTGTGTAATGTTGGTGGCATTGGAGACAATGTATGCTTGAGCCATTTCAGGGAAGCAAGGCTTGAGACACTTATCTTTTCAAATATGCAATACAATTTGTATCTTTACAAGAATTTGTTTAGTCATGTAGTAATATCTGTAATATATTACAGAAATCATTTGAATGTAATTGCAAGGTAATGTACCACTTATGTAGGTTTGATCAGATACTGTATTGCCAGGAAAAACTTTTTGAAATAAAAGAACACTACAAATACCAACACCCTAATAGTTTGATATTTGTGAAACTGAAAAGTGAGGTTATGCAAATATTGCAAAATGATATATACATTTAATAAAGACACGACACTCTTACGAAACAAAACTGAAAGCAGACTGACAACCTGTGTAATCTCTTTCGATGCTGTACATTTCCTTGTAGAGAACAACTAACCAACAAACACACTATGTCAACACATGAAATGTTTGTTTCAAAGTTCAATAAGAAAATAATAATGATCATTATTAAATGAATAGGGCAGCACCTATTCAAGCCCCTTGCAGTCTTCTTGCACTTATTTACCCTCTCTGACACAGAGAAGAGCATTCAGTACATGTCCAATGTGACTATTCATTTCAGAAAAAGAGACAAAGCATTATTTTTGTTCAGGAATCTGATTACTGTAACAAGATGAAATCAACAGAAATTGCACAAAGCAGCGATGGACAATAACTTATTATTATTATCATCATTATTATTAACTCATTATATTTCATTTATGCCCACATTCACTTGCCAGCACCTCTACTGGTAATAGCTCCACCCACATCATAGCTTCACACACATCCACCCCAACCCTGCCTCAACAAATACAAAAAATGGTGAAAGAGCAACAACTTACTAACTAACATGAAGAGAGAGCGAAAGAAAGAAAGAAAAGAAAGAAAGAGCGATAGACAGCAATGGCGTCCGTGCCCTCACTGAAGGGTGGAGGGGGTCAGTGGCTTTATTCGGAAGACAAAGATGTGAAGATGGGAGGCGATCTGGTTGCAAACACTGACACAGTAACGCACCAAGTCAACGAAAGACAGGATCTGCAGACGGAAAGCAGAAGAGGAGAAAATGAAGAGTCAGGAAACAAGATAACTTGATCAACACAACTGTACACAATGGATCCAGTGTGTAGATGGCTAGATGATGCCGAAGATAAAAGTATGAAAGGGTTTTGCGACTAGTTCCAAATAAACGTGGCATTAGACTGAAAACACGTGCCTCTGAAAAATGCACAGTAAGTCTTTATACCTTTCAGAGTGAAGTACAATTAGTGTTGGATATGATCAGACTGATGGTTCATTTCAAAGATACATGTTGTCATTAAAACACATGCTGCAGATTGCATGCCCTCATGCATTGTTGTTGCATAACTTCACCCTGGACTTGCTCAGATACTATAGACCTCTATGTCATGGAAATGTGCGTGTGTGTGTGTGTACTCACCAGCGCAATCCACAGCACCAGGTATTCATCAATAAAACTGTTGAAATACTGGTCCAGGAACAGCAGGCCTGGCCCCAGGAATGCTATATCATGGAGATGCATCTCACTCTTTGTCATATGTGCTACCTGAAACAAACAAGACACAGGCATCAGTCATGCTCCAATCAGCAAGCACATTTACATTGATGACATTCATTTACGTCATAAACGTTCTTACATCCAAGCACATTTACACAGGATGCACAGGTATTACATTACACCAATTAGCAGCGCGCCACACTTACAACTAATTTGTTGGTGATCTTGGCCGACACGAAGCCAAAGGCCAGGATATAAACACAGGGGTGCTTCTCAAACAACTGGATAGCTGACATCTTATAGATCATCATGGCCAGTATTATTACTGAGCCTATATGTAACACAGGAGATAGGACACTGGTTCCCTGGAGAAGAGAGGGAGAAAAGAGAGAGAGACTGTATAATAAACGACATTAATAGGCCACAATGATACAATATGTGAATGACATGGGAATGCAGTTAGGGTGAAAGAAAACACACAGTAATGAACGCTGGTGTGTATAATCCACCATCACCTTAGGCCGAAACATTTGTGTTTTGTTTTCACCTTTCATTTATGCACTATGATTATTAAAACATCATGGTGCCGAAACAAACATCTTAATTTTGCGTTCAAGCCTCAGTTTTGGATTTATTCCTTTGTTTGACAGATGGTCTCCATCTCTTCCAGTATTCTTATTTAGAATTTTATGCACCTGGAACAGACACTATTCAGTAGTAAGGACCTTAAAAGAGCACAGATGGCCTCATATAATTTGTGTATAACTAGGTGCCATAACATACAGTATCTCCCGAAGGAAAACATATAAAGTAATTACTTCCATGTGACAAACACTGATATCGCTCCGACAACTGAACTGAACTGGGATCAGGTCCAACAGTCTTAACACACATCCTTCATTTCCTCTGAAGCTAATAGATAACTCCGTAAAATGGATGAAACAAGTACACAAGCACATCAAGCTAGCTTCACCATCTCTAGAAGGTACATGGCAAAGCCTATATAGTGATTGTGAACTACCTTGTGTCAGTGTTGGTGAAGGAATTTGGGAGAAGGACTGATGTCAGATTGCCCCTTCCCCCTAGGCATTTCTGTAGATCTTAAAGGACTGGAAATATGTGAGCAATAGGGAGAGAAAAAATCTGAGTCTATCAGGGCAAGGAGTGACTACCATTAAGTTGATATGCCCATCTACATGAAGGTCATGGACTAGGCTACAGGTCGATTTGGAATTGAGCGCGAGTGTCGACTTACTGCTATTGTGGATCCATTTTTGCCCTTACCTCCGGTAAATATAACCCGGAAGTAATTAGTACAGGAAAAGATGGCACCTAAGAAAGTGCAGATGGCTGGAACTATTTTCATCTGGATGTTTATGACTGGGATCTGTGGAGGTGAGAGAGCAAGATATTATTCATTACAAAACAACAACCAGTCACCACCACTTGAGTGTTTAGTATATTAAAACAGCCCTGAACATTGTTAGTAAGATGGGTACTTGTCAGTAAAACTGTTTCATTACTCAAAGTGAAATTGCATTTACTATGGTAAGGAATCATACTGCACAAAGAATTAGAACATACCAATGCAGGAAACTCCACCGTTATAATAGCAGTTACTGTTTCAGTTTCAACATTCAGTTATGCCATTCATTTCAGTTACCAATAGACAATCAGTGGAAGTTTGAGCCAATCAGAATTACCAGTGACTGCCAGAAAGCGGATCCTCCCACAGCGGCCAGCAAATACATGATTATAATGAAGATTTGCACCTCAGTCACATCAATGCTGAGAGGAGCAGGCAGAGAGCAGAGGTTAGTCAGAAGTCATCAACTCTGTCCATAAGCACAGCGCCACACAGCTGCCCTATGGACCGACCCAAACACTGTCCACCTGACCACAGCTCTCCCAACCAATCATGATAGACTAATAGTAAACATGTATACTACCGTTCAAAAGTTTGGGGCCACTTAGAAATGTCCTTGCTTTTGAAAAATAAATAAAAAATCCATTAAAATAACATCAAATTGATCAGAAATACAGTGTAGACATTGTTAATGTTGTAAATGACTATTGGAGCTGGAAACGGCTGATTCTTTATGGAATATCTACATAGGCGTACAGAGGCCCATTATCAGCAACCATCACTCCTGTGTTCCAATGGCACGTTGTGTTAGCCTTTTAAAATGAGAAACTTGGATTAGCTAATTGATCATTAGAAAACCCTTTTGCAATTATGTTAGCACAGCTGAAAACTGTTGTTCTAATTAAAGAAGCAATAAAACTGGCCTTCTTTGGACTAGGTGAGTATCTGGAGCATCAGCATTTGTGGGTTCGATTACAGGCTCAAAATGGCCAGAAACAAAGAACTTTCTTCTGAAACTCGTCAGTCTATTCTTGTTCTGAGAAAAGAAGGCTATTCCATGTGAGAAATTGACAAGAAACCGAAGATCTCAACTGAGCAAGAGGACAAGTACATTAGAGTGTCTAGTTTGAGAAACAGACACCTCAAGTCCTCAACTGGCAGCTTCATTAAATAGTACCCGCAAAACACCAGTCTCAACATCAACAGTGAAGAGGCGACTCCGGGATGCTGGCCTTCTAGGCAGTGTTGCAAAGAAAAAGCCATACCTCAGACTGTCCAATAAAAATAAAAGATTAAGATGGGCAAAAGAACACAGACACTGGACAGAGGAAGATTGGAAAAAAGTGTTATGGACAGACGAATCTAAGTTTGAGGTGTTCGGATCACAAAAAAGAACATTCTGGATGAGTGCTTGACGCCATCTGTCAAGCATGGTGGAGGCAATGTGATGGTCTGGGGTGCTTTGGTGGTGGTAAAGTGGGAGATTTGTACAGGGTAAAAGGGATTTTGAAGAAGGAAGGCTATCACTCCATTTTGCAAACCCATGCCATACCCTGTGGACGCACTTAATTGGAGCCATTTTCCTCCTACAACAGGACAATGACCCAAAGCACAGCTCCAAACTATGCAAGAGCTATTTAGGGAAGAAGCAGTCAGCTGGTATTCTGTCTGTAATGGAGTGGCCAGCACAGTCACCGGATCTCAACCCTATTGAGCTGTTGTGGGAGCAGCTTTGACCGTATGGTACGTAAGAAGTGCCCATCAAATCAATCCAACTTGTGGGAGGATGCTTTAGGAAGCATGGGGTGAAATCTCTTCAGATTACCTCAACAAATTGACAACTAGAATGCCAAAGGTCTGCAAGGCTGTAGTTGCTGCAAATGGAGGATTCTTTGACGAAAGCAAAGTTTGAAGGACACAATTATTATTTCAATAAAAAAATCATTATTTATAACCTTGTCAACATCTTGACTATATTTCCTATTCATTTTGCAACTAATATCATATATGTTTTCATGGAAAACAAGGACATTTCTAATCCCAAACTTTTGAACGGTAGTGTATGTTTCAATATTCCTTCAGTAGCATGGACTACTCCTCGTCACATGCTCCGTAAACAACAGGTGTGGACTAACAGTGAAATGCTTGCTTACGGGCCCTTCCCAACAATGCAGAGAGAAAGAAAATAGAGAAATAATAGAAAAGTAAAACCCGTAATAATAAAACAGATACACAATGAGTAACGATAACTTGGCTATATACAAGGACACCTGTACCGAGTCGATGTCTAGGGGTGCAAGGTAATTGAGGTGCATATAACTAGGAATAAAGTGGCAGATATTAAACAGTAGCAGCAGTGTATGTGACGAGTCAAAAAAGTTAGTGCAAAAAAGGTCAATGCGGATAGGTAAATATTTAACCAAATAGCTACCCAGACTAACTATACTGAACAAAAACATAAAACGACCCATGTAAAGTGTTGGTTCCATGTTTCATGAGCTGAACAAAAAAAAACATTCCAGAAATGTTCCATTCGCACAAAAAGATTTCTCTCAAATGTGGTGCACAAATTTGTTTACATCCCTGTTAATAAGCATTTCTCCTTTGCCAAGGTAATTCATCCACCTGACAGGTGTGGCATATCAAGAAGCTGATTAAACATCATGCTCATTACACAGGTGCACCTTGTGCTGGGGACAATAAAAGGCCACTCTAAAATGTGCAGTTTTGTCACACAACACAATGCCACAGATGTCTCAAGTTTTGAGGGAGCGTGCAATTGGCATGCTGACTGCAGGAACGTCCACCAGAGCTGTTGCCAAGCCGCCTCCAACGTCATTTTAGAGAATTTGGCAGTACGTCCAACCGGCCTCACATGTACATGTGTGGAGTCATGTGGGCAAGCGGTTTGCTGATGTCAACGTTGTGAACAGTGCCCCATGGTGGCGGTGGGTTATGGTATGGGCAGGCATACGGACAACGAACACAATTACATTTTATCAATGGCAATTTGTATGCACAGAGATACCGTGACGTGACCCTGAGGCCCATTGTCGTGCCACTCATCCGCCTCCATCACATCATGTTTCAGCATGATAATGCACAGCCCCATGTCGCAAGGATCTGCACACAACTGTCACAGTTCTTCCATGGCCTGCATACTCACCAGACATGTCACTCATTGAGCAAGTTTGGGATGCTCTGGATCGACAGCGTGTTCCAGTTCCCGCCAATATCCAGCAACTTCACACAGCCATTGACGAGTGGGACAACATTCCACAGGCCACAATCAACAGCCTGATCAACTCTATGCGAAGGAGATGTTGCACTGCATGATGCAAATGGTGGTCACACCAGATACGGACTGGTTTTCTGATCCATGCCCCTACCTTTTTTTATGTTGCGTTTATTTTCTTGTTCAGTATAAATCTATTATAACTATTAACCCAGTTGTCTCCCAACTCCCACTGTTGCCAACTCCCTCTCCTCTGAGCGCAGACACACTCACATGCCAAAGCGCAGGGTGCCAGAGACGTAGGTCTGCCAGTGGGCACAGTAGAACATGAACATGCCAGCGAAACAGCAGAAGAACATCCAGTCAGGGTTGGTGCCCAGCTGCACTGCTATACTGGTGCCCAGGACCACAAACACTGAGAGAGAGAGAGGAAATAGAAGCACAGATTCAATGACATCCTAATAGGGCAAACCCACAGACACACAGAGGGGCAGCTGTACCTGTGGAGAGGGAGTCACAGCCGTGGTCAAACAGTTCGCCCAGTGGAGAGCTACTATTGGTTCGTCTGGCCTGCTTCCCGTCAATGGCGTCCAATGACTGGTACACAAACAGGCCCACAGCACACAGAAGGTATGCCCACAGAGGTGCCTGAAGAAAAAGGAAGTCACAAAAATGGGGGACTTGGTGAATACTTATGACTTCCTTTCTCCCAATGGAGAAATATAACATGTTTGATTATGTTAGGGTAATTTCCACAAGGCATTTAGAAGTTGTGTTCTTTGAGAACCAGTGGGTATTATCATCAATAGTGCACCATCTGACATAAAATATGATCTTCTGGCAGATGTAGGCTACAGCTATACAAAGGAGAGATGTTTGTGAACTTGTATAGTTTGTTTCCCTCTCAACAGCTTTGGAACACCGCAGAGCTTGGTCCTTCATTAGCCAATCAGCACGGAGAGAGTTTCACAGCATCATCAATGTTGTCTGCCTTCATTTCCTGTTCTGTACTCACTGGGTCTATGATGAGCTGACAGCAGCTTATACACTGACTAAAACCAACTGGAATATGACACGGCCTACAATTTACAGGCTTGCCAATTTGGCATTCATATAAATAACTCTGTTATTGCAGAGTGGCACAACCTGGCTCATACCCCGATAAATTACGCTTTTTTTTATTCATTCAGGCCCTCTGACCAAAAACAGGGATTTGGGGAGTGGGAGGGGGTTTGCGAAAGGAAAGTTTGTTCGTGGGGCATGTGGGATGTTGAAAAGTAGAGCAGGGTGGAAAGATCTACCGACTGCCTCTGTGTTCTCATGAAACATGTGATTAGGAATTAAAAATGCCGTGAGAAATCTAACAAGGGCCCCTAGAGCAAGTAGACTTTCTGTTCAAACACGACATGGTGAGACACTCAGCAAAGAGAACATGACACCCTGTATCAGCTGCACCGTTTACTCATTACGCCTGACATTTTCAGTCATTTAGCAAACGCTCCTACAGAAAGAAACGAGTACAGAAAGAAATGAGTACAGAAAGAAATGAGTGCATCGATTTTCATACTGGTCCCCCATGGGAATCGAACCCACAACCCTGGCGTTGCAAGCGCCATGCTCTACCAACTGAGCCACACGGGACCCACATAGACTCCTATAGAGCACTAATACACCCACAGCCACGGGGCAGTCTGTCCTTAACGATCCTGACCTGGGCCATCAGCAAACAGGACACTGACTACTGCAGCATGTTAAGTAAATACAATTGTCTCTGGGCTATGAAACAGTGCTGCCACTAATGTTTTAGCATCCTGTTAACATAAATATGACCTGTGATGTCAAGTGTCGAATCACTCTTACAACAATGAGCATGGACATTGTAAAGGCAATATAATTAGGACGTCTGTACATAGTCACTGAGCCTCTCCCTCTAGAGCTAGTACCCTACCAAGCCTGTCCTCTCTGTACTAAACTCAACTGAAGTCCCTCGTCTCTTCGTCTCGCTCTGCCCAGTTTCTCCACATTGTGAGCATACAGTACATGCGCGCAGAGCCATCTCTCGACCTTTGTCCTACAAAAAGAAACAGGAAGAGGAGGAGGTCGAGAACTAGAGACAGAGCGCTATTTATAGAAAGGGAAAACAAAGTTACGCCCTGCAGATCCTCCTAATTACACCCCTAACTAACTGCTCTAACCCACCTTTTAGCTGCAGCCTGTTAAGACTGTCGTCTGCTTTAGCAGCACAGGGGAAGTCAGGGGACACTAAAGCAGTGCTCTTCAACCCTGCCCCCTGGAGACTCACAGGGTGTGCAGGCTTTTGTTCCATCCCAGCACTGGATTCAACTAATCAACTAATTATCAAACCCTTGATCAGTTGAATCAGGTGTGTTACGGCTGGGCTAGAACAGAAACCTGCACAACCTATGGGCTTCCAGGACCAGGATAGAATAACACCGGCATTAAAAGAGACCCATAAGATGAGGCCATGTTTTGCCTTGCAGATAACATCCAAAAGTAGGCCGAGGGTAATTTGTGGATTCAATTCAACGGTCAAATATACAGTTAGCTGCTAGCTGGGAAAGCTGGAATTTTGATCAATATGATAGGGTTAATACATGTTTTCTTCCATGGTTAGACTGGCCTTTCTATGATAAAATAGGTAGAGACTAAGTCCAGTCCACACTAGTGCTGAACCCACAAAGCACATGGTGGTCTATGGACGAACAAAATGCATTATACTGCATTGGGCTGTTTGGTAATGGCTCTTGTATACAAAGTTTTCGTTTGAACGTAATCTAACTCCATGTACTTTGAAGTCTGATATCACCAATTATATTCCCTTGTGGGAAGTTACTCTAGGCTTTCGGTTCTAGAGGGGAACTACTAAGCTTAACAGTTTGCATGTTTTGCCGTGTCCTCTCTATTCCGTCCTTAGCATGCACTCATCTCTGCTGTGGTGCTGGTGTGGGGTGTGGGCCGGGAAGGGGGCTGGGGAACGTGGAATCAGGTGCAGACTAGCTGTAACCTGAGAGCTATGGGCACGGGGTGTTCATCCAGAACAGAAAGCCTGAGCTATACCAAAACTCTCCTCGACAGCAGAGAGAGGGGAAACAAACAAAGCTGTTGCTAATAGAAAAATAAAAAAAAAACAGCCACAGAACCTTGAGACAAAACAACTGACGTTAATGTGTTTTCAAAACAGCTGGGCAATACAGGTAGCTTCACTGCTCAATCATCTGACTGTCTGCGATGGAAGCTTCTCTCTGTCGGTCTGTCTGTCTGGACAGGTAAATACCACGCGGTAGCACTTTACTTCAACCCTCAAACTGTGCAATGTCCACGGCACTAAGCCAGTGTTAGGTTCTTCTTTTTCAGAGTAAATAACTCCCGGACACTAGAGAAGCTTTAACCAAGTTGAATTCTTCCCAAAGGGTCGACACCAGCTGTATTCAGACAAAAGACATGGCTTCCCCCGCGGTGGTGTTCATACCCCACTTTGGGTGGAGTCTCCTCCTTATCTCTAAACATTGCATCCTTCTCGCTAAGCAGGGAACTAAGTGATATGAGCCTTCAATGGTTTCTCGCCTTATCAGTACTGTCACAAATGATTGCAGAGAAAACACTCATCACCCTCCCAAGCTTCATTATGGCACCCCTCATGTCTCCTTTGTAACCAATGTTCCTATACTCTGAGTATAACAATGTTCAAAGTTTACCCCAGAATCCAACACCAGGCAGTGTACAACCAACCAGTTCAGTGGCTGTGTGGCAGTACAGTAGTACGTACACACTACCTGAATAGGTGCCATATTGTTGCCATTGTTACCTGTTCAGTGGCGGTGGGGCAGTAGTAGACTAGCACCAGGGTGGTGAATACGTTGGTGGCCAGGCCCACGATGGTGATGAGGTTGGGAGCGATCCAGGCTGGCACGCGGCCCACCAGCCACTCCCAGTAGCGCTGCATCAGAGGCTCCAGCAGGGAGCGACCTGCACTGCTGTACCTGTAGAGGGGGAACGAGTGGAGTATCCCGGAAAGCCAAAATATTTGGCTTCTTTTAACCAGATAAGGGAGTCTGGGATTTCTTGGTTCCGGAACGGCTGCTTCTCGTTTAAGTTACTAGGCGAAGCGAAGCGCAGATTGGTTGACCTGACAACTGGCGCGTGCGCGTAACACTCAAAAAAGGTAATTATGTCGAGGACAGAAAAAAACGATAGACATGGAGCCAAAAGACCTAGACTTGTGAAATATTGTTCTCGAACAAGAAACAACTGTAACACACAACGAATACGTTCCCATATTTATCCAAAGAAGTAACACACTGACCGCAGCAAAAGACAGAGTGAGCCTGGCAGAAAATTGCAGACCGATTCAATGCATAAGTGAAATTCCAATTCCAATATGTAATAGGCCGAGCTTATACACATGAGTGATTAGTAATAACGCTTTCACTTTACAGAGCACTTTTAGGGCAACGCGGGTGATATTGCATGTCAAGGCTATAACCTAACATGTAAGTTGTAGTAGCCTGTGTCACAATTGCAGTGATAGGCCCATTCCATATCCTATGTTGGAGGAATAATAATTGATTGACGACAGAGTGCTTTTCATGACAACACGGGCAACAACGTTCAAAATAAAGAAAGTCGGACACACCATGTATAATCTCCCAGCGATTTAATGGGTATTTACCAACGTTTCGGCATCACTGTGCCTTCCTCAGGGTAATGTCATGAATACTTGAACCAGGTTATGTAGACAAACAGTGCAATTAGTGCAACCAATGACAATAGTGAGGGGTGTGACATTAGTTTAGTTGTAATCCCCATGGGAGTCCCAGATCATCTGACCAAAGAAGTAAGAAAGATCATTGAATTGAATGACTGTTTCTGGAAATGATTTGGTTTGGTGAAAGTGCAGGCGACAGTATTCAATAGCTACCTGTGTGTTTATACTTAATAAGATTGTATATTCACGTAGTCTCCTTCATTTGGTCCAGAGGGTCTTTGAATGGGGGATATGTGTCCCATCTATAGCGTCAATCATGTTTGGAAAATCTGCGAGATGAATTAGTCAATATTCTACTTTTTATCATGTTGCCTAGACTTATTCATTTGAGATTAGCAAAGTATCGCTGGCAGTCAACTGACTGCAGCCTACTCTACCTGCAATTCTGTAAAAGTCCCACTTGATTATATGGACAGCTTGATGGCCAGGGAATGCAGCAAAGACGTAAAAAAATATCTTCAATGCGAAGCAGAATCTTCTCACGGCTCTACACACAGTTGCCTTGCCAAATCGTTCAGCATTCCCCACATTGCACAGGAAACTTACAGCGGCAAAAAAACTTACAGTGGGTTGAGTATGTTGGCCAGATATACACTGAGTGGACAAAACATTAGGAACACCTGCTCTTTTCATGGCATAGACGGATCAGCGTTATCCAGGTGAAAGCTATGATCCCTTATTGAGGTCACTTGTTAAATTCTCTTCAATCAGTGTAGCTTAAGGGGAGGAGACAAGTTAAAGGATTTTTAAGCCTCGAGACAATTGAAACATGGATTGTGTGTGTGCGCCATTCAGAGGGTGAATGGGAAAGACAAAATATTTAAGTGCCTTTGAACGGGGTATGGTAGTAGGTGCCAGGCGCACCGGTTTGAGTAAAGAACTGCAACGCTTCTGTGTTTCCACGCTCAACAGTTTCCTGTGTGTATCAAGAATGGTCCACCACCCAAAGGACAGCCAGCTAACATGACAACTGTGGGAAGCATCATATCAAATTTGATGGTCACATACATGTGTTTAGCAGATGTTATTGTGGGTGTAGGGAAATGCTTGTGTTTCTAGCTCCGACAGTACAGTAATATCTAACAATATCTAGCATCCCTGTGGAACGCTTGACGAATTGAGGCTGTTCTGAGGGCAAAAGGGGATGCAACTCAATATTAGGAAGATGTTCCTAACGTTTTGTACACTCAGTGTATGATTGATTGTGCGGAAAAACAATAACATTCCAAAATAATTATTCTGAATGATCTAAAGGATGTATTCGAGGTCCAATAATTTGTTCCCTTTGTAATGCTCGGCAAACAATGCAGGCTACGATGTCAATTGGATTTTCCGCAAAGGGACAGGCCATACACGTGCAACACAGCATTCCTAACCTAGCCCACAATGTCTGCTGTGTGGATCGAGCAGTCAACAAGTGGAGCAGTCCTTGAAAGAGTAAGATTTCAGCGAGACAACTCAAAGGCAAAATCCATTAACGCCAAGATAATGGAATTCATTGCCCTTGACAATCAACAGTTCTCTGTCGTGGATGATGTTGGCTTTCGCCGACTGGTCGAGCACCTCGAGCCCCCGGTACACACTACCAAGTAGGCGCTATTTTTCAGATGTTGCCCTACCGGAGTTACACAGTATTGTTGGAAATGCACATCCATGAGCTACTTGCTATGGGAGTCACTGCTATTAGCTTCCCGACTTCCCGATCGTTCGGACAAGCGATGTCAGCCCCTTAAGTATGCGGAGTCTGACAGCACAGTGGGTCGACGAGAATTTCCTACTGAGGAAAGCCGTATTACATGCTCAAGAATGTACTGGTTCTCATACCGCTGCTGCAATTTCAATGGCATTTGCGAACATGTTTGAAACTTGGCAACATGAACACACCCCTAGCTCCATTCGAACAACTGACTGGAGAAATAAGCTCATCAACTGAGTCTGCAGCAGACGTGATACCCTCTGTCATGGCATTGAAACACCTGCTCAACAAAACTGCAGACAGACCGCGGGGTTAACTTGGAAAAGTACTCTACTAGAGACTGTGAACAAGCATTTCGGTGGCATTCTCTCTGCGCCTCTACTGTGTTGCCACCATGTTCGATGCTAGGTACAAGGACTGCTACTTCGATGCAGACAAGAAACAGGGTTTACGTGAAATGTTACATACACAGCTGGACAAGATGGAAACGGACACAGTGACAGTGCGCTCCGAGGAAGAGAGGCCACGGACAGACAAAGCTGAAACTTCACTGCTTGACATGTATGTTGAAATCCTGGTTGAGAATGAAACGACTGAACAAATGAACAACGAAACAGCACAGCAAGTAAGTGAAAGAAATAGGTTTTGATTATGTTTTACTGCTAATGGGGACATATGTAAATGCCAACAAAATAACTTTTGGGTCAGTGTGTGTTTCAACTATTTAACTGTACTAGAATGCTTAAAAGGCCGCTAATAAAATATCGGTTATCGGTATTGGGTTTTTTGGCAAGGAAAATATCGGATATCGGTATCAGACAAAAATGTCAAATTGGTGCATCCCTAGTTTGATGTAATGACAAGTATAAAACATACCATATGATCATCAGAACAAAGGTAAATATTAGATTTTTCTATCACAGTACCTGTGCTCCTCCAGTCTCTTCAGCTGGTGGCGGTTGAGCGGGGGAGACGGCAGCTCAATCAGTCTGCGCAGGGCTCCAGGGGCCAGGCAGCAGGCTGTCTCCATGCCCACACCCTGCCTAGGATCCCTCTCCCTGAGTGTGCCTCGGCATGTCCGAAAACCCCCCTGCTGCTGCTGGTACCCGGTGACGTTCATGGCCCTGCTAGCGCTGTGCCCTCTGCCTCAGGCTGCCCCAGCCTCTGCCTCCCCCCGCCGCTCGCTGGGGCTGGGGATCCACAATGGGGCCCGCACACTGAGGGGTGGAAGAGGAGAGAACAGGTAATGTGAGGTTGGCTTACATGTAGGCTAGGTGCTGAAATGGGACTTGGAGTTCAGTTTGCTCTTGTAGTTCTCTCTTGCCAGTTGCTTCTTAACTGTTTTACGTGAAATGAAATTAGTTCAGTAAGTTCTCATTTCAGTGAAAGTGAGCGATAGGAAGGAAGGATGTGGTGGAATAGCTAGAAAAATTGTTGAAAATGAAAGTGAGAATAAGAATGAACCCTAGGACCCCGCCGTGTTATCTATTGCCATATGCACACAAGTGCACGAGTACGTTCCTCTTCACCCAGTTCTGAGTAATAAAACACTGTGCAGCCACAGTCTTAAAGACGTGATGGGGCAGGATATGGCAGGTCCTGCTGTCACACTCCACTAAACATGAGGCTTCTCAAACAAATCTTAGCCCATAGCGATCCTATTAAATTAAAAGAGGGGCCATGTCATTAACCGTCAATGTTCCAGAATGGCCAGAATGGGGGTAAAAATGGACCCATATTGGTCAGGGAGAATTCCAAACCAGTCTAATTGGAATGAATGGCAGTAGAGACATAATCCTGATTTTACTTATGCAGGAAAATAAAAGTAAGACATATGTTATACTTACATGCTGATCACTACGCTTGCGTCGTGTACGCGAGCGTTGAAAAATAAATGTATACATACGTTATTCAAATATTGCACCCACACTGCTCGCAGCGCCATCGAGTGTCTGCATTGCCAAGTGCTAAAATAGAAGTCAGTTCTATTTGTGACGCTGAACACGGTGCAAGTCCTGCCTCTCCCCATTGGTTTATAGAAGCAGACACCCACGTGCCATCTCCTCATTGGTTATACCCACGTGGGTGATTAAAAGATGAACTGAGGTCGGTCGGTCAGTCGTGGAAATAATATAAAAGTTAGATGCCAATCGCCATATAAAGCCCAAAGAAGAAAAAGCCTGCAAGGAGGAGAGATGACTAGAAACGATTCGTTTGACCATTTTATGTGTGGATTAATTGTCCAAGTAGAGGACCTTGTGCATTTCAGGTAAAATAACAACTCAACATTTATATCCCAGGACAAATTAGCTAGCAACAGCAAGCTAGCTAAATAGGACAAATTAGCTAGCAACTGCAAGCTAAATTTCCATAAAATGTTTAACGCTTTTCGACCTGTCCCCAAATTAATATAATTGGTTCAGAGTTTGTTTTGATATTTCAACCTGCGTGTCGTGATCGCGTTTGGTGTGGGGGGACAAAATACATTTCTGCACGATGGCACAAGTCCAGTCTGGGCATGGTGTAAAGCAATAAGGCCCAACGGGGTGTGGTATATGGCGCAACGCGGAGTGCCTTGACACAGCCCTTAGCCGTGGTATATTGGCTATATATCACAAACCCCCGAGGTGCCTTATTACTATTATAAACTGGTTACCAATGTAATTAGAGCAGATAAAATAAATGTTTTGTCGTACTCGTGGAATACGGTCTGATTTACCATGACTGTCAGGCAATCAGCATTCAGGGCTCAAACCACTCAGTTTATAACATAAATTACGTAATATAATTATTGTCAAGCTAAAATAGTCATATAGTTATAAATACAGTTTATACGGGTTTTAAGCACATTTTCTGTATAAATCACCCTTTAAAATATATTATTTGACACAATATCTTATCACAGCACTGGCAAACTATGGTTGACTAACTCCCTGAATAAAATGGCTGACCTTTATCCCATCATAAGAAGGTTCATTTCCATTCTAGTATTCTTATTCTGTATCTTAGCCACTGAGAATGCCGGCCCATATCATTGGAGAGTGACAACTTGCACAAAGTAACCACAGAAATCCTCTACAACAGTGGATCCTCAAGTTTTGGAAAGTGGTCAGTGCATGTGTCAGTCAGTTTCTCCCTTAGACAACTTGTTGTTTAAAGCAAAGCAGCAGAAAGTCAGTCAGACCCCAGGTCATTCCCAACAGGCTAGTTTCCACTTGCAACGTTAGCACCTACAGTACCAGTCAAAAGTTTGGACACAACTACTCATTCAAGGGTTTTTCTTTATTTTTCTACATTGTAGAATGATAGAGAAGACATCAAAACTATGAAATAACACATGGAATAATCTAGTAACCAAAAAAAGTGTTAAACAAATCAAAATATATTTTATATTTGAGAATCTTCAAAATCGCCACCCTTTGCCTTGATGACAGCTTTGCACACTCTTGGCATTCTCTCAACCAGCTTCATGAGGTAGTCACCTGGAAAGCATTTCAATTAACAGGTGTGCAAAGTTAATTTGTGGAATTTCTTTCCTTCTTATTAATGTGTTGGGAGCCAATCAGTTGTGTTGTGACATGGTAGAGGTGGTATACAGAAGATAGCCCTATTTGGTAAAACACCAAGTCCATATTATGGCAAGACCAGCTCAAATAAGCAAAAAGAAACAACAGTCCATCATTACTTTAAGACATGGTCAGTCAATCTGAAAAAGAAACTTTCAAAGTTCTTGAAATTTAAGTGCAGTCGCAAAAACCATCAAGCGCTATGATGAAACTGGCTCTCATGAGGACCGCCACAGGAAAGGAAGACCCAGAGTTACCTCTGCTGCAGAGGATAAGTTCATTAGAGTTACCAGCCTCAGAAATTGCAGCCCAAACAAATGCTTCACAGAGTTCAAGTAACAGACATATCTCAACATTAACTGTTCAGAGGAGAATGCGTGAATCAGGCCTTCATGGTCAAATTGCTGCAAAGAAACCACTACTAAAGAACACCAATAATAAGAAGAGACTTGCTTGGAACAAGAAACACGAGCAATGGACATCAGACCGGTGGAAATCTGTCCTTTGGTCTGATGAGTCCAAATTTAAGATTTTTGGTTCCAATGACTTTGTGAGACGCAGAGTAAGTGAACGAATGATCTTTGCATGTGTGATTCCCACCATGAAGCATGGAGGAGGAGGTGTGATGGTGCTTTGCTGGTGACGCTGTCATGATTTATTTAGAATTCAAGTCACACTTAACCAGCATGGCTACCACAGCATTTTGCAGCGATACGCCATCCCATCTGGTTTGCGCTTATTGGGACTATCATTTGTTTTCAAAAGGACAATGACCCAACACACCTCCAGGCTGTGTAAGTGCTATTTGACCAAGAAGGAGAGTGATGGAGCGCTGCATCAGATGACCTGGACTCCACAATCACCTGACCTCAACCCATTTGAGATGGTTTGGGATGAGTTGAACCGCAGAGTGAAGGAAAAGCAGCCAACAAGTGCTCAGCATATGTGGGTACTCTGTTGGAAAAGCATTCCAGGTGAAGCTGGTTGAGAGAATGCCAATAGTGTGCAAAGCGTGACTACTTTGAAGAATATCAAATATATTTTGATTTGTTTAACACTTTTTTGATTACTACATGATTCCATATGTGTTATTTCATAGTTTTGATGTCTTCTCTATTCTATTCTCTAAAAATAAAGAAAAAAACTCTTGAATGAGTAGGTGTCCAAACTTTTGACTGGTCAAAAAGTAATGCAAAGTAACTGAGTTTGATACTGGCATCAATGAATATAAAAGGGAAGATCAATGGGAATGGAGAGCAATCATATGCAATACAACTGTGTTACAACTCTTAAATCTGTCTAGAAGCTGCTAGTGGTTTCTCTGCTGTCCCACTAAATGACAGGCACTTACAAAAAACAATATATATATATATATATTGTTTTTTGTATATATATATATATATATATATATATATATATATATATATATATATATATATATATATATATTTATGACTGGCAGGCAGTCTGTGGAATTGTGGCATCCCGGCTAAAACTGGCTAGCTAGCTAACTACAACACTAGCAAATGACAACATGACACAAAGCTATTTCACATGATTTCCCTCGATTAATTTACAATGTAACTGCCAATGTTTCCCCAGCCGATCTCTAGAAATACATCCGTTAATTTGCTACTGCTGTACAAAAAAAAAGCACCCTTCCCCCACCATCACAATGCTAACCAGTAGTTAGCAGCGGGCTAGCAGTTTGCCAAGGAGCCACTGACCTGGCAAGTAAACAGGACAGCAGGGTGTCGAGGCACTTCACAGTGCGTTGAATGACTGACCCGTTGGTAGGATCGTAGCAGCAGTCTTACAGTTTACGGCGTATAAAGGGTGGGAAAGTCCTCAGCGAATGTTACGACAGGCAGGATTCACAACACGTCGGGTACCACTCCAATGTCCGAATGGGGTCCGTGCTATCCGGGATCCTTGGGAAGTCCCTACCCCATGAAGTTGAAATGTAAAACGGGTAAGGGTTATGATTAAGGGTAGCGATTAGGGTAGGGATATCCCAAGGATTCCGGATTGCACTGACCGTCCCACTGGATAGCTGATCCTAACATTAGCTAGTGATGGGTCGTTCTTTTTGAACTGATCTTTTTGGTCGGGACCCGAATCGCATCGGAGAAAGCCAGATAGCGACGTTTATTTAGCTCCCTGATTTACATACAGCTTCTATTGATTTTTTTTTAGCTCAAAACAACGATTACCTGCAGATATATTACAATAATTATACAATGAGGGTGAATCCTCACTGCAGAAACAATAACATGTTAGGAGAGTGCTTCCTTCTGGTCTAAACTCATTTTTGCAGTGCATTAAAAAGAAACGTCTTCTTTTTTTTTTTTTTACAGGGGATCTAATAATTTGTCCAGGTAAAAAAGTATTAGTATGCTCTTTTCACGATCTGGCATAAATGGTACCCTACTTTTTGGCTTTGCATTGGAGATTTGCAATTTTTCCTTGGTTCAAGATCGGCTTTTAAGCATTTTGAACAAAGCCATTTGGGAGCAAATTGGAATGCTTGGCACGTCCCTATCCCCTATTGAAATTGAAATGTAAAATGGGTTAGGTAAGGGTTAGGATAGGCTAGGTTAGGTAATGGTTATTGTAGGGACGTCCCAAGCATTCCAAGGATTCCAGATAGCACTAACCGTGACTGGCTAGCTGATGCTAACATTAGCTGCTGTCAGAAAAATGCAATCTGGGATCCTTGGGATCCCCATTTACGTTGACATTTAAGGTTAGGGTTTAGGATTATGGACGTTATGGACGTCCCAAAGGATCCCTGATAGCAATAACCGTCAGAAAAACACCGATCACTTCCGTTGCAGTCGAGGACCCCAGCGCGAGGTGCGTTCAAGAGCATCAATTCAAACCTGTATTTTTGAACTTGTGTGAAAAGACAGCATTTACAAATAATGTCAAAACTTAGTTCGAGATGGAATAGGGGCGTGCCTCAGATATCTGCTGAGATATCTGCTTGATTTAACAGTTAGCTACTAGGGTGACCAGACGTCCCCATTTTCCGGGGACAGTCCCCGTTTTTGGTGGCCTGGCCCCGGCTGGAGCTGGCCCCGGAAATGCCCCCTTTTTTAACTGTGCGTTAAAATAATACTGCAAAGTGAAATAATATTTTAAGAAAGACCGGGCAACAGAGCCTACCGGTTGACGTCTCAATCGCGTTGTGCTTGTTTTGTCCAGCAGAGGGGCTGCTCGCTATAGCAGCTTCATTCACCCTCCTTCTACTAACTACCTGCTCGCTATAGCAGCTTCATTCACTCTCCTTCTACTAACTACCTGCTCGCGATAGTTTTAGAGAAAACTGCTGTGAAAAACTCGGCCAGAAGCTAGCAAGTGTCAAGTGAATCCACAACATCACCACAAACGTCTTTTTAAGCCAGGTAATTTACAATCGTTTGAGATACTAGCTAATGATGTTATAATGTCACAATGTATTATATAGATAGATTGTCTTCTTTATAAGGTTTTAAATAGGTTATGCTATCTAGCTAGGTTAGCTAGCTACTGTCATGGTAACTTAGCTAGGTTAAAAAACGTTCACATGTAAACATGCAGTGGACGGGCTGTTTTGAAAATATGATTATATTAAATTAATGCACAATTAATTATGAGAATATTTATTTGTAGATTACAATGTTAATGGTTTGGCGTTATAATAAGTAGTGTGAAAATATATTTTGACATTTTCATGGATGACATTAGCATAATGTTTTCTGTTAGAGAGTGGAGAGGAAGGAGAGGAGGAAGACTGGATAGGAAGAAGAGTGAAAGAGATAGAGGAGAAAATGTAAAAATATTATTACAGAGCCTGCCAATTTATTAGTCCAAGCAAAGTTTTTGAGATAAAATACAAAAATGAGGCAAGCAATGGGAATCTGTTAACCAAAGTATTTTATCTAATAGTGTACTATTTATTATTAAAGATTGGAGAAGAAGGAGAAGGAGAAATTAAGGGAGTAAAAAGAGTGAAGCGAGGAGAGTGTGGAAGAGTGAGGTGGAAAGGTAAAGAGCAGGAAGACGAGTGAAGAAAAGAGGAGGAGAAAGATTGGAGGAGAAGAAAAAGTTTGGCTGGCCTTTGTCCATGGAAACCTGACCGTATTCAGTGACACGATCAAGATGCTTGAAGGCCAGGACTGCTGTGCTGTGGAGTCAGCTGCAATTCTGAGAAATGTTGAGGCAAATTGACTGCAAGACGTGATGACAACTTCATTCCAGTTTTGGTCAAAGGACTTCTGAGAGAGCTAGAGGAAAATGGAGCCATGTCTAAAGAGAGCTTTCTCAAAACAACCCAATCATTCTTCACTATGGCTGTTAACTACTTGCAAGCATGGGGAAAGCACACAGATAATCTAAAAGATTTTACATTGTCTCCTTTTAAAAAGGAAACCTCAGCGTGTGGAGATCCAGAAGGCAGCAGGCACACTGCAGGAAAAATGCTTCAATGTGACCATCAATGAGGATGTTGTGTGACGAGGTTACTGGCCTGCAAGAGTTCCTAAAGGGGGGATCGCTTGAAGAATGGATAACATCTGAGACACCGCTTAGTCAGAGATGGAGCACGGTGGTTACCCACTTCAAAGAGAACGACATCACACACACACACTAACCTGGCTAGATTAGCGTCTGTTGTCATGTGTTTACCTGGAAGTAATGCACCAGTCGAGAGAGTGTTCTCCCAAATGAATGATCTATGGACAGCAGCAAGAAATAGGTTCACTGTTCCTACCATCAAGGCCATGCTTATTGTGAAGACAAACTTCAATCTCCCCTGCCAGGAGTTCATGGAGAAGCTTGCCAAAGACAGAGCAATCCTGAAGAAGATACATTCTTCTGAGAAATATACAGATTAGGTTGGTATAAGTATATTATGTGGTTACCAATCTCATCGTCTTATTTCTTATGTTGTTAATTATTTCACATATACTATTGTCTGTTTTTTCAATTTTGCTCATGTTCTCTTCTGCTCTTATTCTACCCAGACTACAAGGACCACTGAATGGCTGTTCAGATCGGACAGTTCTGTCTTGTCTGTAGTCAGTTCTGTCTTGTCTGTAGTGTTTCTCTAATATAGTTGTTTTCTCTATCACAGTGTGCCTGTTAGACTAAATACATGAAACCGGAAATGTCCCCTTTTTTATTTCATAGATATTAACATTGGATATTTTAATGATATATTGACCGCCGAACTGGAAATGTCCCCGGTTTTAATTTCAGGAATCTGGTCACCTTATACTAACCTGCGTCCAAACAAAATTGTCTTTCAAGGTTGCTTAGCGCAGAAGTATAGGACATCGCTGCCACCTAGTGTACATCTACGTTAAAGTAAGTATCCAGTGTTTCCAGATGTCTATGAAGTATGATCTATAATTCATTACAATATGAGAGAAATGGTTTTCCTTCCAATTTTTTATTTGGTGTGGGTGTATTTTTTTTTGATCCCCTTTAGCCGACGCCAATGGAAACAGCTAGACTTACTGCGGTCCGACACGACGAAAAAGACATTACAGACAAAAGACTTTACAATTGACACACATTTAAAAACATTAACATGTAGTGTGTGTGCATCTATCAGTTATACATACATGTCAGTACATACACGCAACAAGCAGGTCACATGGAGGGAGAGGCATTGTGCCGTGAGGTGTTGCTTTATTTTTTAAACCAGTTTTGCTGTTCACTTGCGCTATATAAGATGGAAGGGAGTTCCAGGCACTCATGGCTCTGTATAATACTGTACGTTACCTTGAATTTGCTCTGGACCTGGGGACTGTGAAAGACCCCTGGTGGCATGTCTGGTGGGGTAAGTGTGTGTGTCAGTGTTGTATGTAAGTTGGCTCAGCAAACAATTTGGAATTTCCAACACATGAACGTTTCTTATAGAAACATGAAGTGACGCAGTCAGTCTTTCTTCAACTCTTAGCCAAGAGAGTCTGGCATGCATTGTATTAATATTAGCCCTCTGCTTACAATGAAGAGCAAGACGTGTGGCTCGGTTCTGGGCCAACTGCAGCTTAACTGGGTCTTTCTTTGCAGCACTTGGCCAAATGACTGAACAATAATCAGGATAAGATACAACTAGAGCTTGCAGAACATGCTATGTGGGTGTGGTGTCAAAAAAGCAGTGCATCTCTTTATTACAGACAGACCTCTCTCCCCATCGAATCTATATGCTTTGCGCATGACAGTTTACGATCTAAGGTAACACCAAGTAATTTGGTCTCGTTTTTACGTTTAGCAGACGCTCTTATCCAGAGCTGTAAGTCGCTCTGGATAAGAGTGCATATATTTTCATACCTTTTCTTTCTTTCATACTGGTTCCCCATGGGAATTGAACTCACAACCCTAACTGAGCTACACAGGACTTGTCTCCTCAACTTGTTCAACAGCCACACCATTCATTACCAGGTTCAGCTGAGGTCTGAAAATAATTGATAGTTAAAAAAAACGATGTGAGTAGACCGCTGGTTGGCCAGCTCACTTCATCCTCAATGAGGTAATAGATACAAGTTTGAGGTGGGGCTTTTGAAGTGTTTTTTCCCCCTCCAATTTATGCTTTGGCCACAAATATGAGTATAGGATGAGTCAACAACATTATTTGGGTACGAGTTAACAGAATATTAACTTTTAAAAGTGAGATTTTCACTGGACAGTTACTTTAATGCAGGATTAAGTATGGATGGAACAGTGGCACACAGTTCACCTGTGACCAACACTCATTAAACAAATGATCATATGTTGATAACAGATCTGTAGGTGGATGTCAAAGGGTGACAAATAGGCCACTTTTCGAAAGCTACGAATATTAGACTATATTTAGAGGGATCTTATGGGTTACTTAACATAGAAGGGTATGAGAGGTGGAGGTGATAGTTGAAAGTGACCTAAATAATTCTGCCATGCCTCTTTGAATAATACTAAGGGTCAGGGCAGGCTATCATTATCACTAAGCCTATCATCAATTATTATTATCATCATGAACAACATAATCATCATTACCTCGATCAAGCCTTAAACTGATCCTAGCAGCCCACACGACCATGGCCCCAGTAAGAGGCCCGGGGTAATTTGGAGCTCTGCGGGGAGGGGCACTTCACTTCCCGTAATTCGAATGGATACCGACCGTCAACATCATCAGACTCGAGCGAGGGGAGCAGATCCGACTTGAATTTAACCGATTGACGCCATAACAGAGGTGAGACTGAGAGTAACATTTAATTTGACAATGACCATGGAGACGTTGTAGATGTGGAATAATAACTTATCTCATGAACCTTCTAACGGTAGTAGTTGTTTGGGGGTTGGGGTAAAAAGCGATCTCTCGCTTGGCAGATGTTTACGCTTTTCTGAACAAAGCAACCAGTAAAAACGAGCCTACTAGTGTCTCGCTCAGCTACTTTAATATAACAATATGAGATCGTAACCTTTTATTAAAGAGTTCAGATTTAGATAGGCTACCTAATAACATTTGGTAGATATTGGGATTTACTTTAGGAAGTTGAGAACGTAAATCCGCACGGGTAAAACAAAGGCTCCTCTCTCCAGCCTTGGTAGCTATTTTTGAGTACGCTAGTTTACACAAAAAAGTCCAACCAACCATGCCATTAATGCAAAACGGTCAAACATTTCGCATACCTAAATGTGTTCCGTTTTATTGTAGGACTATCTGTAGGCTATTAAAAGTGTAACACCAGCATTTGATTATAGTACTGTAGCTAGGTACTGTAGTTTATTTATTCTTTAAAGGTCGATTGTAGCCTACAATTACCTCTAATTGTATCTAGATGCAAACACCGTATTCTCATTGCATCGGCTTTAGACTATTTCCTGGCCTTTATATACTTTTATATAAAGGCGGCTATTTGGCCACCATTTCTCAAGGTAAAGATGGCAATTCTTTGGCCAAACTAAATGTAGTTAAAAAAACATTTTTAAAGTCATACTTTCTATTCAGATTTTATGAGTCTGAAGCTGACCTAGGCTAGTCTTCTGTCACACCTGAAGACAACTTGCTGTTTAGTATACAATGTGTTAATAGTATAAGCAGTGCAGACCACTGATAAGAGTAAACACAGTTAATTAAACAACTGTTTATTTATATACTTTTTTCCCTTTATCGCTTTTGGAGCCTGGGAGGTGTGAATGGTCTTTGTCTGTGTCGCTGCCTCCTTTCTCATTTCACGGAATTCGGTCTGCTCCACAAATGATGGGGAACAAAAATTCTATCGGATATTCGGTGCATAATCGGGTTTCTCTCGCCAATAGCTATTGAACCAAGCATGACATTCACACCTTTTTTTGTGTAAAAAGAAAAATACAAAACATATTTCGGATTTTAATCATCAATAGCTCTTAAACAAACAAACAAAGCTTATCATGACTATGAACATGAAGATTGAAGTCCTAAATCTTATTTTGTACAAAAAAAAAATGAATTGTTGTCCATCCACCCAGATTCAGAATATACAATTGTCATACTCATGGCATGCTTGGTTCCATAGTTATTGATGAGAGAAAAACCGAATATCTACACAATATCCAAAATAAAACACATTTTTACCTTGGTTGCTCCACATTCTCTGGGAGACTGTTCTTCTGCTGTGTCTAAACAGGGATAATTGAATATCCTCGGCCCAGCATTACAGACCACAAATCATGAGTCTAAGAAAAGCTATTGCCAGAGGAGTCTGTTTCATATAGTCACTCTCCTCGCACAACTCAAGCTTTCATATCTGTTTTGAGTGTCAGCTGATGGAAAGTATAAATCCCTAGTAGAGACTGTCTCGTTGTCTCTGCCATGGCTGTCCAGAGCCTCTGGTGTTTACTTGAGGGGCAGTGTGGAGAGGGCATGTGTGACTCATGCCGATTCAAAGCTGTGTTTGAAGTGAGAGTCTATGGCTATCTTTACAACAGGCATCTCTCGTAATGTGTCTGTTCTGTTCTGATGCAATTGTACACACACACACACACTCTTGCACAAACATGCAGCCCACTCAGCCTGGCAATTCATTGTCTTCAACAGAGCCCATAGAATAGGGGACATCTGTAGATGGTAGGGCATAGGATACTTTACACTAAGGTGTGCTCCAATTTGTGTGTGGGTAGGTAACCATGGCGACGAGGGGTCATTCCTCTTGCTCCTCGATGAGTAACCACACCAAGGAGAGAGTGACCATGGCTAAGGTGACCCTGGAGAACTTCTACAGTAACCTGATATCCCAGCATGAGGAGAGAGAGATGAGGTGCGTGCTATGGCATTGACACACACACACACGCACCATGCTCTCACATGCTGGAACTAGGAAGATCAGTGACATTGAAAGGGATCTGAAAAGCAAAGGTTGTTCCTCAAAACATGTCAGAAGCTGAGAAGGCAGCACAGTGCCACAAACAAGAGGAAGAGAGAGTAGAGGTGTTACACATCACTGACCTCAACTCGACCTCTCTCTCTGCTTAGAGCCTCACCCTGCCTGGGGGAGAAATGGGTGTAACCGCACCCTGCCAATGCGTGTAGGCAATACAATAAATGCAGTAGTAAAATAAGTCTGAACGATGTTTCAGTGTGTCTGTGAAATATGCTTTTCCCATGACTAGTGCTTTTCACAATTCATCTGGAAGTACTTTTAGTTTGATAAGATCTTGATTTACCCACTGTTGACCATCAGCAGTCCTACCAGGGTCCTGGGAAATTCATATTCAGTTGTTGAATTAAAATGCAATCCCATTCAATCAAAACCTGAATCCAGCAATGCCAGGGATAAGGTTAAATTAAATCGTTTTATACCTTTAATAACCTCTACAGGATCTGTGTACCCCCACGAGGGACGGTTGAGCTAATGTAGGCTAATGTGATTAGCATGAGGTTGTAAGTAACAAGAACATTTCCCAGGACATAGACATATCTGATATGGGCAGAAAGCTTACGTTCTGTTAATCTAACTGCACTGTTCAATTTACAGTAGCTATTACAGTGAAAGAATACCATGCTATTGTTTGAGGAGAGTACACCGTTATGAACTTGAAAATGTATTAAATAACCAATTAAGCACATTTGGGCAGTCTTGATACAACATTTTGAACAGAAATGCAATGGTTCATTGAATCAGTCTAAAACTTTGCACATACACTGCTGCCATCTAGTGGCCAATATCTGAATTGCACCTAACCTGGAATAGTACATTATGGCCTTTCTCTTGCTCTTCAAAGATGATGGGGAAAAACACACAAAAAACGTTTTTTTTTTTCTTTGTATTAACTTTTACCAGATCTAATGTGTTATATTCTCCTACATTAATTTCACATTTCCACAAACTTCAAAGTGTTTCCTTTCAAATGCTATCAAGAATATGCATATCCTTGCTTCAGGTCCTGAGCTACAGGCAGTTAAATTTGGGTATGTAATTTTAGGCAACATTTTTGAAGAAGGGTCCGATTTAACAAGGAACTCTGCTCTGCTAAAGTGCCAGTAATCCATCAGTTTTAACAATTTTGAACACCCACTGTTTAGCTTTGTATATGTGGCCAGAAGTCTTTTGTCAGTGCTGTGTATTATGTTGAGCTCTGTTTAGTCGAGAGAGAGAGAAAGAGTGTTTGAAAAGTCATACGGTTTATACAGTTAATACAGTTTGTCCAGTGGCTGCAGTTGTATCTCATATTTATGACTTCAGAAGCCGTTAGAGGCGTCTGAAAAATAAAGTTATGCACAAATCAAGCACCCAGTCACAGCTCATCCTACCCACAAACGAGCCGTGCCAAAAGAGGAAGTCCACACAAAGAATATTGTTCATGGTGTCACAGACCTGCTTTGAAAGGAGAATATACAATAATTATGGGGGCTGGTTTGGCTAAGCTCCCTCATTTTTTCAAGAAAAACATTTATGGTTTGTTTCTCTTTGAGAACATATGAATGGGTCATTCCTTTTCTGTCACCATTCCTCCATAACTGCCCCAAATAAATTAAAGAACAGGTAGTGTAGTGCTCAGTATGGAGCTGCAGGCTGGGAGGTGACTTCCTGAATCAACATATTTGACCCTAACCTTTGATTCTTGACCCCCGACCCCTATCTTGTTGCTAGGCAACAGAAGCTGGAGAGGGTGATGGATGAGGAGGGACTGCCTGATGAGGAGGTGAGTGTAGTAACACACGCACGCACACACACACACACACACACGACACAAACACAAACACTTACACATACCCTGTGTTGCAGAAGTGTATGCGGCGCTCCCAGCACGCACGTAAGGAGACAGAGTTCCTGAGGCTGAAGAGAACCAGGCTGGGATTGGAAGACTTTGAGTCCCTCAAGGTGATTGGTCGAGGAGCCTTTGGAGAGGTAAGCCTACATAGAGCTATTGCAGTCCTAGTTAGGTTATTACTATGTAATTAGTTATCATTTCACAATATAATAGCTTTGCGGGGTAAAAAGTGGGTTTGTCAATAAAGTGTAGCTGAGTTATGTTTGTTATCACGCTCTGGAGTGGATCCTACCATTTTCTCTAGTCCCTGCTGTAAGTTATCTATCACTCAGCAGCAATAGAGGAGAGTGGGGTAAGTTGAGTAATTTTTTACATTCAGCATCACTGATATCTGCATTTATTTTAGGATGTTGTGGATCCCTGGAAATAATAAGAATTCATGTAAACGTTACTGTTTTGATAACCTAGCTTGTCCAAAATAAGTGGTCTCTTGGCACAATTTATCCCGGGTATGGGTTAATCACGGTCACTTTTTGTCTTTTAATCATTTTAAGCATATTTTAACACAGGCTTAACACCTAACAAACACTTTTAACATAGTACAGCTCCTGTTGTTACCTCATATCCTTGTGCTCCCGAGTGGCATAGCGGCCTAAGACACTGCATCTCAGTACAAGAGGTGTCACTACAGTCCCTGGTTTGATTCCAGGCTGTTTCACATCCGGCCGTGATTGGAAGTCCCATAGGACGGCGCACAATTGGTTCGGGTTTGGCCGGGGTAGGCCGTCATTGCAAATAAGAATTTGTTCTTAACTGACTTGCCTAGTTAAATAATAACTTCTTTTTTTTAAATATCCCAGCGATAATGCCTTGCATTACTCCTGGGAAGAAAACACTTACATTTGCTCAACTTGACATTGGCTTAATGATTGGTTCACTTTACCCCACGGCCATTGGCTCAACATTTTTACTATAGTAGCCCACAAAGCTACAAGGATGTACTTTCATGATAGGTTTAGGACCTCCTATTGCAGCTTATAAAATGATGACCTCTTCCTAAATATTTGGTCAAATTATACATTTTGTATAGTTTATAATTATCCCACAAACAAGGGTGGCTCAATGTACCCCACTCTCACCTACAGTCCTGTGTTTTTCAGTCTGAACTGCCTAATCCACTGGTTTCAGAAAATAATTTGATGATGGCGATGATGTAAATCGCCTCCCATTTGCCATGACCTCATGAACTCATGTTGGCTCACCTTTGCCCTCTGACCAACAGGTGCGTCTGGTCCAGAAGAAGGACACAGGTCATGTCTATGCCATGAAGATCCTGCGCAAGGCTGACATGCTGGAGAAGGAACAGGTGTGTGTGTTTCTCTTTTTCTCTCTCTCTCTCTCTCTCTGGGTGTAACGTTCGTCGTTAAGGGTAGACCAAGGCGCAGCGTGATTTGGGTTCATCATATTTAATCAAATGTGAACAAGCAAAAAAAACTAACAATACAACGAACGAAAAGCTTCGTCGTGCAGAATACATGCAACCAAACAAAGACAAGATCCCACAACTGAAGGTGGGAAAAAAGGGCTGCCTGAGAATGATCCCCAATCAGAGACAATGATAGACAGCTGCCTCTGATTGGGAACCATACTAGGCCAACAAAGAAAAAGAAAACATAGATATACAAAAACTAGAGTACCCACCCTAGTCACACCCTGACCTAACCAAAATATAGAGAATAAACAGGGATCTTTAAGGTCAGGGCATGACAGTACCCCCCCCCCCCCCCAAAGGTGCGGACTCCGGCCGCAAACCTGAACCTATAGGGGAGGGTCCGGGTGGGCATCTACTCTCGGTGGTGGCTCCGGTTCGGGACGTAGCCCCCGCTCCCTACGCTGATCCCTCCGCTTCTGTGGAACCGGACCGTGGATCGTCGCCGGAGACTCCGGGCGTTGAATTGTTGCCGGAGGAACCGGACCGTGGATCATCGCCGGAGGCTCTGAACTGGGAACCACCGCCGGAGGCTCTGGACTGCAGCTCGTCGCTGAAGACTCTGGACTGCAGCTCGTCGCTGGAGGCTCCGGACTGCAGCTCGTCGCTGGAGGCTCCGGACTGGGGACCGTCGCTGGAGGCTCCGGACTGGGGACCGTCGCTGGAGGCTCCGGACTGGGGACCGTCGCTGGAGGCTCCGGACTGGGGACCGTCGCTGGAGGCTCCGGACTGGGGACCGTCGCTGGAGGCTCCGGACTGGGGACCGTCGCTGGAGGCTCCGGACTGGGGACCGTCGCTGAAGGCTCCGGACTGGGGACCGTCGCTGAAGGCTCCGGACTGGGGACCTTCGCTGGAGGCTCCTTTCCCTGGATCGTCACTGCAGGATCCAGGCCACGGATCGTCACTGGAGGCGTCGTGCCACGGATCATCACTGCAGTCTCCGTGCCACGGATCATCACTGCAGTCTCCGTGCCACGGATCATCACTGGAGGCTTCGTGCCACGGCTCATCACTGGAGGCTTCGGGCCACGGATCATCACTGGAGGCTTCGGGCCATGGATCATCACTGGAGGCTTCGGGCCATGGATTATCACTAGAGGCTTCGTACGTGGAGCCGGAACAGGTCTCACCGGACTGAGGAGATGCACTGGAAGCCTGGTGCGTGGAGCAGGCACCGGATACACTGGGCCGTGGAGGCGCACTGGAGGTCTCGAGCGTAGAGCTGGCACAACCCGTCCTGGCTGGATGCTTACTTCCGCCTGGCAAATGTGGGGCGCTGGCACAGAGCGCACTGGCCTGTGAATGCATAACACGGTGCCTGACCGGTCACATGCTCCCCATGGTAAGCACGGGGAGTTGGCTCAGGTCTGCACCCTGACTCCGCCAATCTCCACGTGTGCCCCCCCACAATTTTTTGGGGGGAGCTGCCTCTCGGGCTTCCGTTGTTGCTCTAACTCTTCGTACCGTCGCCGTTCCGCTCTCGCTGCCTCCATCTGCTCCTTTGGACGGCGATACTCCCCGGCCCTTGTCCAGCGTCCTTCTCCCTCCAGGATTTCCTCCCAGGTCCAGTCCTCCTGACCACGCTGCTTGGTTCGTTGGTTGGTGGGATCTTCTGTAACGTCGTTGTTAAGGGTAGACCAAGGCGCAGCGTGATTTGGGTTCATCATATTTTATTAAAATGTGAACCAGCAAAAAAAACAATAAACAATACAACGAACGAAAAGCTTCGTCGTGCAAAATACATGCAACCAAACAAAGACAAGATCCCACAACTGAAGGTGGGAAAAAGGGCTGCCTAAGTATGATCCCCAATCAGAGACAACGATAGACAGCTGCCTCTGATTGGGAACCATACTAGGCCAACAAAGAAAAAGAAAACATAGATATACAAAAACTAGAGTAGCCACCCTAGTCACACCCTGACCTAGCCAAAAAATAGAGAATAAACAGGGATCTCTAAGGTCAGGGCGTGACACTGGGCTCTATTTTAACAAACCTAACACAATGGTAAATCATAGCGCTGACGGTAGCGCTATAGGTTCGGGGCGGCAGAAATACTTTTGTTATTTGACGACTTGAATTATGGGTGCAGTAGCTGGCGGTGGCACGAAAGCCTGGGTTTTAATTACTAAACAAGTTGAAGGTGTGTCCAGGCTTGACCCCTTATTGCTCAATCAGAACGTGCTCCATGGCTAAATATGGGTTTCTTCAAGTTGTGTACGGTCTTTTATGTATTGCGTTGTCATCAACTCCAATTCAAATGTGAGTCCATTATAGCTTCGTTTGTTAAAAAGCCTCCAGAAACAGCATGTAGGCCTATCCCATCTTTGCTAAATACGTTGAACATGTTTGCAGTCAACATTGTAAGAAGCCTTATTGCATGGCTTCAATATGGAAATACATAGCATTCACTCTGATATAGGGGCTAGGCCTACTGTAAATTGCATTATGTCTGCCATGTCTGAGCCATGGACCTGCCAAATGATGTCAATAAGCAAGATTAAATTCCGAAAGAGAGCGAATCATTCTAATCAAATTCTTATCAAAAGGAAACAACAACTTGTTTGAAATAGGCTATGTCTAAATACTGTTACAGGCACCATAATTGCTCTCTTTGGGCGTATAATATTAAGGTAGACATTGTTGTAAACAAGTTGTTGCTTTTACTCACATCCAAAATAATAACGTGAGCAGGCAAAAAAATATATGTTTTTCTGCTTCCAAACCTGATCTTTTAATAAAGCTTATTATTGATTAAGATTTATTTCAAAGCAGTCTCACGAGCCAAACCCTTTATTGATAGGCTACTATTTGGCCAATGCATTGGGCAGAACAACAACAAAAAAACAGCCTTCATTGAGTGGGGGGGGGGGGGGGGGGGGGTGGTTTTTAATAAAATGAAATGGAAAAACAAGCAATCTTTCTAAATAGGATGGGGTCAGAAGCGTGACATCATAAATCGCATCTCGCGTCAATGTCTTAACATGACATTTGCACGTCTATTTAAAATACTAGGGCCCTGTCAATTGTTTCGCTGCCTACTGAGAGTGACTCCAAAATGTTTCAAGTCACTCTCAGTAGACCATTTAAAACCCCTTCATTCATAGGCTACTTAGCTAATACATGGCCAGGATAAAGAGATGCACCTATACGAAGCTGCTAAACCAGGCTATGCTCGGTTTTTAATCAAATTAAACGAAATGGGAGGGGAACAAATCGTTTTTTTATGTTTCTAAATACGAGATTCAAAGGCCCAAAAGACACATCTCTCTTTCCATTGGCACTGTGAGCCATCGCTGGATAGCCTGCGCTTCCACACTCAAATTCCATGCCATTATCAACTGTGTTACCGTTAAGACCAGCTTTTGGTGGGTCTTAACTGCCCTTTAGCACTGCATGAAATTGTCACTATGCACTTGTTTTTAAGGACACACCTCAAATATTGCCACTCCTCCCACCTCAGTGCAAGCGAGCTGATGTGTAATGCCAGTGCGCCAGTTTTTTTACAATGACGAAATTGCAAACTATTGTGTGTTCGACACTTGAGTCTCCTTAGCGCCTGCTGATAATAGAGCCCTGTGTCCCTTTTATTCACTCAGCTCAGACATGTACTGTATCCAAGGAAATGTACTGTATCTAAGGACATGTACTGTATCTAAGGCCACAGGATTACTTCACATTCCTCCTTAAGCCTTGTGTCGTGTTGAAACATATTCCTTATTTTCCCAACGCATTATGGATATTTAACGTTGTTTATGTAGCAACAGCAATGGCTATTTCTGAATGTACCCTCTCCCCCCTCTCCTCCACTGCCCTCGGATGGGACTGAACCTGTAGGCTTATTGATGTATACATTCTATGTGTTGTGTTTTGATGTTAGGTGGGTTAGCATTAGTGTAGAGAGATTGGGTGTGTGTGTTCCTTCTATGTGTTGTGTTTCGATGTTGGGTGGGTTGGCGTTAGTGTAGAGAGAATGTGTGTGTATGTGTGTTCATTTTATGTGATCTATGTGTTGTGTTTCTATGTTAGGTGGGCCATATCCGGGCTGAAAGGGACATCCTGGTGCAGGCAGACAGTCTGTGGGTGGTCAAGATGTTCTACAGCTTCCAGGACAAGATGAACCTCTACCTACTCATGGAGTTCCTACCTGGAGGTGTGTGTGTTTGTGTGTGAAGTGTGCACGTGCATGTTTGCAGTTGTGTGTGTGTGTGATGCTGATGCTCTTTGTGGCACTCCATGCAGGTGACATGATGACATTGCTGATGAAGAAGGATACTCTGTCAGAGGAGGAGACTCAGTTCTATGTGGCTGAGACGGTCCTGGCCATAGACTCGATACACCAGATGGGCTTCATACACAGAGACATCAAACCTGACAATGTACTGCTGGACTCCAAGGTACATATACACAGAACATGCTATATAATACATACATGCAAGCAAACACACACACACTCTGTAACGTACGCGCTTGGAGTCAGGAAGCCGGTGCAGAAGGTACGTTTAATGATAAGAGACGGCAGATAAACAAAACATGAGAAGCATACTGAACGAGAACAAAACCAATACTGCCTAATGACTGAGGCTACTGAGGGCTAAATAAAGGGAGAGTATTCAAGGGGATGATGAGGTCCAGGTGTGCGCAATGATGGTGCCAGGACCTGTGGTTAGTAGACCGGCGATGTTGAGCGGCAGCTGGAGTAGGCGTGACACTCGGTCTGGCTCGGGGTCCACGGAGCCAGGGCTGGCTGATATCCCAGGACGCACTGGAAGGGAGTCAGCCCGGTAGAGGAGTGACGAAGTGAGTTCTCTGCGTACTCCGCACTGGGAAGGAACCGGGCCTACTCCCCCTGCCGGTCCTAAGGAACCTCCCCAGCTTCTGGTTAGTCCTTTCCACCTGCCCGTTGGACTGAGGCCAGTACCTGGATGTGAGGCTGGCTGTGGCCCCCAGCTTCTCCGTGAAGGCTCTCCATACTCACGATGTGAATTTGGGGCCACGGTCGGAGATTATGTCCACCCGGAAGGCCTCAGGGCCAGAACATCTGCTGGAACAGTGTCTCAGAGACCTGGAGAGCGGCAGGGAGACCAAAGAGAGGGATAAAATGGCAGGATTTAGAGAATCTGTCCACAACAACCGTAATAGTGGTGAAACCATCAGACGGGGGGAGATCAGTGACAATGTCTATGGACAGATGGGTCTGAGGCCGCTGAGGCATGGGAAGGGGAAGGAGGTTCCCTGCTGGAGCATGCCAGGGAGGTTTAGTTTGGGCACATACGGAGCAGGAGTTGACAGAGTGGGCAACGTCCTGCGCCAAGGTGGACCACCAGTACTTAGCGGAGATGGATTGAATGGTACAGGTGATACCTGGGTGTCCAGCGGCGAGGGATGTGTGCGCCCAGGTCAACAGCCTATCTCTTACCCCCGTGGGAACATAGACTCGTTCAGTGGGGCAGGTAACAGGTGCGGGTTTCCTCTCCAGAGCCTGGCGGATGTGGAACCACAGGGTAAGGGAAAGCAGGGCTTCAGGCATCCTGGTGCCGAGGCGGTGCGAAGGCGGTGATTCTCATCCTTCGACCAGGATAAGGTGGGGTTATGACGTTGGAGCCACGGCAGGCTGAGGATGACTTTGTGTACGGGTGTAGTGATGATGAAGGCTTTCTTGGTGCATGGCTCCCACGGTGAGGTTGAGTGGTGCTGTGATGTGCGTGATAGTGCCGGATCCCAATGGTCGGCTTGGACCGGAAAAGGAGAGGAGAGCGGGTATGAGGTGATGTTAAGGGAGGAGGCGAGGGCCTGGTCGATGAAATTCCCCGCGGCACCGGAGTCCACTAGAGTTCTAGCGACAACACCTGAGGGACAGCCAGCCAGTGAAATGGAAACCAGGAAGGGTTTGGCGGAAAACGCTGATGATGGAATACTCACGCCTACCCTGGGAGACGGATGATCACGGGACCGCCCCTCTGCCCTAGTGGACCCCGTGTTGGGACGCACCGGACAACACTGAAGCTGGTACCTCTCCTGGCCGCAATAGGAACACGACGTCGCTCTGCTAAGGACAGGTGTTTGGCCCCTGCCTCCATGGGTTCAGGCACTGCCTCAGAACGGCCAAAGGAGGAGGGCGAGGGGTGAGGAAGGTTCCGGCACTCCCAAAGAAGGTTGCTGTAGTAACCTGGTATATTTATGTTAAGCATTATGTTTACCAATAGATGGCAGTATTGACTCAATACGGGATTTGCTTTCAGTTATCCGTAGCCGTTTAGTCTGTCATAAAACCGTGCTCGGAAAAGCCTCAGGAAGCTTACGCAAGGTGCATTCCGGTAATGTTATTCTAAGTAAGAATTAAATAATAAAACGTACTTATGTGTCCGGTGTCATCAATCTAAGAAGCATCCTAAGATACTACAGTTGTCCAGACAGATGGCCATCGCGATGAGTGCGTCCAAAGAAAGGTTGTTGTCCCGGCACGCCAGCTCCGTCTGAACCGCCTCGCGCAGTCCTCTACGGAATAGGGTGCAGAGCACCGGTTCATTCCATCCGCCGGAGGCTGCCACGGTCCGGAAGGTGAGGGCGTACTCAGCAATGGTCTGGGCATCCTGCCGGATTTGGAATAGTCGGTCACCTCCTTCTCTGCTCTCCGGTGTATGGTCGAAGACCGCCCTTAACAGAGCCATGAACCTCTCATATGAACCCATGAATACAAACAGGTTGAAATCTGGTTGAAATAACGTCATTAAAGCAGGTTGAAATCTGGTTGAAATTATGTAATTACAAACAGGTTGAAATTACGTAATTACAAACAGGTTGAACTCTGGTTGAAATAACGTCATTAAAACAGGTTGAAATCTGGTTGAAATTATGTAATACAAACAGGTTGAAATTTGGTTAAAATAACGTCTTTCCTGTTTTGCTTTTTTACGACCAAATCTTTAAAATAAATTATGTAAATGTCATGTTATAGTAGGGTCCAGACACTTTTTTGCGATTTCACTTGTTTTGGAGAAACTTACCTCAACCAGTGATTCACTTCCTCGTCCTTGTTGTGCTGTACGGGAGGCTCCGAAAAATATGAACAAATTCTCCAAAAACACCCAAATACGTCCTTTTAGAAACTGAAAAGCTCTCAGTATAGTGATGCAGGTCTTTAGATGTTGTACACAAAATTGTGTCATTCAGAACTTTGGAACGTTATATTTCAATTAGTTGCAACACGAGTGATACCGCTCTGTCCATTCTATCAGCAAGCTACAAGGAGAATGGAACAGCTGGATAAAGGAAACAGAGTCGCACAAAATGCAATGTAACGTTGCGATGAAGTTCAGAATGACAATTTTATGTGTACAACATCTAAAGAACTGCACCACTCTATGTTTGCGTTTCTAAAACAATGTATTTGGTTGTTTTTGGTGCACTTGTTCATGTGTTTTCAGAGCCCCCTGTACTGCACAACGAGGATGAGGAAGTGAATTGCTGGTTGGGGTAGGTTTCTCAAAAACAAGTGAAATCTAAAAAAAAGAAAAAGTGCTCTGGACCCTTCTTTAATCTATAACATGCCATTTACATTTATATTTTTTGATTCGGTTATAAAAAAAAAAAGCAATCAACCAGATTTCAAACAGGTTGAAATCTATTTGAAATTACATCAACACACACACACACACAGGAGGATTACATCAGCATTAGAATGCGGTGATCTTCCTGAGTGTCGAGTCTGAAACTGTGTTGTGGATTTATAAATTTCAAAGTCACCACAGGAAGTGTGATTTCAGAAACACTCTGGTGTTGTCATGCATTATTACTGAAACATCCCCAGGAAGTGGTGTAACACAAATAACCGTGTGTGTGTGTGTTCAGGGCCATGTGAAGCTATCAGACTTCGGCTTGTGTACAGGGTTGAAGAAGGCCCATCGGACAGAGTTCTACAGGAACCTCAACCATAGCGTTTCCAACGACTTCAGTAAGTACAACAATAAAGCTATACTCAATGAATTTAAGTATATACAATTAGTAGATACAATTAGAAAGCTAATACAACTATATATTTGTCATGAATCTTCCTCCTGGGTGCTTAGCTGTAACTGAGTTGTGCCTAAGACCAATCATTTATTCTCCACAGCATCTCAGTACATGAACTCCAAGAGGAAAGCAGAGACCTGGAAGAGGAACAGACGACAGCTGGTGAGTATCATGGAGCTCTGGCTACCTTTAGTCACTACTCCACTGGAGGATCGGTCTTAAGCCCAAACTTCCTCATAAACACAGCAAAGATGACTGTAGTTGTTAATAAGGGTATAAGACGGTTTACCAATGGCCTCTGCTTTTGAAATGTGTTGGTTATCCGTGTTCATTCACTCATAGGAAAAAGTGTTCTCTCCTGTAAAGAGTAGAGCATCTCCAAAACCACATTTTCTCTTCGTGCGAGAGAGCCTGTCGTTCTGTATAGACCTGATTTTCTAGATGAAATGAGGAAGGCCAGTGTAGTAGCAGAGATACAGTACACATCTGGTGTGCAGATGGTTGGATGTCTGTCCCTTTTTATGGGCTGACATTTACAGCACGGTTACAGTTACGTCAGCTTGGTTTCCACAGCGAATGTACTGTGTGGCATGGTAAGAGAAAAAGGCTAGGGTTGACTGCATTTTAATTAGGTCAATTCAGAACATTACTTGAAATGGTTATTCATTTCAGGGGCTAGAGGTTGTTTTACTGACTGGGCTGTGTCTAAAGCAGGGCGTACCTCTTACCCTCTCAACTCTCCTCTCTCTCTCTCTCCTTTCCTCTCTCTCCTTTCCTATCTCCCTCTCTCAGGCTTTCTCCACTGTGGGAACTCCAGACTACATCGCCCCGGAAGTGTTCATGCAGACCGGATACAACAAGCTCTGTGATTGGTGGAGCCTGGGGGTCATCATGTACGAGATGCTGATTGGTAGGAGTGATCGGTTGATTGGAACACAGGCACTAACTTGCAAGAAGTAAGTTATGATTGAATTAGGATTGCTGTCTAAGTTTCTTTGTTTCTCTCCAGGCTACCCCCCGTTCTGTTCGGAGACGCCCCAGGAGACATATAAGAAGGTGATGAACTGGAAGGAGACTCTGGTGTTCCCTCCGGAAGTCCCCATCTCAGAGAGGGCCAAGGAACTCATCCTCAGGTGAGCACCAGTACACTCTTGGAAAAAAGGGTTCTAAAATGGTTCTTTGCAGAGGGATGGAGTTCTACCAATAACCATTTCCATTTGAAGAATCCTTTTTGGAAGATGAGGGTTCTTTGTAAGGCAAAGGGTTCAAACTAGAATCTTTCTCATCCTAAGAACCGTTTTAGGAAGGAAGGGTTCTTTGGATGGCAATAAGGATTCTTTGAAAGACAAGAAGGGTTCTACATAGAACCCTTGTGAATCTAAATAAGCTTTTTTATTGTATTTTATTTTAAATAGTGCCTGAGCATTCCTGTTTATCTCGGTGTTTAAAGTTGAACCCTCGTGAGCTTAAAAGGATAGGTGTAAGAATGTTTTAAACTGCACCTACACTACCGTTCAAAAGTTTAGGGCCACTTAGAAATGTCCTTGTTTTCGATGAAAACATACATGAAATGAGTTGCAAAATGAATAGGAAATATATTCAAGATGTTGACAAGGTTATAAATAATGATTTTTAATTGAAATAGTAATTGTGTCCTTCAAACTTTGCTTTCGTCAAAGAATCCTCCATTTGCAGCAATTACAGCCTTGCAGACCTTTGGCATTCTAGTTGTCATTTTGTTGAGGTAATCTGAATGGATTTCACCCCATGCTTCCTGAAGCACCTCCCACAAGTTGGATTGGCTTGATGGGCACTTCTTACATACCATATGGTCAACCTGCTCCCACAACAGCTCAATCGGGTTGAGATCCGGTGACTGTGCTGGCTACTCCATAATAGACAGAATACCAGCTGACTGCTTCTTCCCTAAATAGTTATTGCATAGTTTGGAGCTGTGCTTTGGGTCATTGTCCTGTTGTAGGAGGAAATTGGCTCCAATTAAGCGCCGTCCACAGGGTATGGCATGGCTTTGCAAAATGGAGTGATAGCCTTCCTTCTTCAAGATCCCTTTTACCCTGTACAAATCTCCCACTTTACCACCACCAAAGCACCCCCAGACCATCACATTGCCTCCAACATTCTTGATAGATGGCGTCAAGCACTTCTCCAGCATATTTAAATTTTTTCTGCGTCTCATGGATGTTCTTCTTTGGGATCCGAACACCTCAAACTAACATTTGTCTGTCCATAACACTTTTTCCCAATCTTCCTCTGTCGTGTCTGTGTTATTTTGCCCATCTTAATCTTTTATTTTTATTGGCCAGTCTGAGATATGGCTTTTTCTTTGCTACTCTGTCTTGAAGGCCAGCATCCCGGAGTCGCCTCTTCACTGTTGACGTTGAGACTGGTGTTTTGCGGGTACTATTTAATGAAGCTGCCAGTTGAGGACTTGTGAGGCGTCTGTTTTTCAAACTAGACACTCTAATGTACTTGTCCTCTTGCCCAGTTGTGCACAGGGGCCTCCCACTCCTCTTTCTATTCTGGTTAGAGCCAGTTTGCGCTGTTCTGTGAAGTGAGTAGTATACAGCGTTGTACGAGATCTTCAGTTTCTTGGCAATTTCTCGCATGGAATAGCCTTAATTTCTCAGAACAAGAATAGACTGATGAGATTCAGAAGAAAGTTCTTTGTTTCTGGCCATTTTGAGCCTGTAATCAAACCAACAAATGTTGATGCTCCAGATACTCAACTAGTCTAAAGAAGGCCAGTTTTATTGCTTCTTTAATCAGAACAACAGTTTTCAGCTGTGCTGATTTCAAAAGGGTTTTCTAATGATCAGTTAGCCTTTTAAAATGATAAACTTGGATTAGCTAACACAATGTGCCATTGGAACACAGGCGTGATGGTTGCTGTTAATGGGCCTCTGTACGCCTATGTAGATATTCCATTAAATATCTGCCGTTTCCAGCTTCAATAGTCATTTACAACATTAACAATGTCTACAGTGTATTTCTGATCAATTTGATGTTATTTGTATGCACAAAATATTTGCTTTTCTTTCAAAAACAAGGACATTTCTAAGTGACCCCAAACTTTTGAACGGTAGTGTGTGTGGGAATATTTGTACACAGCAAATTGGCCAGTGTTACCTAGTGTTGATTTTTCAGTGAAACATTTTTAAGGTTGATTCAGGAGTTAAATTAACTCTATAAAGAGCTAAATTAACACTCAGGGGTTTAAACAAACCCAACTGTTGGTGTTAATGACCAAAGGTAAATGTGTGATTGTGTCATTTGTACTCTGTGTAGAGTAAAACACTCAAAACCACACCCATCGTTAACATGTTTCCTAGCATGCTCTATAGCAGGTTGTTGTCTCCTATGGGGACAAACCGAAGGACCCTATATGGTTCTACTTAGCACCTTTTTTTCTAAGAGTGCACTACATATAACATGGTCAAAAAGAGAGAGAGAGATGGATAAACAGTCCATAGAGGCCATTGTAGAGTATGTTATTCTTGATAAGAATGAACGTCAACTAAATGGTTCAATTGTAAAACATGAATGTCATCTCAAGCTAATACTGTATCTCTGGCAGGTACACTTCTATGTCCCTTTATGTGGTTGTTCTCAGGATCAACATTTTGGTTTATTCCTACTTAGGTTCTGCTGTGAGGGAGATCATCGGATCGGGGCGACAGGGGTGGAGGAGATCAAGAGAAACCCATTCTTTGAGGGAGTCGATTACGACCACATCAGGTACACAGGGACTTCTTTCCAGGAACAGTTTATAGGCAAAACAATTCGTTTTTTTATATATATATACCTCGGCGGTCCAAGAAGTCCAGGTCTTACTACAGTCTTACTGTGTTTGTCGCCCAAACCAGGGAGAGACCTGCAGCGATCCCCGTGGAGATCAAAAGCATAGACGACACATCAAACTTCGACGAGTTCCCTGAGTCGGACATCCTCTCACCCACAGGTGAGACAAAGACAAGCGTTTCGGCAGAAACTATTTTCTTGTGTCTTTCATAGTTTGTGTGTTATTCTTGACTGTGTGTGTGTGTGTGTGTGTGTGTGTGTGTGTGTGTGTGTGTGTGTGTGTGTGTGTGTGTGTGTGTGTGTGTGTGTGTGGTTGTACAGTACACCTTGTGGCTATCAACTCTAAATTTCTCCCTTTCTCCTTGTCTATTTCCGCTCCCTCTTTCTTCTCCCTCTTTCGTCACTCTCCTTTCTCGCCCCCTTTCTCTCTCTCTCCCCCCAGCTGCAGCAGCACCCACCAAGTCTCCAGCAGCAGCAGCTGCAGCGGAGGCTGACTATAAAAATAAGGACTGGGTCTTCATCAACTACACCTACAAGCGATTCGAGGGCCTGACAGCCAGGGGAGCCATCCCTTCCTACATGAAGGGAAGCAAGAGATGAACTCTGACCCTATAACCTGTGCTGCAATGACCCCCTGATTCCCATATCCCCCGCAGCACCCAGATACCTTCACACAACGGTTCAGTTTCATAATACAAATATGTTTTTTTTTTTTTACAAAATTCAACTGTTAAGCTGTTCTATTTCCTGCAGGCCTTCTGAACCAGGATTCTGAGAAATCTGGTTGAACCAACTCTAACCAGTTCATTATACCCTGTGGATACATGGTTGTAACCACAGTTTGGCCTTCTGTGACTTAGGGCCCAGTAACCGGGTTTCCCGGATGTGAAAACCACCATTCTTCTTTCACTGTCAATGCATGTTTGGATGAATTATCAGTAAAATTTTTACAGTGTGTAACAATAACTCATCTCAAATATGCTTTCTCGCTGTGTAGGAAGAATGTCAATTTTATCTTCGATACCAGGATAGCAGTTTTGATTGAATAGGGCCCAATTTCTCAGAGCTGAAGCCCGGCTCTTACTTTCCCACCAGCACTGAACTCTGATGTACAGCCTTATAGCTGTCCCCTTGTGTCCCTCCAGAACCTTCTCCCCACTCTTCTCCTCAGCCTGTCATACGGTTAATAGGGAAACGTCTCTACTGTTCTCTAGGAAGCTGGCAGGTTCACAGCAGTCTGTCTCACTACCCCTGTGACGTCATTAGATCACCGCTTGCCTCAGAGAGAGGAGTTCTAACAATGCTATTTTTAGCATTCTATTTCTGTGATTCCTGTGATGTCATCAGTCCGAGTGAGTGAGAATGTTCAACAAAGGACGGAAAATTCCATGGTAGTCTAGCTACTCCTCAGTAAGGGGTTTATTGAGGAAGCACTTCTCCATCACTGCCTTTGTTGGTTGTCTCAACTTTTAATGTGCCCTGTTATTTCTTTTATCATTTTGTAATGTATCATTTTCATAATACAGACGTTTTCAGAAAGGTTCATTCGAATGCTTTGTTGGATTGAAATAGTACTAGTCTTCAGGGATATAACTAATGCTGGTTGTGTGTGTATGTTGAGCTGTCTGAATGACACTACCTTGAGACATCATGTCCATTTTATATGCCTTACCCAAAGAACTCCAAGAGCTGTACATTAGTTTTAAATTGGAATCCCCCTTTTTTTGTTTCATGTTAAATTGTTTGTATGCAGGATGGAATGCTCTAGACTTTTTGCTCACCCGACAGTGCTTGATTTTTTTTACAGCTGCTCTTTCTAAAGCTGGTATTTAATGAAAGGCTTCTCATGTTACGTTTTTTTCCCCATATAGTATTTTTAACTCAAAAAGGAACCACTGTTTTATGCACAATGCTGGGGATTTATGAATTTCACGTACATTTAAAACTTCAGCAAATATGAAATATAGAGCTTGAACTTTCACATATATCTGTGTTAAAGCACTTTCAGCACTGTTAGTGTGTGTATGTGCGTATTATGTAAAAAAGGAAAACAAACTTGGCCTCACTTTACACCTTCCATGAGTAACTACAGGATAGCTTTTACTAGATGAACTACTGCAGTCAGGTAGTAGTAGGCCTAACACTAACCATTTGTTCTCACTCTTTTATTTTTCAAGAGACTAAAATGGTATGTGCTATAGAACTACTTGTACTTAAATGTAATTACATAGATTATTCCCACATAGTAACCCAGTAGTAATACCTGTGTAAAGTGATGCAACATTTTTTCCCCAGATAGACGACTGAATGATGTTGACGGTTAGTTCTCCACTCGTTCTGATTTTCACTCGAGTGCTTTAAGGTCTTTGTACCCGCTGGAGAAGTAAACTCTGAGCAGCTGCTTAGCATGATAGACTCTTACTAGTGTAATGCTGTTTGAAAAGGTGCAGATGCCAAATAGGCGGTACAATAATTCCCATTACGTCTGCTTATGTTTTTTAAAATAGCCTATATTTTGTATCAATGCTCACACCAAGCTGTTCCTTTTGAACAAGGAAAAATATTGATATGCAAATGAGTACATGTATAAACCGCAGTCATTTCTCTGCTGGGTGACACATATACTATGTATAGATCTGTGTGTGTATGTGTGTGTATCTTATTGAATCCTTCTGTATGAGGTTTGAATGTTTTCAGCTCAACTATATTTCTCAGCAAAGGAGAACACATGTTCACTATGAGAAAAAAAGCTTTAAATGCTGAGAAATTATTTAATCTTTCAATAAAACATTTGTACAATTCTGGGGCATACTGTTGTTTCTTTTTTATGCCTTTGTCAGCATGGCCATCTTTTCTATGAGATGTCAACCTGAGGTTTTATTTATCAGAACACAAAATCATGAAGTTAGCTATGCCATCATTTTATTTCGGTTTCCCGTGCAGCTGCAACAATTACTTGAACAAATTCTTTGAACAAAAACGATGGAAATACTTTAAACAATAATATTAACTGCAACCTTTATATAAATGTAGAAAGCATATAAAATGTAATCGGTCATAAAAGGAAAAAAAGAGCACACACACACACACACACACACACTTATTATGACATAATACATTCTAAATGAGGAAACACTAGATATACTCTGGTAAGGTCTAGTTATCTACTGTAAACATCCTCCTTGTCCAAATCCATGTGTGTATGTGTGCGTACATGTGTACATGTCTGTGTTTCATGCGCATCTGTTTCTGTATGCGTACATGGGTTGGACTGTATGGTCATGGAGGTTTGTTTGAGTGTGTCTGTAAACTCACACATCCTGAGTGGAAGACAGGCTGATGTGGTAACTGATGACGGCCTCGGGTAGAAGTTGCCCCAAAACACAGATCTAGGGCTAGATTATTTCAGATCTCCGCTTGCTGACACCCACATAGAGGTCACAGGTGGAACTGCATTAGAGCTGTCAAATCAACAGGCGCTCCCGGCGTTATACCTAAAGCGGACATTGCCATTGGCTGCACGGTATCGCATTAACAGAAATCTCATGCAGCCCTGTTTACAAGTTAGAACACTGGAATGTGAGATGTAATCTACACCTCAATTAGGCTGATAGAAATCCTCATTATTTTGTTTAATGATTTTGAATTTGAGCGTCATTATTTCTATACAGCCTACACATTCTCGGTCTGAACTTCTAACACAAGTGGGACGGTGTGGCTTCATGAGATCACCAGAGCAGCTGCTCACTGATTTGACAGCTCCAACCCAGTTACATCTCCGACACGCCAGAACATCAGCTATGCGGGTGTCGTCTATCGCTGGTTAATGCTTGATCTGATTGAATCTAGGCCCTAGTATCAGCGCAACCTTAACCTTGCCAAACCCTGACCTTGACCAATAGGGAAAAAAAAAAAAAACTATACCCAAGGTCAACTTCTACCCTCTCCTCAACTATCATTGGTGGGTGGGGGTGGGGCCTGAGACTGGGGGCGGGGATCAGGGCTGATCAGCCTATCCAGCTCATCGACCTGCGGGTTGGGTGTGGCTGCGGGTCGTGTTGGCTCCCCCAGAGAGGCGATGAGGTTGGGGACACTCTTGCTTCGGACGCACTGGAAGTCCACGTGTCGACTCTTCCCTTCCTCCTTCTCCCAGGACAGCTGGATGAAGGGCCGCTGCACGTAGTTATAGATGACCTCTGACCTCCCACCGGGACGGCGCTTCACCTTCTCCTTACAGGTAGGGTACCCTGGGATACATGAGGACCAGACGCACATCATGTTCACTATCTCTGTAGGGTTTGCAGATTTGAGGGAAGCAAAATGTAGCCTATGGCATTGGAAGACTTGGGGCTAGATTCAATAAGTATAAGATTTGTGTTATTGCACAATTTAAATGGAAATATAATTTTCGATTGAGACGACATATCCCACTGGGCACAGACGTCAGTTCAACGTCTAGTTTTGATTTAAATACGGTTGAGTTGTCAACTAACGTGAATTCAACGTGAAATCAACAAACAATTTCACCATGTCATTGGATTTAGGTTAAAAGCTGGATGAAAAAAAGGAGAATGTCTTGACGTTGATGACTTTTTGCGTATCCAATCAGTTTTCCACATTGATTCAACATCATCACATAACATATATTTTTTTTATTGAAATAACGTAGAAACAGCTTTGATTCAACCAGTTTTGCCCAGTGGAATGCAGCGTGTAACACAAATGCGGGAACATAGCCTTTAAATTTCAATCTAGCTATAGACGGGTTGGTTGCTTAGCAACAAAACCTCTGTATGCAACTATAGGGCAAAACAGACGGGGTTGGCTTAGATTGTTGATAACATGCCAACTATATTTAGTCTCCAATGTATATTGAAAATACATTTTCACAATGAGCACTTGTTGTTTCTCAAATACATCGTTACAGTTGTTGGTTAGCTAGCTAGCAAATGTTTTGCCATATTAGCATTGACATAAAATCAGACAAAACACCTCAAAACAAGACATAATATCAATAACAAGATGAAACGTGCCACTTAAGATTCCTCTCAATGTTACTAGCTATCTTGCCATCCAGAATCACAACAAAACATGGACTTCGTCCCCATTAAAACATGTGCATCATTTTCATTTCTGCTAACCCATATATAGCATGGATCTTCCGCGATACGGATTGAATCTAAGCCTTATTTCTTATACCTATTTGTTTCTTTCAGATATTCTGACACCTAAGCAGAAGAGGCTAGGAGAAGAGGCTGAGGGCTAGCGGGTTGATTTGGGACATGGTAACGGACTCACCCTCAATGCCGATGCGAATGTTCTTCAGTCCTCTCTCCTTTAACAGTGCTTTGGCCACATCTCTGTTCTCTATGTACTTGAAGAAGCGGTAGAGCTTGGTGCTGTACAGAACTGGGAACATTGAAGAGAGAGAGAACAGGAAATAATATTGAACAAAGTGCTCACTCCAAAATTATTCATAATTATTTTCCAAAAAAGGTTGGGGCACTAGATTCTCAAAAGTCTAAAGTATAGAAAATGAAACAAACAGCACTGTCCGAAATATACATGTCAATGATCTATTTTATTAATAATGTATGATTCATTATAATTACCCTGAGAGAGTTGAAGGACTAGGTCACTTACTCTGTGAGTACTCCTCTCCCATGGGTGGAGGGTTGTCATGGTCCCAATCCACTATGTCATCATCTGTGAGAACTACGATGTGACACTCCCTCTCCCCCTCCTGAGCACTAGACACCATCACCGGAACAACTAGCTCCTCTAGGAAGACATCAAACTGACGCTTTGCACCATCGTTGGACAGCTCATGCAGCAATGCACCTGGGACAGGAACGAATGGTCACACCATTTGAACTATGACCTCTGATTTGACATCATAGTCTCTTGTACATGGCAAAATGTATATTTCAATAGTGAAAATTCAAGATGAAGAAGACTCGGCAATTAGGAACAGGTTTTGAAAAGTGGTTTAACTTCATTTTGAAAACTGTGCATGCAATAATTGCAAAACATTACTCAATGTTTCGGTTTTGAACTGGGCCCTGGTCAAACCCGGTGTGACTGTGCTACTCACTGAGGTCTCGGCACCTGACGGTACTGTAGTCAAAGTTAATACAGAGGTAGTCACACGCTTCTCTGAGCTCAGACACTGACACCCCCTCTGGACACTGCAGGATACCCCCTTTGTAAAAGTCCTGCGAGAGAGGGAGAGAGAATGAGAGAGAGAGTCAAGGGACAGAGAGGAAGAGGGGGGAGAGAGAAACACAGTAGGTTAGTTTAGGTAAGGGAAGATATAAGCAATTTCATAACTCAGTGGAACTATTTTAAGTGAAACACACCAGGACGACTTTGAATATGCTGGCTCCGATTCCCTCAGCGATCTCATACTCTCCCTTGGCGTTTGGCCGGGTGAAGTGACGGGCAGGACCAAACATCCTGAGAATTCAAATGTGTTATTTATTTATTTCATTATACTAAATGTCCTCACAATAAGCATTTCCGAGTTTAATGCATGTTGAAAGCCTTGTCTGTGTAGATGTCCAGTTACCATTCAAGTCTTATTTCCTTTCTTTAGTGCAGTGTTGTCACACCCTGATCTGTTTCACCTGTCTTTGTGCTTGTCTCCACCCCCCCTCCAGTTGTCGCCCATCTTCCCCATTATCCCCAGTGTATTTATACCTGTGTTCTCTGTTTGTCTGTTGCCAGTTTGTTTTGTTTCGTGAAACCTACCAGCGTTTGTTCCCCTGCTCCTGTCTGTTCTTGCTCCTGTTTTCTAGTCCTTCCCGGTTTTGACCGTTCTGCCTTCCCTGACCCTGAGTCTGCCTGCCGTTCTATACCTTGCCCCACCTCACTGGATTATTGACCCCTGCCTGCCCTGACCCTGAGACTGCCTGCCGTTCTGGACCTTTTGCAGCCTCTCTGGATTACTAACCTCTGCCTGTCTTTGACCTGCCGTTTGCCTGCCCCTGTACTATAAATAAACTTTTGTTTCTTCAACACTGTCTGCATCTGGGTCTCACCTGAAACCTGAATCATAACAATGCCTCCATTGTGTATGCGAGAGAAGGTGTTAATGAGAGGAATATTCCTGGGTAATATTTGACCAATCTCAGATTATTAGCCCAGATTAACCCAAATGGCCAATGGGTCAGAGTAAACATCTCTGAGACTAGAAACAAACCACTCTGAAATGATTCCTGAGGGATTAGGGTTTTGTTAGTGTTTCTTCTTTATCTGTCCCTGGTCTAATAATAGGCTGTACTACTGTATTGGACACGGTGGTGATCCACGCGTGCCTGATGACTAACCTGGCCTGAGACCTGAAGACTTGCGCTAAGGCTTTGGCTGATTTAGGTCAGTGGGCTAGCACAATCTCAGTCTGTTATAATATAATAAAATAGTCTAAATCTGACACACTGATTGTGATGCTTAGGGGTCTGGACTTTACCTCCCCAGCATGGTGTCAGGGTGGGCGGTGAACAGGGCGGGGTCCACCACAAAGTGAGTCCCGTCCACCATCAGGGTCACCCGCTCATGGGGGAGGCGAGACAGGGGAGACAGGTTCTTCTCACCCCTCCCCTCACGTTGGAAGTCTGGACGTGCTGCCATGTCAATGTCTGGGAGAGAACAAGTGCCATCACAGTTGACCTCATGGATTTACATTTGTGCCAGAGATATCCTACAAATATGTCAACTGACAAATGTGGCCAAAACCATGAGGCAGTGAGGACACTGGCTCTGACATGGCTTTATCCCCCATTACTCCAACACAGCCATATCAGGGTTAGACGGAAACAAAGGTGGACTGGAGCAAAGACATGCCCTACTGTACTGTAGGTCTAATTGATGGTATGGGGTCAGACAACTAGTAGTATTCAGGCCTTCAAACTGGCCATCCCACTGAGTCAGTGAGCCTATTAGCCTGGTGCCCTGGACCCATCTGCTACTGTCAGCCTCCTCACTAAGTCCCGAGAGAAGGAGGAGATTACTGCAGTAGCGTACCGTAGCTGCACAGTAACATGCCAGCTTTTCCAGCCTCACCAGTTCTCCCAGTTATCTGGACTGGGATTGAGACAGACAGCAGCAGGAGGAGGGGTCATGGGAATAACTGTCGAGTGATGAAGTCGACAACAGTGGCCACAATACTCTCTGTCTTACATACAGTATCTGCTTGGGTCTCTGACATTGAAGATTGTTTTGCTACTAACAAACCTGGCATTCATCTCCCACCAACAGGACTGTGACATCCCTCCTGCACTTAAACTTAGTATTCAGCTGAGACAACAGAAATAAAGCATTACATACAGAAGTGAATGTGAGAGGACAAAGAGTAGGTATTATTCCAGTGGAATGAGAGATTTTGTTATTATTTTTATTTAACCTTTAGTTAACTAGCCAGTTAAGAAGAAATTCTTATTTAATGACGGCCTACCGGGGAACAGTGGGTTAACTGCCTTGTTCATGGGCAGAAAGACAGATTTTCACCTTGTCAGCTCAGGGATTCGATCCAGCAGCAATCTTTCCGGTTACTGGCCCAACGCTCTAACCACTACGCTCTACCCAACGCTCTAACCACCTGCCGCCCAATTAGAACCTGTCTAATGAGAATAACCATTAGACAGGCCGTAAACTATGTTAATTTAGCTTTTCAAAGTAAAATAGATGTAGTAAAAGGGTAATTAGTTAAAGGGTAATTAATGCGTGGGTTATTCTACTGGTATAACACCTGAGTTGTAACAATGGTCTTCAACGGTGTGCAGTGCACAGCATTCCATTGTAGCCAACAGGTGGAAGACAGACAGGTTCTAATGTAACACAATGAGGAAAAGGTTTTGATGGGATGCAAATTATAACAACTGTTGAGGAGAGCTGATAATATTAACACTGCACTGTAACGTAACTGGTAGCCTAAGCCCAAAATCAAGATATATGGTAGGCTACCCCAACCCATACCGTATAGCCCCAACCCCATCAACAATTCTGTATTTGTCTAGCTAATAAACAGCACTGACTATTTTATTCAGTCTGCGTCCAGGGTGTAGACAATTTTCACTGTATCCGTCCCTGCTGATTTGAGATTTGACAGCGCTACGAATTACGCTGCGCCACATGTCTGGAGCTTACGTGCCCGTATCACGGTCTGCATACGTCATAACAGAAATACAGAGCTGTATTATAAAATGCCATAATAACATTCAGATACAGTTGCAGACATATTACCAAAACATAAGCTATAGGCGACGGAGACCACCAGACAACGACTAACCACCAGACTTACCAGAACGTCTGAGTGAAAACGGCTGTTCTTTGTAACCGGTCTGTCACGCGAACGATGGACCCGATGCCAAGTGCCAGAGCGCGGGGTGCAGGAATATAGGTTTACCGAAAGCGCCCCAGCCCATACGGTGACAGCGGATCAGTGCTCTCAAATCCAATTACTCCCGATGTAGAGACCCAGAGACTCTCGTAAGAGAATTCCCAATCCGTTTGTTTCAACGCGCAGAATTGCTACTGTGTATCTACCTTTCCTTAACTGACCCCTACCATATATCTCCAATAATTTGACGGGGGGGTGGGAAATATTTTCACTTCATAAAGTCATATTTATTGGTATGGTTTAGAGAAACAATATTGAAACATATAAACAGAGAGAAAATAATAAAATGTCTCAAATAATGTTATCTGACCGTAAGGCGCTACAGAGGGTAGTGCTTACGGCCCAGCACATGACTGGGGTCAAGCTTCTTGCCATCCAGGACCTATATAATAGGCGGTGTCAGAGGAAAGCCCATAAAATTGTCAGAGACTCCAGTCACCCAGGTCATAGACTGTTTTCTCTGCTACCGCACGACAAGCGGTACCGGAGCACTTAGTCTAGGACCAAAATACTCCTTAATGTTGAGGACAGAGGGCGCTGTTTTCACTTTGGGGGAAAATCGTGCCCAATTTAAACGGCCTCGTACTCAATTCTTGCTCGTACAATATGCATATTATTATTACTATTGGATAGAAAACACTCTCTAGTTTCTAAAACCGTTTGAATTATATCTGTGAGTAAAACAGAACTCCTTTTGCAGCAAACTTCCTGACAGGAAGTGGAAAATCTGAAATCGATGCACTGTTCTAGGGCCTGCCTATAAAGGTCCTTGATATTTATTAGAATACATGCACTTCATACGTCTTCCACTAGATGTCGACAGGCAGTGAGAGAAGAAATGGAGTGTGTAACTTGATCTGGGGTCGAATAATAGCTCTCGGCATGACGTGTCACCAGTTTCCTGTTTTCTGGAGAGCGCGTGAAGGGACCTGGATTTGCCTTCTGATAAGCTGTCGTTAAGGATGACTAATATCTCCGGCTTTGATTTTATTTGATACATGTGACAATATCATCGTAAAGTATGTTTTTTCAATATAGTTTTATTAGATTATTGAAATTTATTCGGGACGTTAGGCGTGTTGCGTTGTGTGCCTTTGTTCAGGAAGGAGAGCTTAGCGCCACTTTGCTAGCTTTCCGTGCTAATTGACTGGAGAAGAGGACATTCTAAATCCAAACAACGATTGTTCCCGACAAAGGACCCCTTGTACAACATTCTGATGAAAGATCATCAAAAGTAGGACCCATTTTATGATGCTATTTCATATATCTGTCGAACATGTTGTACTAGTCGTTTGCGCCCAGATTTTGGGTACTCTCTCGCTATACCTAAGCTGGATGTTGTAATGAAGTTATTTTTAGAATTCTAACACGGCGATTGCATTAAGAACTAGTGTATCTATCATTTCCTATACAACATGTATTTTCTAGTAACGTTTATGAATAGTTATTTGGTCAGAATAGTTGGAGTGTCATAAAAATATCCGCACATTCTGGGAAAAAGATGCTACGTTAGCACAATGTATAACCACTGATTTCAGCTCTAAATATGCACATTTTCGAACAAAACATAAGTGTATATATAACCTGATGTTATAGGACTGTCATCTGATGAAGGTTTATGAAGGTTAGTGAAAATTAATATCTTTTGCTGGTTTATTCCCTATCGCTAACGTGCCTATTGCTATCGCTAACGTGCCTTGATGAATGAATGCGGTAGTGTGGTAGGCTATTGTAGTAAGCTAATATAATGCTATATTGTGTTTTCGCTGTAAAACACTTAAAAAATCGGAAATATTGGCTGGATTCACAAGATGTTTGTCTTTAATTTGCTGTACACCATCGATTTTTCAGAAATGTTTTATGATGAGTATTTAGGTATTTGACGTTGGTGTCTGTAATTACTCTGGCTGCTTCGGTTCTATTTCTGACGGTAGCTGTGATGGTAGCTGCAATGTAAAACTGATTTATACCTCAAATATGCACATTTTTCGAACAAAACATAGATTTATTGTATAACATGTTATAAGACTGTCATCTGATGAAGTTGTTTCTTGGTTAGTTTGGTTGGTTCTTGGTTAGTTAGGTTGGCTTTGTGCATGCTACCTGTGCTGTGAAAAATGTCTGTCCTTTTTTGTATTTGGTGGTGAGCTAACATAAATATATGTGGTGTTTTCGCTGTAAAACATTTTAAAAATCGGACATGTTGACTGGATTCACAAGATGTGTATCTTTCATTTGCTGTATTGGACTTGTTAATGTGTGAAAGTTAAATATTTCTAAAAAATATCTTTTGAATTTCGCCTTTTCAGTGGAATGTGGGAGGAGTTCCGCTAGCGGAACGCCAGAGCCAGACAGGTTAACAGCTTCTACCCCCAAGCCATAAAACTGCTGAACAATTAATCAAATGGCCACCGGACTATTACATTTACCCACCTCCATATGTTTTGAACACTGCTGCTACTTGCTGTTTATTATCTATGCATAGTCACTTCACCCCTACCTACAAAAAATTATCTCAACTAACCTGAACCCCGCACACTGACTCGGTACCGGTACCCCCTATATATAGCCTCGTTACGATACAAATATGATGGCAGTAAAGACATGACCCACCTTTTAGTAAAATCAAGTATAGGCAGTGGCGACCTGTCATTCAGGGCAGGTGGAGCTCATTTTTGCAAAAAATGAATAAATAAATTTTTTTGGGGGGGGCTTGCCTGTTTTGCATGTTATTTTGGCATTAATACGTGTCACATATCAGTTGCAAACAATGTAAAAAATATATATATCATTGAGTTAATAAAGCCGCATACAAACATGGTCTCTTTTTTGTTTTCTTGAGTAATGCAGCTCCAAAATACAGGTGTTTCAGCCTAGTTCAGTGCTTTCTGTGGTGGTGGGGCAAGCCAGCAGAAAATATGGAGCGTTGCGCTGTGATTGGCTCAGTGTTCTATCACTCATGGGGACACTACGTCACCTCCAAGTCTAAGGGTAGAGCTTGAAAATTCAAGCCCCTTGGGTGCTGCCATAGAGTTACATAAGAAGTGTCCATCCAAGAAGCTCAAGGTCATTGGCCACAGATAAAAGGACATCAAATCACGTTATATGTACAGTAGCTTTGATTGGATTGATCATGTCAACATCGTACTTTCAAAACCTTAGCTAGCAGTCATCATCATGAATCAAGTCGACAATCTACTGGCAAATCCTTTTCAATCCTTGTCATATGAAGATAAATAATGAAGCGAAATTATAGATGAAACGTATAGGTGCTCATTGGCCATTGGACATAAACATTACACAACAAGTTGGAAATCGCAAATTCAACAATGAGTGGTTTGGAAGGAATCAGTGACAGTGGCTAACTGCAAGCATTGTAAAGCAATCACTAGCCTGCTATTCAGTGGAGTAGCTGTGTGGTCCCAAATCTGGGATTAAGGGGCTTTTTTCCAAATTTGAAATGATAAACATTCAACACTGGCCGTGCTGTCAATGAAGCATGATTTGTGCCGTGCTCAAAACAACTGTTAACTCGGAAATGCGAAAACTTGACTTCAGTGAGTTCAAGACAACTGGGAAGTCGGGAATAAATGAGCTCCGACTGGGAAAATATGTTTTGAATGGTCATCCAACTCGAAATTGTAAATCCAGCCTCTTTCTAGAGCTACGACCTGAAGATCAATGACGTAATCATGATTCAACCTAGTTTTTTTCAGAGTTCCCAGTTGTTTTGAAAGCACCATAAATCCAAAGAATGCCAGACTTTGATGACAAAATTTGCCAACAAAGGACCGCCGCGTCATGTTCAAGTGAGCACAGCACAACAAGGTGAGTCCTGCTGTATGCTGCTGCATAAATGATGTAAAATACCAGGGAGATATGTATACTGTAGCTAAGAAAGTAATACTAAGTGAATGTTGTGTAGTAAGGTGTTAGTAGCCCATGTGCCTCATCCTAATAATTTGGTCTATTTACCCCTCTTAATTTCGCCAACTGTTCTGACTTGGTGTACAGGGAGAACACTGTAAGAACGGCCGATGTTCTGAATTCTGTCGCTGTACATTTCAAAAGTGCTAAACAAATAGTTATATTGACTACATCTGTCCTAACTCGCTCATTAATGTCTTAATCGAAATTACGGATTGCCTCTTATCTGCTTGTCTTCCCCTTATGCCATAGTTTGTACATCTCAATTGTCATTAGAAACCACATTTGTTTAAGCAAGTCAGCCATATCAGCTAAATGAGGCTGAATGAACTGTTTTGCTGCCAGACAAGGCTCCGCTGATAGCCAGGTGTAGCAGTGGTAAGATGTTGGGACTGCTGTTGGGACAGCTTTATGTAGGCCGTTTGTGGGCACCGTTTTTTACCGTTATAGTGCAATTCATGTATTATTTAGTGTTGTGTTGTGTAGTGGCTTTGCTAGCATATATCCTTCTTGTATTGTTTTTTTCCCCATCAAGAGTTACATGCTAAAATCACCACTGAGTATAGGCTACACATTATACACATTACACACCTTTGCTTTGTTTAAAAAGGCCTGTGGGAATACCAGATTTTATAATTCAAAACTTATTGAGATTCAAATGTTATTTCATCTTATTTTTTGCCTTCATCACACTACAGCTACTTTATTTTGCCTTTATTTAACCAAATTACAGATGAATCATTAAAAAGACAATACCACTACCTCTTGAAATACAACCTAATCACTTTTAAGCTTTTAAAAGGGGCAATCTGTGATTGCTATTATGTATTTGTGGACTTTCTAACAAATTATGTACACATTAATACTTGAAGAATATAACGTATAAATGCCTTATAGAGCTCCTATAGAGCTCAATTTTTATGGAATGGTCTGTCTACCCATGTGTGAGACGCAGACTCGGTCTCAACCTTTAAGTCTTTATTGAAGACTCATCTCTTCAGTAGGTCCTATGATTGAGTGTAGTCTGGCCCAGGAGTGTGAAGGTGAACGGAAAGGCACTGGAGCAACAAACCGCCCTTGCTGTCTCTGCCTGGCCGGTTCCCCTCTCTCCACTGGGATTCTCTGCCTCTAACCCTATTACAGAGGCTGAGTCACTGGCTTACTGGTGCTCTTCCATGCCGTCCCTATGAGGGGTGCGTCACTTGAGTGGGTTGAGTCACTGACATGATTTTCCTGTCTGGGTTGGCGCCCCCCCTTGGGTTGTGCCGTGGTGGAGATCTTTGTGGGCTATACTCGGCCTTGTCTCAGGATGGTAAGTTGGTGGTTGAAGATATCCCTCTAGTGGTGTGGGGGCTGTGCTTTGGCAAAGTGGGTGGGGTTATATCCTGCCTGTTTGGCCCTGTCCGGGTGTATCGTCGGATGGGGCCACAGTGTCTCTCGACCCCTCCTGTCTCAGCCTCCAGTATTTATGCTGCAGTAGTTTACGTGTCGGGGGGCTAGGGTCAGTCTGTTATATCTGGAGTATTTCTCCTGTCTTATCCGGTGTCCTGTGTGAATTTAAGTATGCTCTCTCTAATTCTCTCTCTCTTTCTTTCTCTCTTTCTCTCTCTCGGAGGACCTGAGCCCTAGGACCATGCCTCAGGACTACCTGGCCTGATGACTCCTTGCTGTCCCCAGTACACCTGGCCGTGCTGCTGCTCCAGTTTCAACTGTGCTGACCTGTTGCACCCTCGACATCCACTGTGATTATTATTATTTGACCCTGCTGGTCATCTATGAACATCTTGGCCATGCTCTGTTATAATCTCCACCCGGCACAGCCAGAAGAGGACTGGCCACCCCTCATAGCCTGGTTCCTCTGTAGGTTTCTTCCTAAGTTCTGGCCTTTCTAGGGAGTTTTTCCTAGCCACCGTGCTTCTACACCTGTTTGGGGTTTTAGGCTGGGTTTCTGTACAGCACTTTGAGATATCAGCTGATGTAAGAAGGGCTTAATAAACACTTTTGATATGATTTGATGGTCAGTCTGGCGGGTAGCCTAGCGGTTAAGATCATTGGGCCAGTAACCGAAAGGTTGCTGTTTCGAATCCCAAAGCGAGCAAGGTGAAAAAAATCTGCAATTCTGCCCTTGAGCAAGGCATTTAACCCCCAACAATGTTGATTGAGGCAGCCCCTGCACCTCTCTGATTCAGAGGGGTTGGGTTAAATGCCAAAGACACATTTTGGGTGAATGCATTTAGTTGCACAATTTACTAGGTATCCCCTCTCATCCATAGTTCTGTCTATGAATTTGAGAGTGGTTACATTTCTCCAGCCCCATCCCTCAGCCGTTTACCAAAAGTGGTGAGGTTGCTGCTCTGTTATTGTTTGAACTGCAGATAGTCACTTTAAATACTTAAACAATGAATGATTTTTTTTTGTACCAAATTGTTTTATTTCTTATTTATTTAGTTGGGGAGGGGGGGGGGGGTAGTTACAGGTACAACAATTAATATTCTTTATAAATAATCTAACATTTAATTTCCATAATAAGTAGGTTTCAACCAAATCGCTCTACCTCAAAAAGAAAATAGGACAAAATGCCATCTACAGAGAGGACTTTAAACCCTTGGTATACTACACCATAAGTTGTCCATATCTCATACACACTGCTCGCTAACCACAAATACAATCCCAACCATTGACTCTAACCTTACTCTTCATCCTAACCTCATCTTTAACCACATCCTCTTATCTGCACTTTAGTCCATTCTACAGTAGCATGGCCAGCTAGTGACTACCCTACACCACAAGGCTTTTCTCCCATGTTACACTACATGGTCATCCTCTCCGTGCTGGAGATGATGTACATGTTTGAGATATAGGATTTACAGTTTAAAAAAAAGTCCAGGCATTGTGAATACATGTTGATATGTGGAGATCTGTACAGAATGTGTGTGTATCTTGAACATGCACGTTAGCTTTGTCAATACAGCTTACATCCTGAGATGGTCCTAATATGGACACCGTATACATGATCCAGCCCAGAGACATCCTGCCCCAGCTATGTCTTGCCTTGTCATCATGACAGAATTCAAAGAATGCCCCCTGAAAAGTAACGTCCTGACCCTGCAAGAATACTTAGAAAACACAACCTTCCCTTCCTCTTTGAGCTAATCACTGACACAACCATATTCAGTACCTACCCAACTACAGGTGCATTAGTGATTACTTCAAGGATGGAGGGAAAGACGCTATTTTTCCAAACAGGGCCGACATTTTATACAAGCAAAACTTCCTTAAATTGAGACTCAAGAACATGTTTAATCGGGACAACGGGATGTTCACCTGAACTCAACGTAAGTCCGAACAGTAGTCTGTTCTGTGAACATAACATGGTAAAGATATGTTCACATATCGTAAGTCTGCTCTCTCCCGGGGAAAGTCTTTATATCAACCAAGAGAGAAATCATCCAAAGTCAGAATATCACCACAACAGTGGATTCATAAAGCCTGCTTAACCAATCAGATGATATCACTTGCTATGAAGGCACCCAATAAGGCAGCTTGATTCGGCCTCATGACGATTTTTTCTTGAGTGATGGTCGGGGGGACGGAACATAATTACAAATCATTTGTAGACTGCAATTTGACTGCAAGAAGCCCAAACAGATATCATATTTGACTAAAGCATAATCATTTCAAACCTTGCTTACATTTGAATACGATCACGTGTCTCTCTATTATGCGTGAGAATACTTGCGAACAGATTTCCAAAATTAAAATCACATGGAGCTGATTTCCTAGTATTTTTACAAACTTTTATATCCAACAATGGACATTCAAAAATATCCTATATACTGTATATATATTTTTTGGCAAAAACAACTTGGGGGGTCAAATAAAACCACCTATGGGCCAAATTCGTCCCACGGGCCACCAGTTGGGAAACCCTGCAGTAAGGACTGTCCTATTTGTAGAATCTGGCATTTATGACTCAGCACGTGATGTCACTCGATGACATACTGCGGCGCTACGCCAGACAGGCCTATTGGCCTACACAACATCCCTGGGTGTTGTTCATTGGTTGGCCTTTCTCTGTGATCTGCGAGGGGGCCTGATTGGAGGTGTGGCAACGCTCCCTCTGCGACCATTCATAAGCTCAGTGGCGGAACTTTCCATGTCCACAGGGTCAAAGTTCAACGCTTCAGCCATTTCCCGTTTCGTCACCGACACAAAACGAGGGTCCCTGGCCAAGCTCTCCAACCCCCCGTTTATCAAGACCTAACAGAGGTGAAAGACATGAGGAGAGAGGAGAGCGAGAGAGAATAACTATAAGTGTCTGATTCAAAATTAGTTTTGACGAGTGTTCCATGTCAATGTCATTAATACAATATGAATTCAGTATGTACGAAATGCAGTGCCTGGTCTCTCCACTCACCTCCTGTATAAGTGTATCGAAGGCGCTGTCTGGGCCCTGGGCCTGGGCCTGCTGGGGGCTGAGGGGCTCTCTGTGGGTCTCAGCGTCCTGCCTGGGTCCAGCTACTGTCTGCAGCTGCCAGTCTCTGTCTGGGGAACTTCTGCTGGTTGAGATGGTATAGACCTGAACCCGGTCATATGTCCCATAAGAAAAGCTACAGAAGGACAAAGAATCAGCTTTTTATCCACCTGCTTTATTACTGTGTAGTGTGACCTCTCAGCTAAAGAAAACAAACACACAAAACACACAAAAAATGACCACTCACACACACACTCACCTTTCCCCGGCATTGTTGTTGACATTGTTGTTGTTGGTTTTGTTAGGCGTTGAGGGGAAGAAGTCCTCGTTTGCATGGTAGGCAGGTGAACAGGTAGCCTCCCCGTCGTCTGATCTGCTCATCTGCAGGGGCCGCTGGCTGGTCACCTGCATGGAGACACAGACAGGTGAGTTACCTCCATCGGGCCAGGAGTTTTTCCTGTCGACATGATCTGGAAAAACTCAGGGTCCATACCATGTAAAGCACTTTGAGTCCGAAGAAGGTTACATACTGTAAGTGTTAATACTGAAATGGTTGAAATGATGAAATGATGACCTGTGTAGCGTTAGGGTTACGGGTTCCTTCCTCCATGGTGAAGGAATCAACGTGGTTCCCAAACAGACCGCCCGGCCGCTGGGAGGAAGAAAGAAACAACATTTCACAATAAAGGGGAGTTTTATTCTCTTTCTTTTCACCCTCAACTTGTCCTCCCTCCTCTCTTTCCCCCCCACTCCCTCTCCCTCCCACTCCCTCTCTCCTCTTACCCTGAAGATACCCTCCTCTGCTGCGTCCTCCATGGCTCTGTCCATCTCCTCCTCGTTCATCAGGTCTCCGGAGATGGCTCTCTGCAGCTCTGGAGCCGCCTCCTCCTCAATGCTCCTCAGACCTGCCTGGAAGAGAGGGATAGAGAGAGAGAGATATGGTGAGGGGATACCAATTAAGACTAGATCATTCATAAAAAGTCTAGATGACATTTATATTACACGTCATTAAGACAACTAGAAGGTATGCAATTATCAAATTCTGACGTGGCTAAGGTCTCACCTGTATCTCGTTCTTGGCGTTCTTCTTGGTGGGTCGGAAGCCATAGTACTCCTCCTGTCTCTTCTTCAACTTCCTGAAGTAGTCCTGGATCAGGAAGGTTGCGTAGAACTTCCCCACGGTCACCTCATCATCTGACACACACACACACACCCATAAAAACATGGCAGCAAATTAGAATGAACGACTTGTTGTTGGACTATAAAGTTGAGGATTACGATAGGATGTTTGAACTCACCTCCGATTGGTGGGATGACCTGGTCCAGCAGCTTCATACTGGTGCGTTTCCAGATCTTCTTGATGATGGCCCTCAGCTCCTCATTGGCCTTCTCAAAGTTGCCTGACCAATGAGATAGCAACAGTGAGGCGGGGATATTAATACAACACTTTCAATTGGACCAGTCACTGACTACAGTACTCTGTAATTGACTGAAACACACACACCTTCAGTCTTGATCTTCAGCCCGGTCCTGACCAGTGCGAACAGCGTAGCGTTAAAGGTGACCGTTCCGTCACTGTTGAGTGGCATGTTCATGGACACCAGTCTCTGCAGGCAGAATCAATAAAGATATCATTAAAAAAAGGTGTCTGCTGCATAAATAGATATGTTAAATTAACACATACAATAAATGAACAGATTCCCTCCTGTATCTCTCACCTTGCAGGCTACTCTATGGGGGCAGAACTTTCCAAAACCCAGAGGAGGCTGGATCCTACGCAGCAGAGTCACCACGTCCAGGTGCTTAATACGCCCCCTGCAGGACAGGTGGGGAAACAACAGCTACTGTAAATAATCTAACTGCAGTACACTGATAATAGGATAAAAAGACGCATCATAAGATAAACCTGTAAGCCCCATTTTTACAGTCCATATATAGTAAACTAAGGGGCAACAAACTTACGTGGCCTCTGGGTCGTACTCTGCCCAGATCTTCCTGAACTCGTCCAGGTGATGAGGACCCAGGATGGACCAATCACGTGTAAGGTAGTCAAAGTTGTCCATGATGACCGCCACAAACAGGTTGATGATCTGTGGAGGACAACAGCATCATATGTGTGTGTGTGTGTGTGTGTGTGTGTGTGTGTGTGTGTGTGTGTGTGTGTGTGTGTGTGTGTGTGTGTGTGTGTGTGTGTGTGTGTGTGTGTGTGTGTGTGTGCATGCAAATGTGTGTGTGAGTGTATGCATGTGTGTGTGTGTGTGTGTCATTCACCAGAAAGGCACAGAGCATGTAGAAGCTGATGAAGTAGATGATGGCGAAGCTGGCTCCACAGGTCATCTCCTCCCCAGGCAGGTAGTCTGACTTAGGGTCACACCTCTTCCCATACAGACACGCCAACATTACTTCCTGCCATGCCTCACCTGTCGCACACCTGGAGGGAGAGAGAGAGAGGGGGGCGGGGGTAGAAAGAGAGAGAGATAGAGAGAGGGAGGAGAGGGGGGGATAGAAAGAGAGATAGAGAGAGGGAGGAGAGGGGGAGGGAGGAGGGGGGGAGAGAGAGAGAGTAGGAGTGGGAGAGAGAGAGGTATGAAGAGGGAGAGGGGTAGGGGATAGAGAGAGAGCACAACTTGTTTTCAGCCCTTGTGTTGTAATCATTGAGTGTAAGGTACTCTTGCTATACCAGTCTGCTGTGTAAAGTGTCTGCAAAGGCAATGGAAGAAAATGGAAACAGAGTTAGTGGACTGATGGATCAGATCACCCACCTGAAGAGCAGCAGCACAGCATGGGGGAATGTCTGGAAGTTGTTGTTCCTGTTGATGTACGTCCCGTCTATTAGCGCTATCTTACCAAATATCTGCAGGAGACACACACACACAGCTCATTAGAGAGTGCTGTACGTGTGTGTGTGTGTGTGTGTGTGTGTGTGTGTGTGTGTGTGTGTGTGTGTGTGTGTGTGTGTGTGTGTGTGTGTGTGTGTGTGTGTGTGTGTGTGTGTGTGAGTGTGTCCAATACCTGCATCCCAACCACAGCATAGATGAAGAACAGCATGAGGATGAGCAGGGCGACGTAGGGCAGGGCCTGCAGCACAACAACCAATTACATAGTCAGACTGGTGCACACTGTCCAATCAAATCCTGAGACTTGTGAAAGGCAACATTTTCATGAATCTTACAGAATGAAAGGCAAAGAAACGGAGTGAACTCTGACCTGTAAGGACTTGATGAAGGTCCACAGAAGGTTCCGGATCCCTTCAGAACGGTTCAGCAGTTTCACCAGACGCATCACACGGAACAGTCGGAAGAAGGTGATTGACACACGGGCATTTTCAGAATCTGCTATCGCTTGCATTGGGTTCACCTCCTGAAGGCACCAAAGGAATAAACAGTTGCTGAAAATGCTTCTTGTCCTGGCTTTTACTGAGACTGAAGATCAAATCAAATCCAATTGTATTGGTCACATGCACACATTTAGCCGATGTTATTTGCGGGTGTAGCGAAATGCTTGTGTTCCTAGCTCCAACAGTTTAGGAGTATCTAACAATTTGCAATGCAATGTTTTGTACAATGAATAAACAATGCTAACGCGGAGTTTCATGCAATGTTTCATGCGATGCTCTTGCAGTGTCTACGGGCGAATAATTACAGCGCAGCCGTGGAGACAGTATAGTCCTCCAGAGGAGGCCAGGGCTGCCTGTGAGGGGGAGAGACGGGAGACACAGGAAGTGAAGTCAGACATGAAGTGACATCAGACACAGGTGGTGGAACAGGAAGTGGCGAAGGGGGACAGGGCCAGCTTTGGAGGTATGCGTGGAGCAAAGGTGGAGGAGAAAATGGAGGACGAAAGACTGCAGTAAGTGGGGAGAGAGAGGGAGAGAATACATTTGAGCACAAAAAAGGACAACGTTGTAATATACGACTGGATGACGGCTGAGGGGTGAAGATGTGAAAATGGTTGATGGGGTCTTCTGAAGGTTTACTGTAATGGCAACTTGAGTTAACATTATGTTGTCTAAAATTACATTTACTTTTCCGAAGCGAAACATGTCAAATGCTGCTTTACATCTAGAGCCTGACGCCAAACCTGTTGACTCAGTCCCTTGTACAGGAATCACAGTAAAAACCACAGAAGGATGTCAATCTCTTACTTACAAGTAGGAATGATTGACAGTTCGCTGGACACACGGTGGTGGGAGGTGAAACAAGGTGACAGTGGTTGTTTTCTGCCCTTAACAACTGATCTGGAATCAGCCCTCTCAGTCTCAAACAGTAAAAGCAATGAGGGAAATGACCAAACGGTTATTATGTTAGGGGCATAAAGTAACCAAGCAGACAGGGTGTGGTGTGGTGTTCAAGGCGTGGCAGGTGGGTGAGGCAAGCTCCAGCCAGGTGCTGCAGGGCTTCAGGAGGACGGTGTGTTCGGGGGGTTGAGGGTGCAGCCGGGGCAGAGGTGGGTGGTAGTGCGAGGGTTACCCCTTGGCGAATACTGACCGCATCCTCAGTGCTATTATTGGGGCCGAGTTCTGACAGGGGAGCCTGGCCTGAGTTTCTCTAAGTGGGTGGGGTGTCAGACAGGGGTGTAAACACAGTCCAGAAAGTCAGATGACAGGACAGAGCTTTTATTGTGAAATATCTGTAGATTTTCCTCAGCCTTCTTATAAATAATCATCCGAAAACATTCAAAATGTGAAGACAAAAATGCACAGTGGGTCCACCTGAACTGTTTAGTAAAACCTAAACCTTTTAGGAACAGTGGGGATTGTGAGTACTGCAGTACATAACATATTACAGTACATAACAATACTTACATATTTCAGATTAACATTACGCAATGGCAATACTCACATCGACTTCACTCAGGATGACGTCAACAACGCTGCCGATGACGATGACAAAGTCAAAGACGTTCCATGGGTCTCCAAAGTAACCCTAGGGGCAAGGAAAGACATTAATCACAAGTGTGTGTGTGTGTGTGTGTGTGTGTGTGTGTGTGTGTGTGTGTGTGTGTGTGTGTGTGTGTGTGTGTGTGTGTGCGTGTGTGTGTATAAAAGGTATCTTAATCTACAGACACTCCAGCTCTGAACTTTGATGGCCATGAGTTTGAGAAGAGGGTAGCACACAATGAAGAAGTACGAAGTAGCTACATAACCACTGTGCTATTATTCTGGAATCATTGTGATCCCACATTGATTTGCAAGGCATCTTGGGAAGTGTAGTGCATTCAGGACATCGCTATGGACCACTGACCTTAGCTTTGAAGGCCATGAGTTTGAGGATCATCTCCACAGTGAAGAGCACAGTGAAGATCACGTTCAGCATGTCTGACAGGTCGGTCACATGGGTTGACTGGTTACAGTGCTGTGGGAGAAGAGAGGGGGAGAGAAGAAGGAAATGAAAAAGGGAAGATATTTATTCATTAATATTATTTGACTTGTCATTTTCCAGGATGAAATCTCTTGAGATGCCCATCTTGTTTTCAAGAGTGTCCAAAAAAAAAAAAAAAAAAAAAAAACAGACCTCCTAGATATGGAGAAGGGATGGACACATCTAGTAGGAACATCTTGCAGGGGCATCGTATTGATGTGACGCAGGAGAAGTCCTTTCAAAGTTTCCCGTTTTTAGTATTTGAAATGAAAAGGTTCCCTGAGCCACCCCCGATAGCGTTACCTGCATCCCCAGACACATGGTGTTCAGCATGATGAGCAGAAACATCAGGTACTCAAAGTAGCAGGAGGTGACGATGTACCACACGTTGTACTGATACTGGTTCTTCGGAATGTAGCAGCGCAGCGGCCGGGCTTTCAGGGCGTACTCGACACACGCACGCTGTCAGAGGGAAGACCAGGACACAGAGGGGTTACACACTGCTGTGTGTTGGAACAACCAACAAAACAGAGAGACACACACACACCCAGAGACACACACCTGGTTCTTATCCAGCTCGCAGTTCTTGTACTCCTGCTCTCCCTGCTCCTGAAATGTAACGATGACGAAACCCACGAAGATGTTCATCATGAAGAAAGCGATGAGGATGAGGTAGACAATGAAGAAGATGGAGATGGCGATGCGGTTGTTGTAGATGGGACCCACATCCTCCATGTTAGAGTCTATGGCCTTGTAGAGCAACCTGTGCGCGCGCACACACACACACACACACACACACACACACACACACACACACACACACACACACACACACACACACACACACACACACACACACACACACACACACACACACACACACACACACACACACACACACACACACACACACACACACACAGAGGCATTTGAGCAAGCATGACATACATACATTTTTATGTGTTCCATAGTACTTTATTGGGCATGCCATGTGATAAATACAAAATCCCAAGCTTCTATGTATGTCTCACTTTGGCCAGCCCTCGAAGGTGGAGACAGTGAAGAGAGCCAGCATGCCTTCAAGGATGTTGTCAAAGTTGAGCTCTGCGTTGATCCATTCTCTCTTATGGATGGTCATCGGATGGATAGCACCTTCCTGGTACCTAATGTAGTTGCCCCTGAGAAGGAGAGAGTGAGAGCGAGAAAGAGAAAGAGATAAAGAAAGAAAGAAAGAAATTAAGAAAATTTTAAATTAAAAAATGAAAGAAATAAAGAGATAAATGAGTGAAAGAGAGTACATGGGAGAGGAGAGTGTGGCAGAGAAACAGAAAGCAGGACTAATGTAATGCTCCATTCTGTACTTTCATGTAATGTTGTGTGCGAGGGACTAAACAATATCACTGCACTCTCTTACTTGCACTCCTCCTCTGTCATTTTGTCAGGATCTGTGCAGGCATAGAATTTGCCCTGCAGGGATGAACATGAACACATACATACAGAACATGAGCGAGAATATTAGATATATAAATTACATTCCTATAAATGACCATACATCCCTAAAAATGACCATACATCCTTATAAATTACATGCCTATAAATGACCATACATCCCTATAAATGACCATACATCCCTATAAATTACCATACATCCCTATAAATGACCGTACATCCTTATAAATTACATACCTATAAATGACCATACATCCCTATAAATGACCATACATCCCTATAAATTACCATACATCCTTATACATTACATGCCTATAAATGACCATACATCCCTATAAATGACCATACATCCCTATAAATGACCATACATCCCTATAAATGACCATACATCCTTATAAATTACATGCCTATAAATGACCATACATCCCTATAAATGACCATACATCCCTATAAATTACCATACATCCTTATACATTACCATAAAAATTACCATACATCCCTATAAACTACCATACATCGCTATAAACTATCATACATCCCTATAAACTACCATACATCCCTATAAATTATCATACATCCTTGTACATTACCATACAAATGACCAAAAATCCCTATAAACAACCATACATCCCTATAAACTCCCATACATCCCTATAAATTACCACACATTCGTATAAACTACTATACATCCCTATAAACTACCATACATTCCTATAAATTGCCATACATCCATATAAATTACATCCCTATAAATTAGCACACATCCATATAAACTACCATACTTCCCTATAAATTACCACACATTCGTATAAACTACTATAAATCCCTATAAACTACCATACTTCCCTATAAATTACCATACATCCCTATAAACTACCATGCATCCATCTAAATTACCATGCATCCATATAAATTACCATACACCCATATAAATTACCATACATCCTTATAAACTACCATACATCCTTATAAATTACCATACACCCATATAAATTACCATACATCCTTATAAACTACCATACATCCTTATAAATTACCATGCATCCATCTAAATTACCATGCATCCATATAAATTACCATACACCCATATAAATTACCATACATCCTTATAAACTACCATGCATCCTTATAAATTACCATGCATCCATATAAATTACCATACATCCATATAAATGACCATCCATCCCTATAATTTACCAATAATCCCTATAAATGACCATACCTCCTTATAAATTACATCCCTATAAATTACCATACAGCCCTATAAATTGCTATACATCCTTATAAATGACCATACAAATTACCATACATCGCTATAAACTACCATAAATTCCTATAAACTACCATACATCCCTATAAACTACCATACATCCCTATAAACTACCATACATCCCTATAAACTACCGTACATCCCTATAAACTACCATGCATCCATATATATTACCATACATCCCTATAAATTACCATACATCGCTATAAACTACCATGCATTCATATAAATTACCATACATCCATATAAATTACCGTACATCCCTATAAACTACCATGCATCCAGATATATATTACCATACATCCCTATAAATTACCATAAATCGCTATAAACTACCATAAATCCCTATCTAGAGCTCACCTTGAAGAGCTGGACTCCAATGCAGGCGAACATGAAGTCTAGCAGCAGGGTGACCAGCACGATGTTGCCAATGGTTTTGATGGCCACAAAAACACACTGGACCACATGCTAGACCACAAGAGACAGCAGAAACCAGCATATCAGATGGGTACTTCAGGACCAGAACTAGAAAAACATGTGGCTGCTGGGTTGGTCAAAGTATTGCATTTGGTGCGTTAGGTAATGGGAACATGTAAAAAAACAATGAGAATGTGAATATAGTGTCAGAGGAGCAGGTAAGGAGTACAGGTGATGGATAGAAGTGAGGGGTAGAGAGCACAGGTAAGCTCACCTTCAGGCCTTTGGCCCTGTTGATGGCCCTTAGGGGCCTCAGCACCCTCAACACCCTGAGGATCTTCACCACAGAGATAGCACTGGACCTAGATAGGGAAGGCACCACATCTCACACTTGACTTGTCTATAGTCTGTATTTCTAGAGAGAGACACACACTCATAACTGAAGCTACATCAAGCATTATGGAATAGATTCAGTTGTGCCACAGCATTTAAATGACATGATACATTCCCAGGCACTACTTACTCCATGAGCATGGAGAGGAGGGATACGCTGACCACAATCAGATCCAGGATATTAAAGGAGTTCCGGCAGAAGGAGCCGGGGTGCATGATGGCACCGTATACGGTCATCTGGAGTAGAGGCGGAAGGATACTGAAGATGACGAGACTGGTTGAGACATAAACCCTCTCAAACCAACAAACCATTAACCCACATGAACTCATGGCTACTCATGTGAAAACATATAGAGTTGAATATGGCTGCGGTGCAGGTTAAAGTGGATGTAACATAATGTCGGGAGAGCTTGTCACATTACCGATGTACCGTTGCTGCAGAAAAGGTGCATGTACTCGGTAATGTAAACATGTAAGACACGATCCCATTTAGAAAAGTGCCTTTCTAATCCAGTACAGCTACTAGTAGTGGAGCCGACAATGCCTGGTTACCTTGAGGACAACTTCCACAGTGAACACTGAGGTGAAGACCACATCAGCGGAGGCCAGCACCTACACAGGGGAAACAGGGCAACATGACAACGTGGGCGGATTCATTTCAGCCTAGTAGCGCGCCAGAGCTCTTTAGCAGAATCTCTAATGTGGTACTCCGTACAGTCTTGCATTCATGCTGCATAGGTTAAAGACAGTGATGCCATGAAGCAGAGAAAACCCCTTTGTGTCAGTTATTTTGGTCAAAATTCCTTCCCTTTCGGCTTTCTTTACTGAAACAAATGCTTTTCCATCTGAGATAAGGAGGTGACTGATACAGCAGGCAGAGCAGGCATGTCTGTGGGCACCTGGTTCCTGAAGGACATGGGGTCGATGGGGTCCTCGGCAGCCAGTGAGATGCTGCTGAGGAGGATGAAGAGGAGGATGATATTGGTGAAGGCGGTGGCGTTGATGATGCGGTGGCACAGCTTACGGATCCTGGAGGGGGACACCATTTACGTCACAGGAATTTAACAGCAGACACTGTTATGCAGAGTGACTGACAGCCAAGTAAGGAGGCTAAAACAACCACATAATGCCAACATCATAATGCATTCATTGTAATCCATTCATCATCACCACCATCATCAGTACATTTTTCATTTTGGTCATTTAGCAGATACTCTTATCCAGAGTGACTTACAGTTAGTGCATTCAACTATAGGCAGATAAACAACAACATATCCCAGTCTTAGCAAGTACATCATCATCCCCATAATCATCACCATAATCATCATTACTTGTTATCAGAGCTAAAGATATAGAAGGAGCTGGCCTCTGGAATAGGCACCACCTCCTCCTTCAGCTGCAGGTCTGCCATTGGCCGTGGCCTCGGGGTGTCAGGGATATCAGGCTCCTCCTCCTCATCATCACCTGGACGAAAGAAAGAACAGGAAACGTGACATGTTCTAAAAATTCTAAGATCTCAGAGTTCTCTAAGATCCAGATTCGATTGACATGAATGTGCCCAGAGGTGTGTGAGCGAACGGGGTTTACCAGGGAAGTCAGCAGGGGGGAAGGGGTCCTTGATCTCATTCACGTTGGACTCAAACTCGTCCACTCTCAGCTGTGACATAAACAAGCATTTTGATTAGAGTGGGGCCTGGGTTCAAATCCCACCGGTTAAACTGACGCAAAACGTGGGGCGGGTTTCTCCGTGAAATATACAGTGGCGTGTAATCATGGATGCCAAGGGAAGCCAGGCTTCCCCAAGTATTTGACCAACAAAAATACAAATTATAAAATAATTTATATTTTGTATCTCTCTGTGTTTTCATAATTTTAGGTCAATATGCAAGTGGCTGAATCTCATGTAGAAATCATCTGAGTGAGGGAAACAGCACCCCTCTGTCTCAACATGTGTAGCTGATGCTGTCTGGACCAAAAGCGTAAACAATGTTGGGCCGTAGCATTTGATTGATTGATGCCAGCAAGCATTTGGCCTCCCTTGATACAATTTTTATAAGATAATTAGCCAATCAGAGCTGAGCTGGGCTCAACTGTGGGTTGTCCTGGTGCAGCAAAACACCCCCCAAGGGGAAGCTTGGTTTGGATTTGGTTTCACACCAATCAAAACACTTCCAAAGCAAAATGTCATTTTCAGAAAAACGTGTCTGTTTCTGCTCTGCTTGTGTTGATGTCCTGCGGTAGCTAGCTTGCTAAATCGTCCCTTTCCTAAGCCATAGATGGAGATGGGGATTTTGACTTTTTTTTACTTAATTCTCTGTACAGGCCAATGATTATAATGGCAATATGTTGTGCCACTGGCCTGAGCCATTGAAGTTCAATATGTAGCCTAGTAGGCTCACGTCAACTAGCTAGCTAACTTAGCTGGTTCATTGTTGCCCATGCAAGGAAGTTAGGCTAGCAATCATTTTAGCTAGGTAGCTTATGACAACAAAAATGAAAAGTGTACCGTATGAAAGAGACCATAGTCCGTTTTGCCAACATGAAAGAGGAGGATGGCATTGGGGTTCAACTAGTCTACAAGTAGTGTGAGTAAACAAGTTTCATTTTACTTGCTTGCACACACACACACACACACACACACTCGCGCGCGTGCACACACGCACGCACGCACGCACGCACGCACGCACGCACACACACAAACACACACACACACACACATATAGACAGACAGAAATCCGTACAATTGGACAGCCACATGATATTTAGCAACATTGATTGGACTAAATGATTTTTGGTATCTTTAAGTTTGTTTTCAGTGTATTAAACTAAGCAGATATTTTTTTATTTAACCTTTTTTTAACTAGGCAAGTCAGTTAAGAACAAATTCTTATTTACAATGACGGCCTACACCAGCCAAACCCGGACGATACTGGGCCACCCTATGAGACTCCCAATCACGGCCGGTTGTGATACAGCCTGGATATAGCCTTGTTGATTTGATGATGTTTGAATGTTAAAGTGTAAATGGTGCTGGAATAGCAGAGGCAGTGCTCCTGTTGTCTTTGTGCTGATTTGCTGTAACTCCGTGGGTCTAAATCAGTCGTTGTTTAGTAAACTGTCGAAAACACTATCTTGCTTGACCATGCTGCAGGTGATATAGCTGTTTGTTACATGCAATATTTGCTTTGTGGACTTCACTGGACAGATGTTGCTCTCCAGTTTTGTGATGAAACAAACGTATGTGTAGTTGAATTTATTCCGCTACTGTGTGACTGTTGTCTTTTTGTTGTCATGGCCTTATTGTATACCACGGTGGCGTATGAACCAATGGGTTATAGAGCAAACAACGCAATTATCACAATATGGCTCTTGGCTTCTTCTGTGATTTTACCCCCGCACCGCTACTGGAAATATCTGACCTTGGCTGTGGTAGGGATGCCCTCTATTTTGGCTCTCTCCGCTGCAAGCTTCTTGGCCAGGAGGGCTTTCTCCTCTGTGGCCTTGTCAGGCATGTTAGCCCTGAGCAGCTTCTTGCGTTTCTTCTCCTCAGACTTCTCCTTCTGAGCCATGGTCAGACTCTCAGCCTCCGCCAGGTTGTCCACAGCGATGGCCAGGAACACATTCAGCAGGATGTCTAAGTGCTAGGGGTCAAAGTTCATTACGGTAGGAAATGGAAGAGAGACACTAATGTACCCAAGGACAGAATTTACAGTCTGATTTCTGTCTGAGAGAGGTGTTGGACAGCACACACACACACACACACACACACACACACACACACACACACACACACACACACACACACACACACACACACACACACACACACACACACACAGAGGATACAGTTTCCGCAGACGAAGAGGATGATGAAGTAGATGCTGACGAGGATCCCGGGCATGGTGGGACCGCCATGTGCCATGATGCCATCATACATCACAGAGTTCCAGTCCTCCCCCGTCAGGATCTTACAGAGAGAGAGAGGCAGGGAAGGAACACAGTCAGGCTCCCACTGACAAATGATCGTCCTGCTTTTCCACAGCGAATGAAACAAAAAGCAAGCGCTGATGTCCAACATTTTCCTATCATACGTGTACATATGCTCCTTCAGATGTCCATATCGTCCTTCATCTTGTTAGTGTGATAAATCTGTTAAAAATTTAAAATAAAAACTGTATTTCCTTGCCCACCTGGAAGACACTGATGAGAGCTTGGGGGAAGCTGTCGAAGGTGCTGCGGGGTTTGGGCGCATTGGGGAAGTTGAACTTCCCCCCGAACACCTGCATGCCCAGCAGAGAGAAGATGACGATGAAGAGGAAGAGGAGGAGGAGCAGGCAGGCGATGGAGGGGGTTGAGTTCAGCAGGGACACCACCAGATTACTGAGAGACGTCCAGTACCTGAAGCACACACACACACACACACACACACACACACACACACACACACACACACACACACACACACACACACACACACACACACACACACACACACACACACACACACACACACAGAGAGTAAGCACTTCCTGTGAAGCTACAAGGGGTTGGGGATGTAAGATACAATCAATTAATCAATAAACCCATCAATTAATTGGACCAATCCTGGACCCGGAGAGCCGTGGTGTGTGCAGGCTTTTAATGGAGTCCACCACTAACACACCTGAAAGCCTAATGCAGCCTAATGTGAAGTCTTACTTGGTTACTTTGAGCAGCCTAAGTAGTCGAATGCAACGCAGCACAGAGATCCCCATGACAGTCATGACGTCCATGCGGACCAGGACGAGTTCCAGAATGCCGGTGGAGACCACGAAGCAGTCGAAGCGGTTGAACAGAGACATGAAGTATTGCTGGAGACCCAGGGCGTACATCTTCATAAACATCTCAATGGCGAACAGAGACAGCAGCACCTTGTTGGCAGTGTCTGTGAGGGGGAAGGGAGAAGCGGGGGGGGGGGGGGGGGGGGGGGGGAGACATGGGGTAGAGAGAGAGAGGTCTGCATGTGTTAGCCATGGCGTAGACAAGAGCCTTGTTAGATGCTGGGATTGTGTGTATATGAGTTGAAGCTGTAGACATGATATGTAGACCCTGACCTTGCCACTCGGTGAGTTGCTGGGACTGCTGGTGGTGTTCAGTAGCGATGGCCAGCGTGTTCAGAAACACCAGAAGGATCACCCACCAGTAGAACATACGGGACTTCACATACACAAGACACTTACGCCGGAAGAAAACGTTCCATTTACGAGCCAGCTTGCTGAACAGAGCAAGTGAGAGATGAGGGAGAGGAGGAGGAAGATATGGGATGTTAGGAGGAAGTCTGTCAGACTTTTGTTTTATCAAAACACCCGAGTGTTGTCCCAGTCAGAAGCCGGTGTAGGTGTGTACTTACTAGTAGTACATTATTTTTTGCATGGTGTCCATGTCCTTTAGGCTCCCTGCCTCGGATTCTCCATCCTCCAGCATTAGCAGGCCTGGGGACAAGAGACACTGGTGTCAGCAGGTTGACTTTTATTGTCATTAGTCTTGTACTGGAAGCAGAACTGAGAGATTTCCCCTTAGATAATTGAGCTGCATTGTCAAAATTGTCTATATTGTAAGATTTCATGAAAATAAAAATATTGAAGTTTAGACTGAGGCATTAGGGTTAACAGTGTGGTTAAGGTTAGGGTCGAGGTTAGGGTCAGGTGTTTAAAAAAGTGTTTATGACTTTGTGGCTGTGCCAGCTAGTGACCGCTCTGCAGAGCTGCCACCAGAACAAGATTCATGACGTAAAATGCCAACCTGCAGGACGTTTGCAACGGGCTGACTCTTATTGTACTCCTCCCTCTATTCTATTGTGTGTTGGTGAAAGGGTTAGGAAGCCATAAGTACCCTGTCCCTCCCCGTCGGCGTCCATGACTTCGGCCTGTGTGATCCACTCCATGTAGCCCTTCAGATCCTCATCCAGCTGCTGGGTCTCCCTCATCTCTGTGTACTCTCCACGCGCCTTACCCTTCTCTCGCTCCTTAGTGAATTCACTGACGGTGGGGAAAGAGAGATAGAGAAAAGATGAAAGTGAGAGAGATGTGTGTGTGTATGTGTGTGTGTGTGTGTGTGTGTGTGTGTGTGTGTGTGTGTGTGTGTGTGTGTGTGTGTGTGTGTGTGTGTGTGTGTGTGTGTGTGTGTGTGTGTGTGTGTGTGTGTGTCCTCTTACCCACTGAGCACGCCCAGAACCAGGTTGAGTACGAAGAAGGAGCCAACCAAGATGAGCGTCAGAAAGTACATCCACGGCCACTCCATACCGATGGCATCATTCACCTGAGGAGAGAGGGAGGGGAAGAGAGAAAGAGAAGGAGTGTGGAAGGAGAGGAGAGAGAGACAGGGGGATATAGAGGAAGACATAGACAAAGTGAGGGGGAGAGAGAGAGAGAGGGAGAGCGAGTGAGCGAGAGAGTGAAAGAGAGAGAGAGAGAAAGAAAGAAAGAGAGAGACCAAATTGAGACTGCATGCAGAATTCTACAAAAAATATCAATGTAAAATGTAAAACACCAAATAATGCACGCAGAGCAGATATAGGTCGATGCTCACTAATTATCCAAATCCAGAAAAGAGCGGTTAAATTCAACAACCACCTAAAAGGAAGTGATTCCCAAACCTTCCATAACAAAACCACCACTTACAGAGAGATGAACCTGGAGCAGAGTCCCCTAAGCATGCTGGTCCTGGGGCTCTGTTCACAAACACAAACAGACCCCACAGAGCCCCAGGACAGCAACACAATTAGACTCAATGAAATCATGAGAAAAATCAAATAAAAATACCTGACACATTGGAAAGAACGAACAAAAACAACTGAGCAAACTACATTGCTATTTGGCCCTTAACAGAGAGTACACAGTGGCAGAATACCTGACTACTGTGACTGACCCAAAATTAAGGAAAGCTTTGACTATGTACAGACTCAGTGAGCATAGCCTTGCTATTGAGGAAGGCCGCCGTAGGCAGACCTGGCTCTCAAGAGAAGACAGGCTACAGTATCTGCACACTGCCCACAAAATGAGGTGGAAACTGAGCTGCACTTCTTAACCTCCTGCCAAATGTATGACCATAATAGAGACACATATTTCTCTCAGATTACACAGACTCACAACTATTTTTTTTTAAATGTTGTTGATAAACTTCAATGTCTGTTGGGTGAAATACCACAGTGTGCAATCACAGCAGTGTGTGTGACCTGTTACCACAAGAAAATAGCAACAAGTGAAGAACAAACACCATTGTAAATACATCCCATATTTATATTTATTTCCCTTTTGTACTTTAAATATTTGCACATCATTACAACACTGTATATATACATACAGTTTTTCTCAGTCGCTTTGGTGCATTTCTTAGATCAAAAGTGCAATTCTTGATACTACTTGTACAAATTCCAAATCATCTAGTCACTTGTGCACATCATTAAAGCAATTTCTTATTCCTTTGAACAAATTGCAATTGATAATGTACAAGTGTCAGCTTTTTTCCACATTATCAATTGCTCATGTCATGTTGATCAAAATATAGTAGATGGTTCTCTGTTGAATAGTCTTACCCCTCAAAACATCTAGGCATTAGTTCCTTGCATAAGCCATTACATGCAAAATTGTTGAACTATTTGTCATAAACTGTCAAGCATAGTTTTACACATTTCTATTAGACCTTATGTACAAAAACGTGAATTGATGAATCGTGCAGGTGAAATTGACCCTCACTCATGAAGGAATGTAAAGTGTTAGTTCAACCAACAATCAACCAGTTGTCTAAATTGCTCAAAGGTGCATCTCATGAAGAATCAATTGGCAAGCATATATAGACAGACCACAACACAGAGTTGCAATTTTCCAATAATGGATGGACCAGGAAACGAACAGTGTCAACAGCCAAGAGGAGGAAGAAGAGGAGCAAGGATGCGTGGTGGAAGGCAAAACAGAGGAAGAGGCAGAAGAGGACATAAGTGCATATCTGATGACATAAGGGCCACTATTGTAGACCATGTTGTCAATCATGGCCTTACAATGGCTGAGGCGGGTCGAAGGGTGCAGCCGAATATTGGGAGATCAACCGTGTCCTCATTAGTTCAAACGTTTCGAAGAGAGAACAGGTATGTCCACCAATGTACAGTGCACTGTTACTGTATATAAGCAGTATACTGTATACTTCCTACAATGCTTCATATTACAGTAGTCCACTTGTATTTCACAGCATACAGAAATATACTCTATACAGATACAGTGGGGCAAAAAAGTATTTAGTCAGCCACCAATTGTGCAAGTTCTCCCAATTAAAAAGATGAGAGAGGCCTGTAATTTTCATCATAGGTACACTTCAACTATGACAGACAAAATGAGGGGAAAAAATCCAGAAAATCACATTGTAGGATTTTTAATGAATTTATTTGCAAATTATGGTGGAAAATAAGTATTTGGTCACCTACAAACAAGCAAGATTTCTGGCTCTCACAGACCTGTAACTTCTTCTTTAAGAGGCTCCTCTGTCCTCTACTCGTTACCTGTATTAATGGCACCTGTTTGAACTTGTTATCAGTATAAAAGACACCTGTCCACAACCTCAAACAGTCACACTCCAAACTCCACTATGGCCAAGACCAAAGAGCTGTCAAAGGACACCAGAAACAAAATTGTAGACCTGCACCAGGATGGGAAGACTGAATCTGCAATAGGTAAGCAGCTTGGTTTGAAGAAATCAACTGTGGGAGCAATTATTAGGAAATGGAAGACATACAAGACCACTGATAATCTCCCTCGATCTGGGGCTCCACGCAAGATCTCACCCCGTGGGGTCAAAATGATCACAAGAACGGTGAGCAAAAATCCCAGAACCATACGGGGGGACCTAGTGAATGACCTGCAGAGAGCTGGGACCAAAGTAACAAAGCCTACCATCAGTAACACACTACGCCGCCAGGGACTCAAATCCTGCAGTGCCAGACGTGTCCCCCTGCTTAAGCCAGTACATGTCCAGGCCCGTCTGAAGTTTGCTAGAGAGCATTTGGATGATCCAGAAGAAGATTGGGAGAATGTCATATGGTCAGATGAAACCAAAATATAACTTTTTGGTAAAAACTCAACTCGTCGTGTTTGGAGGACAAAGAATGCTGAGTTGCATCCAAAGAACACCATACCTACTGTGAAGCATGGGGGTGGAAACATCATGCTTTGGGGCTGTTTTTCTGCAAAGGGACCAGGATGACTGATCTGTGTAAAGGAAAGAATGAATGGGGCCATGTATCGTAAGATTTTGAGTGAAAACCTCCTTCCATCAGCAAGGGAATTGAAGATGAAACGTGGCTGGGTCTTTCAGCATGACAATGATCCCAAACACACTGCCCGGGCAACGAAGAAGTGGCTTCGTAAGAAGCATTTCAAGGTCCTGGAGTGGCCTAGCCAGTCTCCAGATCTCAACCCCATAGAAAATCTTTGGAGGGAGTTGAAAGTCCGTGTTGCCCAGCAACAGTCCCAAAACATCACTGCTCTAGAGGAGATCTGCATGGAGGAATGGGCCAAAATACCAGCAACAGTGTGTGAAAACCTTGTGAAGACTTACAGAAAACGTTTGACCTCTGTCATTGCCAACAAAGGGTATATAACAAAGTATTGAGAAACTTTTGTTATTGACCAAATACTTATTTTCCACCATAATTTGCAAATAAATTCATTAAAAATCCTACAATGTGATTTTCTGGATTTCTTTTCTTCTCATTTTGTCTGTCATAGTTGAAGTGTACCTATGATGAAAATTACAGGCCTCTCTCATCTTTTTAAGTGGGAGAACTTGCACAATTGGTGGCTGACTAAATACTTTTTTGCCCCACTGTACATACTGCACCTTACATGCACCCACCTGTATGTTTTACAGTAAAATGTGTGTTCGCATAGTTTTTGTCTATGTGAAAGTGTGCGATGCATCACTGCATTTTTCCCCACATAGGACTGCAAGATTACCTCAAACCGGTGGCAGAGGACGCCTTTTCACACCTCAACAGGAGGAGGCTATTTGCACCATGGTCCGAGCAAACAATGCCATGAGACTCAGGGAAATACAAAGGACCATTATAGAAGACAACGATGTCTTTGAAAACATCCATACGGTTAGCATCTCAACCATCGACAGGGTGCTGCATAGAAACCAGATGAGTATGAAACAGCTGTACCGTGTACCATTCCAAAGGAATGAGGACAGAGTTAAGGAGCTACGGTACCAGTATGTACAGGTAAAACATATATCTATGTAACTACTTTACAGCAACATTTTATAGTGATACATAGTACAGTAAGCATAAACTGCACACATTTCCATTGCTGCGGAAGGAACATGCAATATATGTACATTTTATGTCACTCTTCCTTACCAAAACAAATTCAACTGTGTGTTCTGGGATATAGCGTATAATGGAGTTGGAATCAAGTGAACCCTCTCACAACTTTGTATACGTGGATGAGGCTGGCTTCAACCTGACCAAATGCAGAAGGCGGGGTCGGAATATCATCGGTCACAGAGCTACTGTGGATTTGCCAGGCCAACGGGGAGGAAATATCAGCATGTGTGCTGCTATTTCGGAGCATGGTGTCCTAACCCATATTCCCCTTACAACACCCAGCATCTACTCAACTTTTTAGAGACTCTCTACAGGGCTCTCATCCCTGATGATGAGAGGGGTCTGTTTAGAGAGGATTTGCCAAAGTATGTGGTCATTTGTGATAATGTTAGTTTCCATCGATCAAACATCATAAGGCAATGGTTTGTGACCCACCCGAGGATGCTCATAGAATTCCTCCCACCTTATTCACCATTCCTTAACCCAATTGAGGAGTTCTTTTCAGCATGGAGGTGGAAGGTGTACGATCGTCAGCCACACACACAGATGACCTTGCTGGCTGCAATGGATGCAGCATGTGAGGACATCACAGTAGACGCCTACAGAGGATGGATAAGGCATTCCAAAAGATTCTTTCCACGTTGCATTGGATGGGAAAATATCCGGTGTGATGTGGATGAGAATATGTGGGCCGACAGACAGGAACGTCTGGATGTGTAGAGACAGCACAACAGTGCTGCGGGCAAAGTTGTGCCTTAGGGGTGGTTTCCTGTGTTGCTTTCTAATTTAGTTTTTTTCCCTTTGTGCCCCTTGGGTTGTCCAGTCTCTTTCAATCAATAACCCACATGCAGTAATATGTAAATAGTACTGTTGAAATTGATATATGCCATAGAAGTGCAGCCTTGTGCATTTTCAATACAGTAACTGTCATCCAAACTGTAGCCTAAGTTTACATCAGGTAATACTGTCAAAGTACACAGTTACATTGACAACATGCCTAAACATTTTGACGACCTTGTTCGTGAACAATGACTCAATGACTTATCATTCTGATGACACTGACATGATCATTGGCATGAATATTTACTTTTGAGAGATGTACTAAGGATTTTTAGTGACTGACTAGCTTTAGAAACATATCTATTGTATATTGCAGTTTGTACAAATTGTTCTGAGAAATGCACTTATTATTTTGCACATGTTAGGGAGGATGTGAAAAATGCACCAAAGCGACTGAGAAAAACTGTAATATGACCTTTGAAATGTCTAAATTATTTTGGAAATTTGTGAGTGTAATGTTTACTGTTAATTTTTTTACTGCTTATTTCACTTTTGTTTATTATCTATTTCACTTGCTTTGGCAATGTAAACATATGTTTCCCATGCCAATAAAACCCCTAAAATGGAATTGAAATCTAATTGAGAGAGTGAGAGTAAGAGTGAGCCTGAGAGAGTGAGAGTGATAATGAGACTGAGTGAGAGAGAGAGATAATGAGACCGAGTGAGAGTACAGGTATGGGCTACATTAACTGGGGTGAAGTACATAATGCAACAGGATGAAGCAGTACAGTAATATTAAGGTATAGGGGTGATGTAACAGTACCCAGTAGAGCACGTCGGTCCAGCCCTGGGTAGTGATGCACTGGTAAACAGTGAGCATAGCGAAGCCCAGGTTGTCAAAGTGTGTGATGCCGTTGTTGGGTCCGGCCCATCCCGTCCTACACTCTGTCCCATTGATGGTGCAGCGCCGACCATTACCGGCCTGGGCACACGGAGATGCCTTCTCATTCTCCACTGTGGCTATGATATCTGCAGGACAACGGGGGAGAAGATATAAGTGTGTGTGTGTGTGTGTGTGTGTGTGTGTGTGTGTGTGTGTGTGTGTGTGTGTGTGTGTGTGTGTGTGTGTGTGTGTGTGTGTGTGTGTGTGTGTGTGTGTGTGTGTGTGTGTGTGTGTGTGTGTGTGTGTGTGTGCGTGCGTGCGTGCGTGTGCGTGTGTGTGTGTGTGTTTCCTACTTGTGCCTGTGTAGTAGCAGGTTTTATGCATCTTGCACTTGAACAGCTCCAGTCCCACGATGGCGTAGATGGTGACCATGAAGAAGACCAGCAGGGAGATGTGGAACAGAGGTAGCATGGATTTCAGGATGGAGTTCATCACCACCTGCAGGCCTGCAGGGGAAGAGCAGACACATTTTAAACATCAGCGGACCTAGTAGTCCGGTAGTTGACAACCATTTTCAGTTACTGTACCACCGACTGAATTTTCCCCTTGAGTACCCCTGAAGTACCCCCTCGTGCATTTTACCAGTAGGTCTATGGTCTCATGAGTCTTCTCAAGTACCCCCTGTAGATAGGCCAATTTCCCCTAGCGGTCCTAGTACCCCTGGTTGGGAACCACTGTAGTAGTTAACCAATATAACTAGATCAAACTGCAAACTAACCGCAATGAACCAAATCATGTTGTATTTGACACTAGCATTGTTGCTGAAGGTAAGTGTTCTCAGAATATGGTTGTGGTGAAGTGAGTGCTAGGCTCCTCTTACCACAAATGAGCTATCTGCTTCCCGCCAATTTGAGCGCATTCACTGTTTTGCCCTTTGTTTTTTAAATGCTTAGAAATTCCCATATAGATATATCACCAGTAATGATTTCCCAGTAATCTAAAACGTTAGCGTTTGGTTATATTGGTCATTTCTGTTCATTCATGAAACATATGATCACATTAACTTACCGTTCAAATTCCTCCGGGAATAGACATATTGTTTGTAGAGCTTATACGAACTACACTACACTTGTGAGAAATATGTTTTGGTTTATTTAATATGAATAGGACATGTTAAGCCTGATTCAGAGGCTATTTATTTTGTCATTCTACACTTTAACCTGAATTGCCTTCTGCTGATTTCCTGTCCCTGACTGCTCCAGGGTTCCTATTGTACAGTGGTCCTTACTGGGGACTCCAGAGACCAGCCTGAGGGGCCGGAGCACCCTGAATGCCCTGAGGGCCTTCATGTCGAAGCCTCCTCCCTTGTCCCCTGGTTGAGCCTCCACACCACTGATATAGGTGATGAAGTCCCCGATGACTGCAAACAGCCTGGAGAGGGAGAGGAGAGGGAGAGAGGGAAGAGAGAGGAGAGAGGAGAGGGAGAAGAGAGGGAGAGGGGAGAGGTTGAAAGATAGAGGAGGACGAAAGGGAGTCGAGTAGTCACAGAAGAGTTATAGCATGACAGAGCATGACAGAGCATGACAGATCATGACAGATCATGACAGAGTATGGCAGAGCATGACAGAGCACGACAGAACATGACAGAGCATGACAGAGCATGACAGAACATGACAGAGCATGACAGAACATGACAGAGCATGACAGATCATGACAGAGTATGGCAGAGCATGACAGAGCATGACAGATCATGACAGAGTATGGCAGAGAAGGACAGAGCATGACAGAACATGACAGAGCATGACAGAACATGACAGAGCATGACAGAGCATGACAGAACATGACAGAGCATGACAGAGCATGACAGATCATGACAGAACATGACAGAGCATGACAGAGCATGACAGAACATGACAGAGCATGACAGAACATGACAAAGCATGACAGATCATGACGGAGTATGGCAGAGCATGACAGAGCATGACAGAACATGACAGAGCATGACAGAGCATGACAAAGCATGACAGATCATGACAGAGTATGGCAGAGCATGACAGAGCATGACAGAGCATGACAGAACATGACAGAGCATGACAGAACATGACAGAGCATGACAGAGCATGACAGAACATGACAGAGCATGACAGAGCATGACAGAACATGACAGAGCATGACAGAGCATGACAAAGCATGACAGATCATGACAGAGTATGGCAGAGCATGACAGAGCATGACAGAACATGACAGAGCATGACAGAACATGACAGAGCATGACAGAGCATGACAGAACATGACAGAACATGACAGAGCATGACAGAGCATGACAGATCATGACAGAACATGACAGAGCATGACAGAACATGACAGAGCATGACAGAACATGACAAAGTATGACAGATCATGACAGAGTATGACAGAACATGACAGAGCATGACAGAGCATGACAGAGCATGACAAAGCATGACAGATCATGACAGAGTATGGCAGAGCATGACAGAGCATGACAGAACATGACAGAGCATGACAGAACATGACAGAACATGACAGAGCATGACAGAGCACGACAGAACATGACAGAGCATGACAGAGCATGACAGAACATGACAGAGCATGACAGAACATGACAGAGCATGACAGATCATGACAGAGTATGGCAGAGCATGACAGAGCATGACAGATCATGACAGAGCATGGCAGAGAATGACAGAGCATGACAGAACATGACAGAGCATGACAGAACATGACAGAGCATGACAGAGCATGACAGAACATGACAGAGCATGACAGAACATGACAAAGTATGACAGATCATGACAGAGTATGACAGAACATGACAAAGCATGACAGAGCATGACAGAGCATGACAGAGCATGACAAAGCATGACAGATCATGACAGAGTATGGCAGAGCATGACAGAGCATGACAGAACATGACAGAGCATGACAGAACATGACAGAACATGACAGAGCATGACAGAGCACGACAGAACATGACAGAGCATGACAGAGCATGACAGAACATGACAGAGCATGACAGAACATGACAGAGCATGACAGATCATGACAGAGTATGGCAGAGCATGACAGAGCATGACAGATCATGACAGAGTATGGCAGAGAATGACAGAGCATGACAGAACATGACAGAGCATGACAGAACATGACAGAGCATGACAGAGCATGACAGAACATGACAGAGCATGACAGAGCATGACAGATCATGACAGAACATGACAGAGCATGACAGAGCATGACAGAACATGACAGAGCATGACAGAACATGACAAAGCATGACAGATCATGACGGAGTATGGCAGAGCATGACAGAGCATGACAGAACATGACAGAGCATGACAGAGCATGACAGAACATGACAGAGCATGACAGAGCATGACAAAGCATGACAGATCATGACAGAGTATGGCAGAGCATGACAGAGCATGACAGAGCATGACAGAGCATGACAGAACATGACAGAGCATGACAGAACATGACAGATCATGACAGAGTATGGCAGAGAATGACAGAGCATGACAGAACATGACAGAGCATGACAGAACATGACAGAGCATGACAGAGCATGACAGAACATGACAGAGCATGACAGAACATGACAAAGTATGACAGATCATGACAGAGTATGACAGAACATGACAGAGCATGACAGAGCATGACAGAGCATGACAGAGCATGACAAAGCATGACAGATCATGACAGAGTATGGCAGAGCATGACAGAGCATGACAGAACATGACAGAGCATGACAGAGCATGACAGAACATGACAGAACATGACAGAGCATGACAGAGCACGACAGAACATGACAGAGCATGACAGAGCATGACAGAACATGACAGAGCATGACAGAACATGACAGAGCATGACAGATCATGACAGAGTATGGCAGAGCATGACAGAGCATGACAGATCATGACAGAGTATGGCAGAGAATGACAGAGCATGACAGAACATGACAGAGCATGACAGAACATGACAGAGCATGACAGAGCATGACAGAACATGACAGAGCATGACAGAGCACGACAGAACATGACAGAGCATGACAGAGCATGACAGAACATGACAGAGCATGACAGAACATGACAGAGCATGACAGATCATGACAGAGTATGGCAGAGCATGACAGAGCATGACAGATCATGACAGAGCATGGCAGAGAATGACAGAGCATGACAGAACATGACAGAGCATGACAGAACATGACAGAGCATGACAGAGCATGACAGAACATGACAGAGCATGACAGAACATGACAAAGTATGACAGATCATGACAGAGTATGACAGAACATGACAAAGCATGACAGAGCATGACAGAGCATGACAGAGCATGACAAAGCATGACAGATCATGACAGAGTATGGCAGAGCATGACAGAGCATGACAGAACATGACAGAGCATGACAGAACATGACAGAACATGACAGAGCATGACAGAGCACGACAGAACATGACAGAGCATGACAGAGCATGACAGAACATGACAGAGCATGACAGAACATGACAGAGCATGACAGATCATGACAGAGTATGGCAGAGCATGACAGAGCATGACAGATCATGACAGAGTATGGCAGAGAATGACAGAGCATGACAGAACATGACAGAGCATGACAGAACATGACAGAGCATGACAGAGCATGACAGAACATGACAGAGCATGACAGAGCATGACAGATCATGACAGAACATGACAGAGCATGACAGAGCATGACAGAACATGACAGAGCATGACAGAACATGACAAAGCATGACAGATCATGACGGAGTATGGCAGAGCATGACAGAGCATGACAGAACATGACAGAGCATGACAGAGCATGACAGAACATGACAGAGCATGACAGAGCATGACAAAGCATGACAGATCATGACAGAGTATGGCAGAGCATGACAGAGCATGACAGAGCATGACAGAGCATGACAGAACATGACAGAGCATGACAGAACATGACAGATCATGACAGAGTATGGCAGAGAATGACAGAGCATGACAGAACATGACAGAGCATGACAGAACATGACAGAGCATGACAGAGCATGACAGAACATGACAGAGCATGACAGAACATGACAAAGTATGACAGATCATGACAGAGTATGACAGAACATGACAGAGCATGACAGAGCATGACAGAGCATGACAGAGCATGACAAAGCATGACAGATCATGACAGAGTATGGCAGAGCATGACAGAGCATGACAGAACATGACAGAGCATGACAGAGCATGACAGAACATGACAGAACATGACAGAGCATGACAGAGCACGACAGAACATGACAGAGCATGACAGAGCATGACAGAACATGACAGAGCATGACAGAACATGACAGAGCATGACAGATCATGACAGAGTATGGCAGAGCATGACAGAGCATGACAGATCATGACAGAGTATGGCAGAGAATGACAGAGCATGACAGAACATGACAGAGCATGACAGAACATGACAGAGCATGACAGAGCATGACAGAACATGACAGAGCATGACAGAGCATGACAGATCATGACAGAACATGACAGAGCATGACAGAGCATGACAGAACATGACAGAGCATGACAGAACATGACAAAGCATGACAGATCATGATGGAGTATGGCAGAGCATGACAGAGCATGACAGAACATGACAGAGCATGACAGAGCATGACAGAACATGATAGAGCATGACAGAGCATGACAAAGCATGACAGATCATGACAGAGTATGGCAGAGCATGACAGAGCATGACAGAGCATGACAGAGCATGACAGAACATGACAGAGCATGACAGAACATGACAGAGCATGACAGAGCATAACAGAACATGACAGAGCATGACAGAGCATGACATAACATGACAGAGCATGACAGAGCATGACAAAGCATGACAGATCATGACAGAGTATGGCAGAGCATGACAGAGCATGACAGAGCATGACAGAACATGACAGAGCATGACAGAACATGACAGAGCATGACAGAGCATGACAGAACATGACAGAACATGACAGAGCATGACAGAGCATGACAGATCATGACAGAACATGACAGAGCATGACAGAACATGACAGAGCATGACAGAACATGACAAAGTATGACAGATCATGACAGAGTATGACAGAACATGACAGAGCATGACAGAGCATGACAGAGCATGACAGAGCATGACAAAGCATGACAGATCATGACAGAGTATGGCAGAGCATGACAGAGCATGACAGAACATGACAGAGCATGACAGAACATGACAGAACATGACAGAGCATGACAGAGTATGGCAGAGCATGACAGAGCATGACAGAACATGACAGAGCATGACAGAACATGACAGAGCATGACAGAACATGACAGAACATGACAGAGCATGACAGAGCATGACAGAGCATGATAGAACATGACAGAGCATGATAGAACATGACAGAGCATTTTCATCTCTTCCCTACTTACCCCACAGATACACAGACAAAATCCAGTATGTTCCAACAGTTCCGCAGATACGCATTCTCGTGAAATAGAAATCCATAGGCTATTATCTTTAGAAAGCACTCTATGGAGAAGACGATGAGGAAGATGTACTCCAGACTTTCCTGTGAAACAACGATAAAGGCTTGTTAGGGTATCATGAGGTACTAACTACAGTACTACAGTACCCATTATACAGTACCCATAATGAATATGTGCAATGGAGTATAATTCCTTGATTCTGCTTGGTGACAAAGTCTCCAAACACGTTATAGCTAGTTGTAAGAGTTTAGGAGTCAATGGCATAACAACCATTTTAAGTATATTAATTTGAAACTAAACTTGAAATATTGAGTTATTTAGAGTATTTACAAGAGTTAAACGGACTAAGTTGATCCTGTTTGGTAAATCCATCAGCTCAGTAGCTCCCTGGTGTTCTGTGTATTTGTGTCTCTCCTCCTCTCCCATTACCGGCCAGGCATCCAGAGAATGGCCCCACTGATTAACAACTGGGCACCTCAGAGCTGAGGTCCCTAAGATGGCACCCACTCACTCAACGCCCTGTCTGTTAACTTGCAAGAAATATACTGTTTGTATACTGTTGTACTCCACAATGCAAATTAACTTAAACTTGAACTTGAAACGTGATTTTGAGCACGGACAAGCGATAAATTGGAAAGCAAATAGGCATAAGTCGGTGATGATGGATAGATACTGTAGCAAGTGGCCATGGGTAACATGAAATGCTATGTTCTATTTGATGCTTGATTACTTAATAGGGTAGGACTATTCAGATCCCCGGAGAAAGGGCATGTGCAGGGAGTTTTATAGCGTCAACAACAGTGTTGTTAATAAAGTTTCAAAGTGCTGTACTGTACTGCTTGTAGCACAGTGAACCTAAATGACATTGGGTTAGATTCTGGCATGTCATGGACATTCCTATAGCGCAGTTTATAGTATGTATCTTTAGGTTTCCAACACACACACACACACACACACACATTCACCATCATTGTAAAGCCATAGTTTTCTTGTTGCTTTGACAAAGTCATTTCTGAAGATGATTATTTATTTCATGTGATTCGTGATTAATTTACGTCTGTCCCCCATTTTAAGGTCAACCCTGCTGTGTGAACTAAACTCTCATTTTAATATGGTGTAATTATTCCTTCTTAAATATGTTTTTGGAAAGCAAACATTGAACATAGCCAAATCATAGTGTAAAAGCAGGTGAGCTGGTCCTACTCTTTTTGGCTATTTTCTGGTGTTTTGTGGTGGAAAACTGATATAGACAGGCTAGAAATGTGTTAACAATTAATTTTTTGTTGTTGTGAAGCTTGCATTCAATTGCCACTCCCTGTTGCACAAAACAAGCTTCTATTCTTCCTGTCACGAGGCTGATTTGAGATGAAATCTTCAACCATGTTACTTTATTTGGCACTTTATAGGTACTTTTTTAATTTAACCTGTTGAGATGGGAAAACGTGATATTATATTAAATTATTATATTATATTACGTTGAACATGTGCTCTTTATGACAGAATGTTAAAATTAGGTGAAATCAAACTTTTTTTTACCATGTTATACACACTTCTCATAAGGCACCGAATCGGTGGAACGACCCCTCTATCTTTATCTCCGGATTGGGGTCACTCAGATACAGAAATATCTGTCAACCCATTTGTAATATGGGCATTTTGTGGTTGATTTCATGATCCTTTCCAGAGAGTGTTACAAAACTCCAAATGAGCAGAACTATCAGAGTTGGACAGCAGTTAGTTCCATGTGGCCAGTCTGGCATCTGGCCCACAAAAACAAACCAGGTCAACTTTCTAGCACTTGCTGCTGGATCAGATGTCAAACTGGATTACACCAGACATCCAGGCCTTTGTGCCCATCAAAAGTCAAGGTGACTACACTAGGCTCCAGATCCCAGTCTGCTTGATTTATGAACTGTGCTCATACAACAGAACAGTGACCAGTTAGCAGCAGGACCATGAAATAATCAGGTCATTCACCGCCATGATCGAGGTATGAGTACAGTGCTCACTACGCATTCAGACACATATGTACACTCACACATGTTCTGTGTTTTCATGACAGACGAGGAAGCTTCATGAGGAAAACTCAAGGTTACTAGAGTAACCCGGTTTTCTGAGAATATGAGGGAGATGTCTCACTATGGGATTCGCTGGATAGTCGCATCACTACCGAAGAACCAATCACACAATGTCTGTCGGAGGCAGACAGGTCGAGTGGCGAATGAGGTGAGCCCCTCCCTCTTTATAAGGTGCCACTCGCCCCACCCTCTGGCCAATCTCAAGCATGTCTCTCTTCCTTGCACTCTTGCGAGCAGGGACATGAGGTGAGACGTCGCACTCGTATTCTCAGAGAACCGGTGTTACGCAAGTAACTTTGAGTTCACGTTCAAATACTTGATTCTATTCTATGGCAATTATAAGTATTGCTCACTTTAGGCTTACCTTCACCTTATGAAAACCAGTGGTGTAAAGTACTTAAGTAAAAAATACTTTAAAGTACTACGTAAGTAGTTTTTTGGGGTATCTGTACTTACTTTACTATTTTATATTTTGCCAACTTTAATTTTTACTTCACTACATTCCTATAGAAAATATTGTACTTATTACTCCATACATTTTCCTTGACACCCAAAAGTACTCGTTACATTTTGACAGGAAAATGGTCCAATTCACACACTTTTCAAGAGAACATCACTGGTCATTCCTACTGCCTCTGATCTGGCGGACTCACTAAACACAAATGCTTTGTTTGTAAATTATGTCTGAGTGTTGGAGTGTGCCCCTGTATGTATGGTTTAAAATCTTACTTTGATATGTAAGTACATTTGAGAAATTCCATTTACTTTTGATACTTAAGTATATTTAAAACCAAATACTTTTAGACTTTCATTTTTACTTGAGTCATTTTCTATTAAATTAAGATATCTTTACTTTTACTCAAGTATGACTATTTAGTACTTTTTCCACCACTGGTGAAAACCCCGGGGCAAACTGTAGGCACGAATGGTGGACTGACAGTTCGTGCAGCTCACTCACTTGCCTTGCAGACGTAAGGACAATCAGTAAAGTGGTTTTGAAGGAGAGATATCATATCCACGCTTTCCGGCAGCTCGAAAGGTTGCTGTGAAATAACCTCAAGCACAATAGACAGGTCCCAAGACGGTGCTAAAGGCTTGGAGACTGGACATACTGTAAGTGACGCACCCTTCATAAAACGACATAACAGGGGATGCCCCCCTACTGTGTTGTTGTCAAAGCCTATATGGTAGGCAGAGATAGCAGCTAAATAGACCGTTACAGTGGAGAAAACCTTCCCTCTCTCCAGAAGGTCCTGTTACAGTGAGCGTGTAGAAGGTGCTCTGGCACTCTGGATAGTCTCACTGACTCTGAGTGGCAAGCCTGTCACATTCAGATTCATGGGCCAGGGCCAAAGAGCCAGGGTTTCTGGGTGAGGGTGGAAAATCTCTCCATTAGCTTGGAGAAGAAGCAGAGCTTCCCTGGCCATCAAGGGTCTACCAAGACGAGGGATAAGCCTTGTTCCCTCACTCTGACTAGAGTAGGGAGTATCAAGCCTAGAGAAGGAAAGGCGTATAGCATCACCCTTAGCCAAGGGTGTGCCAGCGCGTCCACCCCTAGTAGTGAGTCTCCTGCCAGCGCAAAGAACAACGGGCAGTGCGCATCTTTGTGCAATGCGAAGAGATCTGTGGTGGCTCGTCCATATCTCACCCAGATCTGGTTCTCCACTGGGCGATGGAGTCTCCAATCCAGGTACAGGGGATTCCCTCTGGACAACAAGTGCGCTTCTACATTCAGTACCGCCGGGATATGAGTCACATGTAGTGAAAGGAGGTGCGCTCTGCTCCGCAGAATAATCTTGACAGCTAGTCCGTGTAGATGCAGAGAGCGAGAGCCGCCCTGGCGGTTGATGTACGCCACCAGAGTCATATCGTCGTCCAGCTTGACACCTAGGTATTCTATTCTCTGTGTTGGCAGTTCTTTTCCTGGTTGAATTTGAACCCTAGGGAAGCCGTGTCCTGTACTTCTTGCTCCTGTGTCGTGAAGCAAAGGAGGTAATTGTCTATGCAGGCTTAGACTCTGAGTCCTCTGATCCTCCACACACATGCTGAACGTCCGGGGAGCTAGCGCTAGCCCGAAGGGGCCAGCGAGGTATTCGTTGGCTTTACCCTGGGTAACACTTTATTTGGATAGTCCGGATAGTCTATAATGTAGATGCTCTACAGATGGTCAAATTATCAAGAAGCTATCTGTTGGTAAGCAACTGCTTACTAAGGTTACAGTTAGGGTTAGGTTAAGAATAGGGGTTAGGCTAAGGGTTAAGTTTAAGGTTAGGATTAGGGTAAGGGTTAAGTTTAGGTTTAGGTTTAGGATAAGGTTAGGGTTAGGTTTAGAATACGGGTTAGGGTAAGGGTTAAGTTTAAGGTTAGGATTTGGGTAAGGGTTAAGTTTAGATTTAGGATAAGGTTTAAGGTTAGGGTTAGTAGATAGTTTAAATATTACTGATTGTCTGTAGATAGTCTGTAGAGTATCTACAGATGGACTATCCAAATAAAGTGTTACCAAGCACTGAAAGGCAAACCTGAGAAAACCTTCTGTCTGCTGACAGAATACTTATGTGAAAATAAGCGTCTTGTAGGTCGACTGAAGTGAACCAGTTGCATTGAGGAATAGAGCGAGGCAGAATGTTGAGCGATCTGAGTCGTCACTTGCTACTGAATTTAGAATTCAATTGAAAAAGGGTGGCTTCATAGCGAACTGCAGTCTGTACCCCTTTTAACTGCGGACAAGACCCTGGGCTGGACTGCACATTTTGCAGTTCCTTGCTCTTGCAGCGAGTTGCTCACAAGTTAGATGACTCTTGCTCACCAGTGTTGACGAAGCGCCCTCTGGTGGCTTCATGGCGAGGCACCCTTTTGTTGTATTTTTGCTCTGTGCCCTTGGCAAGATGGATTGAGGGGAGAGCTGTGGCAAGGAAGGCACTTGGTGGTTGAGTGCGCTCCCTTCGTCTTCCCTGTGAGTGGACGCATAGGAATGAGCCGTTGCACGGGGGATAGGGTTTTAGGAGCACAGATGTGCTTCTCCCCCATAGTGATGTGGGGGGAAAGTCTGTGCTCCACCTGAGAGGGAACAGATCAGGACATGGTGTGAACTGTTGGCTGCCCCTTTCTACCGCTGGAGCCAGTGTGCTGCCCTCTCCCTGCCACGAAGCCATGGCTTGTGGAAGGGTAGACCGGGTAGCCACGGTACCCGGATCTGCAGGGCAGGCAGAAGTTGAAGGCTTCGCCTTCCTTCTTTCAATGTTCGCACTTCTGCCACATGGCGGTGACAGCTGGCCAAAACCGTTCCTTAGGCTCAATCAGAGCATCAGGGAAATCTGCTTTCTCCACCTGTGGAGTGGCCTGCTGGGAGGAGTTGTTTCCCTGGGACGGTGTCAGAAAGGAGCCTCCTCCCATTGAGCCAGTCCCTTTCGCGCCCTATGGGCGCAGGCCACTCAATATTGAGCCTGGTCGCTGCCCGCCTGCAGGTGAGCCGGACATTTTTTCTCTGGAAAAATATGCATTGCTTAGGGTGCTAGAGGGCCTCGAGATGTCCCCTCCCCCCTTCCCAACTGCTAGGTTTCAAAACCATCCATACCCTCAGCCAAGGAGGTTTGGGGTTAAGAGTTAGGCTTATTGCCCCCAGGCTGTAAGGGAGAACAGTCCATTTGGGGCAGGTCTTAGGCATCTTCCTACAACGCACACAGGACTCAGGGTTAGTGAGTGCTGCTTTGGCATGCTCAACCACCAAGCAGGTGATACACAAGGAGTGTGTATCCTTGACTGCAATCATGGCCCTGCATGGACACGGGTATGCGGTGCTTTGGCAGCGGCCCTGCTCAGGTAGCAGGTTACATAACTCAGAGAAGAAAACAAAACGTTTGTAAACTCTGGTTAGGAGAGTGCTAGCCGTGTGTAGCTGCGAAGCTAGTTGTAGCTAGCTAGCGTTCGCCTAACATGAAGAAGAGTGTGTTGCAGCGTAGTCTGTCGGTGACCACAAGCATGGCAGTCTCTTGAGCGCCACGCTTGTGAGGCTGGATTGGTCCGTTTAGTCAACACAAAACGAGTGAACACAGGTTGAGCTAAACGAGAAAGGAGAGCTAGCCATTTTTACCCTTGCAAGTAGAAAAGCTAGTGGTGCTTAGCTGGCCTTACAGCGAGCTAGCTGGATTAGCTAGGCCTTGTGGCTTGCGCTAGCCAAGTCTCAGTAGCTAGCCGTGTGACGCTAGCTGCAACCGGAGAATTAGAATTCTATTCTAAAGTAAAAACGTTACTTTCGGTCAGTACTCAACACAAAGGGCGAGAGCTGAGGTCCTACGTTTGGCAGCGTAACCTCGCGGTTCGCCTGAAAACAGTTAAGCAAGAAGACAGGGGTCAAGTCGTGCTGAGGAGAGCTTCAGAGAGGGTAGGGATCTTCGCAAGGAAGAAAGTGAGAATGACCAGAGGGTGGGGCGAGTGGCACCTTATAAAGAGGTAGGGGCTCACCTCATTCGCCACTCGACCTGTCTATCTCCGACAGCAAATCCCATAGTGAGACATCAAAACAAGTATTTGAAATAGAACCCCACAACTAGCAGTATTACGATCTCCATCACTTTCAATCCATATGAGATGGTGTGTATTGGGTCCAGACTCACCAGGTTGCTGTTGGTGTTATTGCTGTCCTCCTCAGGCATGGGCAGGAACACAGCCAGGGCCACACAGTTGGCAAAGATGGTCAGCAGGATGATGATCTCAAATGGTCTGATGGGGAACGCTCAGGAAAGGTTCAAGCGACATTATACACATCCAGCAGAGCACAGAACTGCAGGGTGTAGGAAATAACATCATTTTAATAGTATCTTTTAAAATATACCATAAGATACTGTGTGGGGGTATTTTCCGTTCTTATTCAAACTGATGTTACCTAACCAAGCGATATGGATGGATATGGATAGCTATTCCACCATTCAATGCCCACAGGAAGTACACATGGATCTCAGTGAGATCTTTCAACCTCACCCACCTATTAGACGACGTTCACTATCTAAATAACCATAAGGTGTATGGTTTAACATGCCACTGTAGACTTCATATTCCAGAAAACTAGCACTCGTGCTAGTTTGGTATCAGTTACAGGATGACTATTGACAGAGTAACCATAACTAGCAATATTGGCCATGCATCTGAATGACAAAATGTCAAACATATCGATAAAGTGAGTCTATTTCAGTTTAACTGATGTACAGTATGTGCAACCCCTAAATAGGGACTTCCCCATATAGCCAAGGGTATCGAAAACACACTGGAAGACATTTGAGGCCAACAATGGGTCAGTTAGAAGATAATCGGATCTATTTATGTAGGCACCTGTGGTAAAGATGGTGGCGAGTTCAAATATCTGGGTCCCTTCAGTACAGCACATTCAAAACGGTCAATGCTGTGCAATGTTGCACTCCTGGGTGTGTAATAGTACAAAGCTTTAATCAGGGTAATACCATGGATAATCAACTGCAACTTCATTGGGGGGTGGCAGGTAGCCTAGTGGTTAGAGCGTTGGACTAGTAACCGAAAGGTTGCTAGATTGAATCCCTGAGCTGACAAGGTACAAATCTATCGTTCTGCCCCTGAACAAGGCAGTTAACCCACTGTTCCTAGGCCATCATTGAAAATAAGGATTTGTTCTTAGCTGACTTGCCTAGTTAAATAAAACAAATATTATAGTCGTCATGCTGTTCCCCTCTCAGACTGCAGTACCCAATTCCACCACCAGTCCGTGTCTGAGGCAGCATTCTCTTAGCTTAGCGCGTCTGTTTTTAGGCTGTGACGTGGGAGGACAGCTGTTCCTCCGTCCCCAGGAATATCATCACACCGCAGCTTTAATAAACTCATATTTTACATGTCAAAAAATGTTCATCAACAGCTTCACTGGATTATAATATCTCAGTGGACCATTACTGCAGCCACAGTCATTACTCACTACCAAAACAGAACTGTAACCTTGGATGTGGGATTCTATTGTACGCACACGGTTAAATTGTGATTCTGAGCTGTGGTGGATTTGTCCTGGAGACAATTTGCATTTACAAGAGGATTCTAACAGAAATGTACTCTATGTTGTGTTCCTGTCACCGCCCAATATGGGTCGTCTCCGCTCTACCCTGATGCTACTGCATGTTGTTCTGAAACCTGTAGTTATCAACCTGTTGCTCTGGTGCTCAAGCCACTCTACAGTTCAGCATGTCTGCATACTGGACTGGACCACCAGAAAATGTAAGGGCTGTGTCCAATGGTTATAACATGTGTGTTGTACTGTAATGTGTGAGCATATCAGAGTGGTTATAACTCTACGGCTATACATAGATATGGTCCAGCCGTCTGTCACCTTATTCAATACAAAACAATACGAGGCTCAACGGGAGGTGCTTTATAAAGTGTTGACTCGTCACGAAGGCAGCCATTTTCCTCAGATCCCTGAAACAGTTGTTCCCAGACGCTCTGCTGCTACCACCCATTCAAAACAAATCAAATCAAATCAAATTGCATTTGCCGAACACAACAGCTGTAGGTAGACATTACAATGAAATGCTTACTTACAAGCCCTTAACCAACAACGCAGTTTGAAGAAAAATAAGTGTTAAGTAAAAAATAGATCAGTAAAAAATAAAACATTTAAGAAACAATTAATTAAAGAGCAGCAGTAAAATAACATTAGCGAGGCTATATACAGGTGGTACCGGTACAGAGTTAATGTGCGGGGGCACTAGTTAGTCGAGGTAATTGAGGTAATATGTACATGTAGGTTGAGTTAAAGTAACTATGGATAGATAATAAACAGAGTAGCAGCAGCATAAAAAAGGGGGGCAATGAAAATAGTCTAGGTAGCCATTTGATTAGCTGTTCAAATACTTCTCTGTCATCCACCAAATACACAAAGCCTTAACTCAGTTGCTATCCATGACCTCAATAGAAACTGGGCTTGGGGCACGATGTGGGAAACACTGCTGGGTTGCATTGACCATTAATACAAGACCAAATGTATCAATGTCATAAACAATAATTTGCTATATCGCCAATCCACAGACAGGCTTCACTATCTGGCCATGTTAGACATTTATGGTATGAACGCACTATGTTCCCATTATTTTCCCATAAGCTTGACCATGCTTCATGGTTTAAAAGTCAATGGCCAAACCTTTCTTATCTAGCCTATGTGTGCTGTGTTGACAAGGCAGCACCAACAGATCTGGGACCAGGCTACTTAATTTCTACACACAACTCTGAGCATGGTTATCTAGTGACAACCGTCTCCTGTTCCCACACCCTCCTGACCTCTAACCCCTGACCCTTGACCCCTGACCCCTAAAGGATACTTCCATTCCACAATGTTGATGGCAGCCTTGCGGAAGGGGTTCTTCAGTGTGAGGAAGAAGAGGGAGCGTGCGGGCCGAGGGTTTCCCCCCGTGGCCAGGAGCTTCTTCAGCTTCTCCTTCTGCTTCCTCTTCAGAGTTTCCTCGTCCATAATGTAGGACTGCAGGTTAGGCTCGCCGCCACTCTCCGCCATCTTGGCACTACCTGGGGAATTTGGAGGAAGTGAAGATGGTGCTAAAATGGCTTCTTCAGCCAGCCAGCTATTGTACCCCCAACTTGACCTGGTCGTCCAGATACTGGCCCAAGTGAAGATGGTTGCTTTCAGTGCTGTATTCCACCAGGTCAGCTAGCAATTCACCTGCTCAGCTAGTCCAGGTTCTACTGGTCCTCTTCATAAATTGCTGGGTAGGTACTCATTTATTCCACAACACTCCTCTCTCCTCTCTGTTGTCTATATCTCCCTGTACTCTTTCTCGGTCATTCCCCCTCTCTCTCACACACTCCCCCTCTCTCTCTCTCTCTCACACACACTCCCCCTCTCTCTCTCTCTCTGAGATGACAGACCTGTGCCTGTGTATTGGTTGGAGGAACAGTTGGTCAGCGGAGAGAATAAATATAGACAATGAGTGTCATTCTGGGGAGGGGGTGTCAGAAGGGGGGGGCACATTTACCAAGAGTGAAGGTTAAGGCAGCGTAAGGCATATACTATGTTGTTGTCTGCCCTATAGTAGTATTGTGTCATTGGCTAACAGGGTTGGAGTGATGTCCTGTCATTGGTTGTAACACCGAATCCCCCGACATTGGTTGTGCTATTTGACTTTCAAGAATTTTTTATTGGCCTTCACAGACATGATGGCTACTACAATGCACAACGGAGTTGGGGTGTCTCCTCATTGGTTGACCTAACCCTTCATGACCTCTGATATGTATGTTTGGGAGTAGAGTTAACATCATGGAATGGAGTCGATGGTGGGAAACGTGTCTGTGAATTATTGCCAGTGAGATCTGTGTCAACAGTTGGTGACTCTTATGATGAAACAAATACTATTTATGGTATCAATTTGTGCTCTATCATGCCCAATGCTTTGTGTTATATAACAGGGTTTGTGAAAGGCTTTGTATATATAGAACCCAAACACGGCAACCAAACGTTAATGACAGGCCCCAGGTCTGAGGAATGAGCACAATTATGGTGAACTACAGTATTATAGCAAATTAGACTATTTAGATTAACACCATTATGAATACTGTCTAACTGCCCCAAGAAATTGCATCCAAGTATCAGTTGTCCCATTGTAGAATCTGTTTCTTTTCCAAAAACTGTATTCGTGAAAAGAGGAATCATATTTCTTTATTACCAGTTGTGTGACTTAATATCACCTGAAATTTCCAAAAGATATCATGCGCTGTAATAGAATTAACTACAGTTTGTTTTGGGAAATACAGTTTCATTTGATAACAGTAATGTGCTGCTACAATGGTCAGTTTCTCATTTTGAAACACAATAAACATTGCATACTTGAAGTCGTCCCAATTAACACATTTGGATCCTTGGAAGTTGTGGAAACGTATGTTTTTAGTTTCACATTGGTTGTAGGAACTGAACGTTTTTTAAACGTTCTGAGAACAGAAGTGAACATTTTGACTGTTCTGGGAATGTTTCTTTTTAGGTTGCAGTGAGGTTCTGAGAACATTTTACTCTGGTTCCTTGAACGTTTTCCTGGGAGGTTTTATTAACGCTCTGAGAACTGAAATTATAGGTTATTTTGAGGTTTTTGAATAACTTCCTTAAAACTTTCACTGAAAGTATTTTAATAACACTGCTAGCTTATTTTGGGTTAAATTCTTGAAATCCAAGCACAATTAGGACACATGGAAATTCCTTTCCTTAGGCATTAATCATGAAAACATATTTATTATTAAAAATATATATTTAGTGAGATTCAAACCTATAATCTTCTCTTCTCTACTCTTCTCTATGGAATGAGTCTACTGCTCCACCAGAATGGAGCTAGCATGCTTTGTTTTTTTATGCATACAAGGCTTTTTATTTTAGCCTGTCCAAACAGACCCCATTTCAAAGGAAAAAAGCACTCAATAAGATCAGGTATGGCCAATTAGTGGGCGCAGCCAACACACCTGAACACACTTAACAGGATAGTGGATAGAGAGAGTTGTTGTTGTTGTTGAGGCCGAGAATGGAATGTATATGTTCTCAGCATCAAATGTTTTTGTGTTTTTTTTATGGAAAGTTTTCTACACTTTCTCGTGAACAATTTGAGACCGTGACTTTAAATAGAACCATGAGGAAACCTGTAAGAAACGCTATGCTAAAGTACTGAAATTCCCACAGAAGAACATTGTTTCTTAACATTCTCTGAACTAGTTGAGAACATTCCCAATGTCAAACCAGTTAGAGAACATTCCAAGATAATTACCAAAATTGAAATGAAATGTAACCCTGTTTGACCATTTCGGAAACTTTCTTTTAATATAATGAAATACTAAGATTTTCTTTTATCAATTTCCTCAAATTAGCAGAGACTATTCCAAAGCCAAACAACTATGCACCATTCCCAAAGAGTTGATGGAAGGTTGTGTGCAAAATAACCATAGGACAACCACGGTCTCACCAAGCTCTAAAAACGTAGAGCTGTTCTCAGAATGTTATGTGCTAGCTGGGATTGCTTTCTGAGTTTCAGGTGTTTATCTTCAAATCTGAAGTGTTCATGACATCTTCTTTAACATAATCAGCTTCTGAAAGTGGTTTGGTAAAACATTTCAGTGGCAAAAAAACAAGACACATTGCCAATATAAAACATAGTATCTACTGGAAAAGTCTTAAATTATATATCTTTGTACTCAGGGTTTGATCTTTTCGTGAGCAGTCCTTGGAGAGAGGGAAGTCCTACCTCAATCCACAAACGTCTATCCACAGTCTCGCTCACAAACTACACTACCCACAATCATCTAGGTCCCAGAGCCCGCTGACTCCTCACAGTCTTTCCCCGCTGAGGAAGAGGAGGAGTCTGAGAGAGAGCGAGGTGACCCCCCATTGCTGTGGTCCGAGTCCTCCGTCCTACGGTGGGCAGAACTGGGGCTGTGGCACACCTGTCCCCCCTCATACACCTCTCTGCCTTTCCCCTGCCCCTCCACCAGCCCCTGCAGGTATTTAATATAATTAATTGCTGCCCTCAGTGTCTCCACTTTACTGAGCCTCTTCTCACTGGCACTCCCTGGCAGGTGGTCCCTCAGCTTGGCATAGCCCTGGTTCACACATTTCACCCTCTGACGCTCCCGCTCGTTACGCTTCTGGATAAACGCTGGCTCGAAGGGGCACTCGTACACCCCAAAGTGCCCGTGGTGGAATGGGGACAGGTACGGGAGGAGACTGGGGCCTCCGGGGCCCCGGAACGAGGCTTCATAGAGGCCTCCAGGGTCCATTGTGGTGGGGTAGAGGAGGAAGGGCACTGTGTGGGCCAGAGGGTCAGAGCCAGAGTGGAGGCGGTCGGAGTGGGTGTTTGGGCGGTTCTCAGAGTAGCCACTAGAGGGAGACAGACCATACGGCAGGCTGCTGCCTCTGTTTAGGTAGGTGGGCCGCTGGTCTACGAAGGGGTGGGAGAAGACAGCACTCATGGTGATGGTGAAAATGAACAGAGAGAGAGAAACTCTTAGGACAAATGGATGGATAAGGAATCGGAGCAGCGAGTTGTGAGTTTCCTCCACTTGTGGCATCCAGTTTTCTGGTGAACTTGTTCGCCTCAAGTAGAAGGAGAAACAAGGTGGAGCTTCATCATCAAACACTCTCCTCTTGTAGATCTGTGGAAGTGAATTAAGACCGGATGAAAGGTTAGAACTTAGTTAAATGTGCCGCCCTAATCAAACACAGGAGGTTTTGAAGATAATAATGACTGTTGCATGTATTTAAAGATGTAATGAGGCTATATACACTTCAGAGGTAAGGGATTAGATAGCTGCACTTTGTGCTAAGAAACCAAAAGGAAGATCTTTACCCATTACCTGAATATCAGAACATTTACAATCACACTGAAAGTACGCAAATCCAAGACTACTGTCTGGGCTTTATTGTAGGAGAGTGGGGTAAGTTGAGCCAAGGGGTAAGTTGAGCCACCCCTTGTTTCGAGGAAACCATACACAAAATGTATCATGTGACAAAATATTTAGGATGAGGTCATCATTTCATGGAGTCTGTGAAGGAAGAAACCACATGAAAAAAAGTGGTAAGCAAGTTAGGTTACATTTTTTTTTTACTTCAATTATTTATTGTGTTATAGGTTTCATGATGCTTGTATCTAAACCAAAGTAGATTGCTTTATATATCCGCTGGGGTCTCTATAAGCTTCAATATGAGGTTCTAAACCTAGCATGAAGTGCATCCTTGTAGCTGTGTGGGCTAATATAGTCAAAATGTTTGCCTTAGGATAAGGTGAGCCAATGGCCATGACGTAAGTTGAGCCAATGGTCACCATACCCCATATAAATTAAGATTAGATTTTGTCCGTTTTATGCATAGTATGCCTGCAATATGTCATGCATATGAACTCAAGATAGTGCATTTTTATTGTTGCAGAGCAAACATCATCATGCCCTGTGTATAGAAACGTAAAACAACCTGCTTGAGGTTCTTGAGAGAGCAGTCAAGGAAGGGAGAAAAGGGAATAAGTCCATTTGAGCAGCAGCAAGGGATGGATTTTTTAAAACTGAATAACCAGGTTTCCATCCAACCTTTTTATGCAAGTAAAGTACATGTTGGATAAAACATTTCACGACAGGCTTGATGGACACAGCACATTTGTCGGTAAACTTGACAAATGTCGACAAAACAAAATACGCTAGATTTTTTTTTGCGTCTCAAATTAATTATGCGAGAAATCTTCTCCTGGAGGCAGAACTGAGCGATTACCACTTAGATAGGTCAGGTGCAAAGTCAAAATTGTCCATTGTTGTAAAAAGTCATGAAAATGATTTAAGGTTAGGGTTAGGTATTAGGCTTAGCAGTGTGGTTAAGGTTAGGGTCAAGGTTAGGTTTAAAATCGGATTTTTATGTGCCAGCTAGTGACCACAGAGCTGCCTCCAGAACAAGATTCATGACTAAAAACGCTGATGAGCTTGATGCTCCTTTCCAATAAATATCGAGGGTCTTATTCTGGTGACATGATGATTGTAGCTTGGCTGCCATTTTACAAATAAAAAAATCTTGCTCTTTTGTCCATAATAATCTCATAATGTAGGCTACACCCACACTGTAGCAACGAGCTGTTGGCGAGCATGCAAAGACCAATCCGGAGTGGCCACATTAGCTTTATAAAGCAACATTTTTCGTGACAAAGTCATCAGTAGAGTTGAAAATGCATTAAAACTCATTTAACTTTTTTAAATTGTTTTATTCGGTACATGGAAATGTAACCGCAAAAGTTATTTGTCTGTGCACTACGACATCACGCACAGCCTCATATCCGCAACAAGTCAATCTGGTGTGAAAATGTTCATATTGTTTTAATGCATATTTTTGAATAAGGTGCATGAAAATCTGTTGCCAATTGGTAGGAACCCTAGACAGTGAAACTGAATAGGCACATTGACAAAAAAGAAAACGAACATGTACCTGTGCGAAAGAGAAGCTATGATAGAGTAGCAGAGGTACACAAGGGTTTAGCTGATGATATGGAGTTGGAGCTTGCTAATCATGTCAAGAATCTCACAGACCAGTTTCATGGGCTTAGTAGCCTGAAATGCAGAGAATTTGCCTACGAATTGGCACATGTAAACAGCATCCCTGTCCCAGATTACTGGTCAAGAAATGGAAGAGATATTGAACAGAGAGATCTATATCTGAATGTAGGCTTACATTTCAAATATACCACACCCCAATACCATGAATTAACCTTTGACCTACTAGCATCATCACCTCACTGTCACAGAACACCATAGCCCACTTGCCCCAAGGCGGCTCAATTTACCCTGTCCCTCACTGTCCCTGACTAAAAGTCGTGCCAAGAGATGACTTTTCTTGGACAAGCTATTTAAAAAATGTTACGTTTACATGAATTCTGATTATTTCCAGGGATACACAACATCCTGAAATATATGTAGATATCGTTGTTAGAAGGAATACTATATTTAGCTTGACGTAGTGATGCTGAATGTAAGACATGGCTCAACATACCCCACTCTCCTCTACTTCTACTTTATTTTAAATCAAAAGTCAATTGATCTGAGAAGCAACAATGAACATGGAAGCGTTAACGTTGTGGGCAGAACGGTAATTTTCCTCAATAATCTTGAAATATCTTCTAATCCCTCTCCTCCTCCCTCCTTTTCGGCTTCTCTTTCTCTCTCTCCACGAGACTTGCATCCCTGGCTGCTGCACAGAGGAAGAGAGAAGTAGAAATAGAGAGAGAGAGCGAGAGAGACGAGGAATTCCCCTCTCGTTAAGCCAGTGTTGGGTTTCCCAGAGACAGTTTGGAAAGTCTGCCAAAACCACTTAAGCATTTGAAGGTGAGAGTTATTGTATGTAACTTTGACAGTTGTATATGTCTTTTGAAGTGAAAATTAACACACACAGACCCATAGACAAACAGACACACACACCACCACCGGCACGCTGTGTCCCTGTAGTGTTTGGGGAAAAACTACCCCAGAGTGAAGTAAAGATGAGGAATCATGTATGATGAGCTTGTCTTTGCATTCAAAGTATTAGGACTTAGCTAGAATATATACACAGTAATACATGCATAGTTATAATGACTTACTATTCACAAGTGCAATGCCATGAATATCATCTATAGGACTTTAGATGATCTATCTATATTCTACACATTATCAAAGAACCTAACACAAGAGATCATATTAAATATTAAAGCATCATGTACAATGCAGACGATGATGTCCATTGAGTTTTTACATTGGTTTTTACATTGGGTATAACCTAATGACAGAAAATATTGAACAAATCATTTATATTTACTGTAGATATTCACTGTGTGGCCCGGCCACACAAAATACGTCTTCGCCCTTCATTATTTACATGTCACATGTCCCAGTTCATGGAATTTATTTGCATGGAATCGTACGTACTCCAGAAAGTCAAATGTGTTTTCTCCATTGCGGATGTCTTCATTCTACTCTCTCCATCTTACCTTCAGATGAACAGGTGATACTCAGGGTCCTCCACATTTAGTACCAGGCCTCCAGGTGCTCAGGGGGGAAGACAGGCAGGACGCTACCCAGCCTGGGGTGCTCTGTCTGGGGTGAGGACCTCGGTGTGGTTCCTCTCAGGTGTTCCGTGGTGGTGTGGTCGGTAATGGTGTCCTCTGTAGCAAAGTGTGTCAGGTGGGAGGTGGATCCCAGCTATTACCTACTCTCACCCCTGGACGCCCCACCCACAAAGAGATGGGTGGGAGATCAACTGAAATGAAGATATTGTTTTTGGCTTAAAGAAGTATCGCAGGTGTGGTATTTTATAAATACACCCACTCCCAGTGGCGATTAGATTGTTTAATGATAGTTTAACATCAATGAGAAGCCCGACCTTACTGCGTTAAGTTGTGTCAAGTCAGACTTCACTGATCTCTTAGACAGGTTAATCCAGCGTTTCCTAAACTCAGTCCTGGGGACGCCAAAGGGTGCATGTTTTGTTTTTTGCCCTAACACTAGACAGCTGACTCAAATAACCAAAGCTTGATCATTAGCTGATGATTTTAATCAGCTGTGTAGTTCTAAGGCAAAAACCAAAACATGACCCCGGGGGGGGGGGGGGGGGGGGGGGGGGGGGGGGGGGGGGGGGGGGGGCGGCGGGGGGGGGGGGGGTGGCGGCGTGGGTAGAGTTTTGGAAAAGCTGGGTTGATAAGTATGTCACAGCAGTCTTCTATTATTATCTTCTATTAATAATGCACTGTGCATTGTCTAAAAAATCTGTTGTTCATTCACTCAAAGGAAGGGACTGTTCAAACTGCCTCTAAACGTCAGTTGCAGTAATAGCAAGTGTTACTGGTTCAGAGCTGAATCAAAGCGCTGCATCCTGGAAATGATTGTTTGCTGTTTCCTATCCCTAATCCCCCACTTCCAACCATGATTAAACAGTCTACATCAGAATCATAGGAACGAATGAAGATATAGGCCACTAAATAAAGGGTATTTAAAGGGTGGAACCACCTTCGAGGAAGCACACTTTTCCCCTCTTCTCCTAAATCTTGGACTAATAATTATTTACAGTAAATGCACCGTACCTGCTACCTGTGCCTGCTATCAACCATTCTCTGAATCAACATTGTACAATATTATTGTGATGACTAACGCACTGAAATGTTTCTGTTTGAAAGTGGTGCACTGAACAGGTAGCTGTGCTACGTGTCGCTTCATTCTTGCCATGCCATTATTGAAAATTAGGACAGGTTCTTGACTCTTTCTTCCTTCTTTCTTGCCAGTTTAAAGGATTAGAAATGACTAAAATGACAAAATATCTATATGCCATGTGATTTGCAGAGCTGCCCAGGGCAGGTCTGGGCCTGTGTTCTCTGTGATTAGAGAAGAGTGTGTCTCCCGTTGTCGAAGGGTTTACACATGAGAGACCCGGGACTGAGCCGCAGACAGTCAGAGAGAGGGGGATTGAGTTGCAGCCACGTCTGTCTCTTACACACATCACACACGTATGCCAAACACACACACGCGCGCACACACACACACATCAAACGCAGACGACACACTTTAAAGACCCCAAACAACAATCATCGCCACATGACGGCTGGTGTGAGCTCGAATGGCCAGCCCCTCAAAACAGCATCCATATGCCCTCTTTAAGTCGCCGCTTCAAGTGTTCCTCCTTCAAATATAGAAGAGCAGGAATGAGC